>NC_056748.1:137057678-137182678 GCF_019279795.1 Protopterus annectens | reverse complement strand
TACTTTACTTTTTGGAATTTAGTAGGTGTTTAAAGTGCTTTTTACTGTATTTTCTGTGGTAAAAAAATTACTTTTTTCTCTTTTTCTGTTTTACTGACTATTGCTGCTAAGGTTCCCCAGGAAATGAACACCAGTTTTGTCTGACCATGGAATAAACTGTCAGTTCCTAGGTCAGACTTTCTTTCAGTTTAAAAAAGAAAAGGATTGTTAAGTACCCTTTGTCACCACAGCAGGCTGGCAATTTGCCTCAGCCACGTATGGGTGACTCTACTGTTGCCAAAGCCAGTTCCATAAACCACTGATCTTTTTCTTCAGATCCCTTTCAGGTTTTTGATAGTCACGTCCCCTGTGGCTATCGGGGTCCCCTCAGTGAGCAAGGGAAAGCCACTCTTGTCAGTCATGGGAGAAGGAGCTGAGAATGTGGCCTTGCTTAGCCAGAATGTTGTGCCCATCCCTGGGGAAGCTCTTACTGGCAATACTGGGCATGTTCTCCCTAACTTTTCTGTCAAAAAGAGACAGAAAACTGAACATATAACTTCTCTTATATCACTTATTCTGGACAAGAATAAATTATTGGGCTTGGCTTAGGGTTTTGAGCAGGCTGTCTCTTTTTTTAACACTTTTATTACAATATCACTTAAGAAATAGGCACACGTACATTAATAGAAAAGAAAACAAACCATATTAATATTTTTCAATTTACACTCATTATGCATGACATATTTTCTTTCTTTATAACAACTGTCTTTCGGTCAAACATACATAAATCACTCAGTCCTTGCCTTCCCTTAAACCTCACTCTTCCTCCTCCTGAACATTATTCTGTATATATTGTTCCAACAAATTCCATTTATTTTATGTAACTTCCTCCTTTCCTTTTTAAAGCTCACTGTTCAGTACTTTTATCTGTTTTACAATATTTAGCACTTCATTAGTTTAGATTTTGATTTCCATTTTTTACTAATTGCTTTTTTGGCAGCAAATAAAATTAAACTTAATAAAATCTTACTATGTGTAGACAATTGATATCTCGTGTCCCAGAAGAATCATTTCCATAGCTCAAGACATTTTCTCCCCCAATATTTTTGACAAGTACTCTGTAGAGAGTTTTTTTTTAAGTCTGCCAACTCAACTACACTGCCAAAAACATGTTCACAGTTGCCTCTTGCTTCCCCATCACACCTCCAAAATTTGCTGTCTGTTTGAGGAAAATTCTTTGAATTCTGCGTGGGGTGTAAAAATATTTATGCAAATACTTCCAAGCAAAAATCCAAAACCTTCTGGACTTTGCTTAATACATGGGAAGCATATATATGTCCTCCCATTGTTCCCTTGTAAATTGCTTTTCCAGTCTGTCTTCCCAATCTTTTCTAACCTCCACAGATTGGTTCATATAGTCATCATGCAATATTTGATATGCCTACTAATTATCCCCTTTTAGCAGCAGCTACTTTTCTGGATTTGACTAAAAACTCTACCAGAGCAGGTGTTTCACTTAGGCCTCCCCCTATCCCTTTCTCTTTGCCTATACTCTGATATAAACCCTGATAGGGAAGGTAGTCTCTAACTGGCAAACAAAACTTCTTGGCCTCATTCCACTACATTACCTTTCTCTCTCTAGTTATTTGGTCCCAATATATTGGTTCCTTTACTTTCTCCAGTAAATTCCAGCTCCCTCTTGCCTATTTTCTGTACCCCTACTTGCAGTCATCACTACTGGCAAACCCTCCTTTGTCCATTCATATGTTGGCTTAGTTCTCAAAATACATTTTGCAGTGATATGAATATAATATTCTGCATGGTGGTTATTTTTTTTTTCTTAAGGATCTGCATCCCAAATTCCATACTCTCCTTTTCTTTGAACCCCCTCCTCTGCTTCATCACCATCCCTTTCCACTTTGAATTATAACCTTGTGCTTGTGTTATGTATATTAGCCTTAACTGTGTAGCTCTAAAATATCCCTTCAAATCTGTGTTATATTGGGATGATCAGCTTGTCCAGCTTAACTCTTGCCTTCTTTTCCTCTCAGATAAATTCCTTCAAATCTTTATTAATTATTGTTCACAACTTTTCATTTGGCTAGTAAAAATATGCCTGTCCTCTCTATAAAACTTAAGGGAATAAAAACATTTTTTACTGATTGCATCTTACTATCCATATCCATAAACAAGAGCTTCCAGTTTCTCAGTTTAGCAATACCCTTTGTTTAGTCTCTTCCAAAATATCTTTAGCTGCCATAAGAGAAGCCTTTTTAATCCATTCTCAAATAATTCATCTTGTAGTGTCCCCATAAATATGGGTATTGCTGAAACAAGTCATGAGTGGGCACATAATTTAGGGCCAGAGCCTTGTTTTATCTTCATTAATTTTATATCCTGAAAATACTTGAAACTGTCTCAAAATGTTCCCCAACACTGATATATCCCTTTTCAAGTTTAGCAAGTCAAAAAATATCATCTGCAAGTAAAGCCAACATTTCTTGATTACCATACCACTTATATCCTTCAATTTCTGAGTCCCTTATTTTCTTTGGCAGTAGCTCTAAATGTAAAGTAAATAACAAAGGGAAAAGAGCATATTCTTGCCTTGTTCTCCTATTCAAAATCAGAGAGGAACCCTCCCATTTAAATTCTTGCTTCCAAGCCTTTATATATACTCCTTAGGTTCATAGATGTTTACTAGGCTAACAACCACAAGGGCCTTTTTAAGCCTAGCCATGCATCCCAAATCTCTAACAAGTTCTGGTACCCTTGATAAGTGTAAGCATGGGCTTGGGAGATGAACCATAATATATCCATTAGAGACATAGGTGCCAAACCAGGGATGAATTTCCTGTTCCCCAGCCATTTGTTCAAGTTGCACTTGAATTGGTTTAGGGAGAAACTCTGCTTCACATGGATGGAGAGCCTGTTCCAGAGAAGGGGTAGCCTCTGGGACACATACCTGTCTCTTCAACAGGTCCTATTTGTATCACAGGCAAGGTTTAAACCTTTGGAATGGATAATTCTGGTGCTGTTTGTTTTGCCATTAAACAGGAAGTCCATCGGGGTAGGGGTCTGACAATGCCTTGTATGCCAAGCATAGATCTCCCCTCAATAGCCTATAGGAGACAGAATACTGGGATAGGGCCTTGAGACAGTCTGCATAAGAAATGTTACTTACACCCTGTTTTCTTTTAGTGAGGAACCTTTATGGATGCTCCAGTTGTTGGAAATGCCTGGTTAGGTACATACCAAAGAGGGCATTGTACTCAATGATAGGTCTGATGAATGCCAAATTCAGTGGAACAAGGACTTCCTTGGACCTGGATGTTTATAAGTTGCACAAAATAGAACAATTTCCTCACTGCTATAGACACATGATGGTCAAAGGCTAAATTACTGTCTGTGTGTGTCCCCAAGTCCCTGACTACTGGGTCAGCTCCTATGAGTGTGCTGTCAATATGATAGTTATCAGGGGTGGATGACTTCCCGAAGAATACTATTATGCATTTCTTGGCATTTAGTTTTAGTACATGGCACTGACACCAGTTATTTATCTGTGTCATCTCTTCTTGGAAAACATTTGTGTCAGTGGGGGATTCTATGACCACTCCTAATTTGCAATCATCTGCAAATTTAGTTAGCCAGAGGCCATTGACATTGGCCTTGACTTCAGAGAAGTAATGCCAAAAAGCAGAGGTCCCAGGACTGATCCCTGAGGGACTCTGCTTGTGACTGTCCTCTTTGTAGAGGTGGGATCCCCAATTCTAACTTCCTGAGTCCTGTCTGTGAGCCACGTGGCTATCCATTGGGTGACATAAGGATTTATACCTAACCTCTCGAGTTTGTCAGCAATGCTGGAGTCAAGTGTTGTGTCAAATGCCTTGACCATGTCAAGGCAGGAAGTGTGAACCATTTTGACCTCATCCATTGCTTTGGTGACCTTTGCATGACCTGCCCTTGAAAAAAAAATAGGTTGGGTCCAGGATCTGGAGGTTTCCTGTGTCATTATTGATTATGTCCACGATAATTCTTTCCATGACTTTGCATATAAGTCTAGGGAGGCTTATGGGTGCATAGTTTCCAGGGTCTGTAGGTAACTCACCTTTGTGCAGAGTGATGACTGCTGCTGATCTCCATTTGTGACGCACAAAGCCTATTTGGAAGCTACAGTTAAATAACAATTCCAAAGGGCCTGATAGATCATGTTTCATGCTATTTAGAAGGCATCCTGGGATATTGTCTGTGCCCATTGATGCAGTGTTTGTGGCCTTAGAGAGAGCATTAAGGGCCTTTTCCATAGTGATAGCTGGGAGAGTATTATATTTGATGTTATTTCATGAGGGAAGGTTGAGAGGACACAGGGGTAAAGCTGGAACTGAATTTGCCAGCCAGTAGGTTTGTTACATTTTCTGGTTCAATATATGTTGCTTGCTTAACAATGAGCTCTGCACACAATTTTGTATTGCCTTTGAGGTTTCAGACATAGCTAAAGAATGTCTTGTGGTTGTCCTTGGCCTTGTATGCCAAATACCTCAGCTTTGGTAGACATTATTTGTCCTGTGAGTGGTTTGTTTAGTTTGAGTGTGCTTTTATCCTGCTGGGTGTGGCAGCTCCTAATTTTTGTCATGCTTTTCTTCCTTCTGTTATACAGCCTGTTGATGTTGTGATTCCACCAGGATGGCTTGTTTTTTGAGTTAGTTATGTACTTCTTCCTGGTGGGTACAGCTGCCTCTATGCAGATATTAACCTGCTTGTATAGGGTTTTTGTGAACAGTTCTGCATAGGCAGCAGTGTTCTCAGGGTTTATATGGGCTTGAAATTTTGCCAGGTTTATCACTTAATAGTAGAAAATTAGCCTTAGCATAGTTCCTGAATATTCCAGGGTTAGCTGGGGTAACAGGTTTTATTTTTACTTCAAAGGAGACCATTTTGTGGTCTGACCTTATCAGAAAAGACATTGGAGTAGGGGGTGAGCAGCACTCTCCCATATTTGTGAGGATCAGATACAGTCTGTTTCTACCCCGGTTGGTGTATTGACAATGTGGTCTAGGGAGTTTGTGTTTACAAAATCCATGAATCTTTGTGCCTGTACATTTGGTATTATATAGGATTCCCAGTTAATAATGGAGTAATTAAAGTTGCCCATGAATATGGTATTAGGTTGGATGGTAAGTGTTTCCGGTAAGTTAAAGTACATGTTATGGGTTTCCTGGGTCTTAGAGGGGAACCTATAGCTTGCAAGGAAGTTGTATGGGATTTTGTCTGTGGTAATCTGAATGCAGAGAATCTTAAGTGCATTGACATTATTACTATGTCAGGAAATGCAAATGTTTCCTTGCCCTTCTCATAAAATCTGTGCTTACTCCATTAGCTGCTTTCTCTGCATCAAGACCCACCAACAATAGTGGTATTTTCTTACATTCTACATCCCTCTAGTTCATCATTGTTCTATTAATGTTGTCAAATGTTTGCCTCCCCTCCACAAAACCACATTGATCCATATATATATCTATATATATATATATATAAATTTTGGCAACACCTTTGCCACTCTTTTAGCTAATATAGACATAGGCACTTTATAATAATGGTTTAAAACTGAAATGGATCTATATGAGGCTGGGTCTGACAGGTCTTAACTCTCTTTGGGTTATACAGCCAACCACAGCATTCTTCTAAGATCCTGGTCCTTCCCTTCCTTTCCAAATATTATTAAACAAAATCTTTCCAGATCTTTATCACTTCCTTCCCTCCTAACTTCCACAGAAATACCACGTGTTCCTGGAGACTTCCCTGGAGATGGATTATACATCACCTTTTTATCCAATCTCCTCCTAACTATAAGTTGTTGATCCCCGTTTCCTCTGATCTTGGCATTATTAAGTCTTCCACAGATATGTCCATTTGTGCTCTTTCTTGGTTTCCACATTCCTCTACTTTATATAAATTTTCATAAGATTTCCAAATTATGTATTATACCTATATATGATCTCTGTTTTTTTTTATCTTGAGATAAGTTCCCTAAGTTTTGTGGTAACCCTTTCTACTTTCTGTTGGCTAATTTGCTTTACTAAAAGTTTTTTGTGCTCTGGAGGATACTGGAGTTGCTCCCATGCATTCAGCACATTGGGCAATGAGTGCCCTTCAGCACTTGTTGTTTCTGTAGTAGGTACGGGTTTTACAGGATTGGGTTGCTAGCCCGAGGCCCAACCGTCCTCATAGGATGCACCCCACACACACACACACACACACACACACACACACACACACACACACACACACCTAGGGCCAGTTTAGAGTGTCCAGTCCACCTACTGTATGTCTTTGGAATGTGGGAGGAAACCATAGCACCCAGAGGAAACCCACAGGAAGGTAGGGAGGACATGCAGACTCCCCACAGAAGGCACCCCAGCTGAGAATTGAACTGGAGAACCTCTTGCTGTGTGGCGACAACTCTAACCACTACACCACTGCTCCATCCTTTTGTGCTCTAGAGTTATTAGAAATAGTTGCTTAACAACATTTCTAAACTCATGCATATTATCCAAATACTCCATTATTTTCTCTTTAGCACTCTGCAGTTCCTCCCCTATTGTTTTATGAGATTTTCCTTATTCTGTAATCCTTTAACTGTTGTCAGCCCTTCTAAATAATTCTTATTACTTCTTAACCGTATTTCTTTCTCCTTTATTTCTACCCTGTTTTAAACACCATTTTCATTTTATCCCACTCAATATCTATTACTTCTGAATAAATTTCTGTCTTCCCTAGTAATACTCAAATAATTCTACTACCCTTTCCCTAAATTCCCCTCTTTTTAACAGGTAGGTGGGAAAGTGCCAGTGCCTCATTTTTACTTCATTACCTACTGTTTGTATCTTAGTTTTTATGAATGAATGATCTGAAATATTTACCGGATGTACGTTAAAGCTTTCAGTTAAATGCACATGTTCCTGTGAATATATAGTTTCTGTCCATCTAACCCAGTTATTGTACCTTGGGGAATAATATGCAAATTCTGTCTAAGTTCTTACTACTAAATTCACATCTTCCATAAAAAATATTTCATAAATGTTTTCAGAAATCTTTCCTCTTTTGTTATATTTTCCATTCTAGGTCTCCCTGATACATCCTCACTAATAGTCCCCACTGAAAGCAAATTTTTTTCTCAGTATTTTCTTAAACTCCATAATGGCAGTTGGTGGAATATAAATGCACTCCATCATAATCCTCCCCCCGCAATAGCCCCTTACTACCACATATCTGCCATTATTGCATTTTCCCTCTTATATCAGTATTGGAACCCTTTTAGCAATCAGTATTATTGCTCCCCTTTTCCTTTGTCTGATATTCTGATGAATATCCATCATGAAATCCTTTCTTTGTCAAATTCACATGCTCATTTCTTTCCAAATGTGTCTTCTGCAGCACTGCCATTTGCACTCTGCATTTCTTAATATAATTCAATACTCTTTCCTTCTTGCTATATCTGTAAGGCCATTTACATTCCAAGTACTATAGCTAGAGTAGCCATGACTGTTTTTTGAATGTGTATTTTAAACTTTTGTCTTACATGCATATACCAATGTTCAGTAGGTTAATCTTTTATACAGTTGTTTCTTCTCATGTCCATGTGAACCTATGTCACTTTTCTCAAGACTTTTTACTTTAATGAAGACCCTGAGACAAAAAAAATCTAAATCCGTTTTCATAACACCCCCTCCCCTATTAACTTAGAAGAAACACACAAAACTACGTACATGAAGTTTCACCCTTCAGACAGAAATAATTGCCCCAAATCAACAGCTGCACCCACAGACATAACCTAATTCAAAATTAAGATTACCTAGGCTAAAGCGTACGCTGCAGCCTGTGTTAGCACTTACATCAGTTACTGCCTGTTCTTTTCTTATTTCTAATCCCCTCTCATTTGTGAAAGACAGCTTGTATGTTTTAAGAAAAAAGTGCACTTGTACATTTAAAGAAAACTAAATTATTCATTGTTATTTAAACTCATTAAAGTGGTAAGGCTGATGATGAGCCTATTATCTCTTATTCACGTCCCATAATTTCAGACTTTATTTTTCACTGAACTGTCATTGTACCTTTACATTTTGCATTTTCCTTAGCAAAAATGCTCAGAACTCATTAATTGCTTGCACCTATAGACAGTTTGTCTCCATGTAAAAGTAGCCCGACAATGAAAAAAATAGCTAACAATTTTCAAATTTCAGTCAGCACAGAATGTACCAAATTCCCCTGGATGACCTTCAGCTGCACGCTTCTTGTCTGTCAGTAAGCACATTTGCCAGTGGAATAAAAAAACAAGTGGATATCTTTGCAGATGCAAGAAGCTTAGTATTTTTCAAGGTTTTCATCATTTTGTCAAACTTATTTTCTTAAAAAAGAAAACTTGTTTATATCTCATGCAAAAGACATGAATCTAGACATTCACCCTTATAAAAACAAAGGAAATTATCATCTTAGTTCTACATATAATATAATATAATCAGCACACTTTTACACTCCACCCCAACCCCAGCAGCCCAAGATCACAGCATTATATTCACTTTAATTTTCCCCTTTTCAGCCTTTCATATTTTGCTGTACTGTAAAACTTATATTTCTTAGAACTAAAAAGGTACTTGTTTACTTTAATATCTTTAATAAATTCAACAGTCACCGAAGACTCCTCCATTTAAAATACCCCTGACTGCACACTATATAGAACTGCTTTACAATATAATATGCAGTTTATATCATAAAACGTTCATAAAATGCTAATAAGAACAAAAATATTTTACTAACAGTTAATTCTTTTTCCATGTAGTATCCTTCTAAACATTAAATACATAGTGGGGGGTATGTGCTTTACAGTCCACTCAAAAGTTTAATAAAGTCAACAAAAGTTCAATCTTTTCTCATTCAATTTTATTTGTGAAGCCATATTTCACAAATGTGATTGTTGCTTTATAATCTCATATTTATTCAGTAATTTCAGAGTCACTGGTCTTCCTTTTTATCATCTCCATCTCCCACCACTAGACTCTATCTAGTTCATGTGCAAGGTACTCCTGATTCTTCTGGTCAATTCCTATGCTTTTTACTGACTCTCAAGCATTTTCCTTTAGAACAATGGCAAAGATTTCACCAGCAAAGTATCTCTCTGAGCTTTATTATCAGAAGAATAAGAAGCAGAGTTCCCTTCTGTTTGCTGGCTCACTTTTTGTCAGATAAACTTTTTTTTTATTTCCTTCTTATCCTGTTCTGCATCAACAATGTATTTGTTCCTCCAGGAAAAATACTCTGAAGACAGTTAGATAAAGCAGCTTGAATCTCACATCTGCCTCTTGAGATTCCTTGATTGCTTGTAAATGTTTGCTTATTTTCAGTGATTAATCATTTCCATGAGTACTCTGCTGTCCCCACTTGTTAATACTTTTCCCTTCTGTTGCAGTTTTCCCAAGTTCAACTCTCTTCCTGCTAGTATGATTGCATTTAATTAATATAGGTCTTGTTTTTTCTCATGGTCAGGTTTGGTGCATACACTCAATTTCCTTTTTAATGGAACACCAGTCCAGTTGCTTATTTCTGCCATCATAAAATTAATACAGTCTGTTCCTTCCAGTTTCTCTGGTATAGCAGAAAATCTTAGGTTTTCTGTGTGTGCTGTGTCTTCTAACTTTACTATGTTTTGAAACAGCTCTTCTTGAGAAGCCTCATATTCAGCCAGCTTTTCTTTCATTTCAGCCTCTGATATTTGCAGCATTAACAGTTCATTTTAATAGCTAGTTAAACCTTCTTCTACCTTTTTCTAGTCTTTTGTTATTTGAGTTGATGTATTCCTTCAATGTATCATTTATTTTAATCACCTTTGAGTACATTTGCATTATTTTTTTCCTCTAAAGTACTGGAAGCTATCTCTTTCACCAAAGCTAAAGCTTGAACTGCTTTTTGCTGAACAGCTGCATAACCCTTCCCAAACGGTTGATTTTTTCAGGTTCTTCATATTTTTCCTTTGATGATATCCAGGCAATGTACTTACTAGCCAGAAACTGAATTTTACCCAAATAAAAGTTTGAGTGGCACTCCTTTTTCTCAGTTTCTGTTTTCATACTGGAAAAGCTGAAAATAAACTGTTAATCAGTGTGCTGCCATCATGGAAATCCTTAGGAGCCAGCACCCTTTCAGGACTAGTGTTCTACTTGCTCTACATTATTTGTGTGAGTTGCTATCCTCTGGTCTGTCTTACTCCTACATCAGGATTTATTTGTCAACCATTTCAGCATGTCTGCCCACAGATCCCCCTCTTTTAATGCAGACTCATGAAAATGTTTTTGAAAGGGGTACTTCATCCAGGCCTCCTGCAAAACATATTGGAATCTTAATTTTGAAGGCTGTTATGGTGTTTTCAGCTTTATCTCATTTTCCACAAAGATATGGTTCCTTGAGAACTACTCATTCATTTATGCCTGAATAGTTATCTGGGTTTGCTTTGAGCAAAGCTGTCCATCTTCCTGTCTTCTTTACAGAACTTAAAAATGAGGGGAAAAGAATACTGTGTACACTGGATACCCACAGACAACTCAGGTACTATCTGGACAGAAAAAATCTTGCAGGAACTGTGATAATTTGTTAATTTCTTGTGATGGTAAAAAAAAACAATAGCAGTCTGTGTCATAGCACACTCTTTCCAAATGGTTGCCTCATGCTACTACCTTTTGTTATATACACCATTCCAGGGAGGTTCAAGACTCATTGTACTAGGGCCTTGGCTTCAGCTTTGTTTTTTGAAAAGGTTTGGATTCTAGATATATTCTAGAAGCAGCACATTGTTCTTCTGTGCATACATTTACAAAGCACTATAAATTAAATTTGTTTTCCAAGTCTAGGAATGATTTTGAAAGAAACAGGGGTTCCTGAGCCATCATCCTTTCTCCACCCAGTCCGGCTAAACTATGGTAATCTACCCATATAGCTGAGGCTACTCCTGTGGTAATCATAATAGTGAACACAGTACAGCTGTGTAAGTAAACTAACCATAATAGTAGAAATTTGAATTATCACTGCTGCAGTAGCCACTATCTCCTTGCCCCTTACTTTTGTATGTTTTTGTTGCCAGGGTGAGGATTTATAGATGTTTTTGGGGCTTTAGCCTCATTCTCACCATTAGATTGAAAGCTCCGAAGGGCTTGGCACCCAAACCACTGCTTTTCTTGAGCTCAGTTGAATTACAGGTTGGGTGTATGGGAGGTGCCCTTGAAGTTTTGGAAGTTGGCTGGCTGTTGCATCTTTTGCAGGATACAACCCATACAACTGGGGCTACTTTAGCAGTTATCCTTCAAACCTCTACCATTATGGTAAGGATACTTACACAATTGTACTGTCCACTTTGATTTATAATGTTTTACCTGTATTATGAATATGAACCTTAACTGTGTAATTCTACATTATCCATTCATATCTGGTAATAATATACCACATTGTTCTTTGAGGAGAAGCAACTTATTCCACAAAACTCTGGTCCTCTTTCCCTCTCCAAAAATTATTTCAGTTACTTATTAATTATGGTCCGTAGCTTCTCTTCCATTTGATAAAGTATGCCTGACCGGTATTAATAAAGGGACTAGAAACATTTTTACTGCTTGTATCTAATTGTATCTTACTATCCATAACCATAGTAAAGTGATTATAGCTTCCCAGCTTTTGTATTATCTTTAGTTTCTTCCCACATATCCTAGCTGCCATAATAGAATAATTATAATCCCTTCACCCAAATACTTAATTTTAGATCCTCATAAATATTTGTGTTACTGAACCAGTTCATGTGTGGAAACATAATTTATTACTGCAGCCTTTTGTTTTATCTTCATGTTCTACAACACTGAAATATTATTTTCTGGATATATCAAGTTCAAAATAATATCATCTGCAGATGAGGCTAATTTTTTTCTTGAGTACCATACCAGTTATGCCCTGGAATTTGCATGTTCCTTATTTTCTTTGTCAATGTCTCTAACTTAAGGCAAACAAAGGAGAAAGGAGATCCAGACCAGTTCCTCTGCTCATACACATCTTGTCATGGAAGAACACTCCTACCTTGATTCTTGCCTCTGATTCTTTATATATCTTCCAGATTAACCCCATTATTCTATCAGAAATGCAAATGCTGCTAAAGCCCTTCTCATAAAATCTCAACTAACTCTCTTGAATGCCTTCTCTGCATCAAGACTCACCAACAGTAATAGGGTCTCCTTGCACTCTGTTTTTGCCAGATAATCGTCATTCTGTTAATGTTGTGAAATGCTTGTCTCAAATCCACAAAAAATACATTGATCCACATGTCAGTTCTGACAACACCTTAGCCATTCAATCAGCTACTATAGACATAAACGTTTTATAATCATAGTTCAGAATTGAAATTGGTCTATATGAAGTTGGGTTTAAAGAGTCTTTGCCCTCTTAGTGTAGTACAGCCACATTTTTCTTCCAAGATACTGGTACTGTCCTTCCCTTTAAAATAATGTTAAACAAAACCTTCTACATTTTTATTACTTTCTTTCCTTTTAATTTCCTAACATCCACAGGAATACAATCTGTTCTTGGAGACTTCCATATTGATTTCACACAACACCAGGTATATCTCTTCCCTTCTTAGTTTAGGTATTAATTCTTGAATCTCATCTTCCTCTAACCTTGGCATATTTAAGTTTTCCATAAATGTTTCTATTTATCTTTTCATAGTTTCCCCTACTCCTGTTCTGTACAGATTTTCATATAGGATCATACGTTCATATGTAAATAGTAGGCTAGCTGTCCATGCAGGCCATTTTAAGCCTTGCTAGCTTTCCCTTTTTGTGCTTGAATTAACCTATCCCACTCAGTAAGAGATTGGCATTAACCATCTTCTTCTTCTTCTTCTTCTTTCGGCTTTTTCCCGGTCAGGGGTCGCCACAGCGGATCACCTTGTCCGCACATTGAATGGCAGTGGAGTTTTACGGTGTCGAGTTGCCAGCCCGGCGCCCAACCTTCCACAGAAGGCACACTCACATGCACACCTAGGGCCAATTTAGAGTGTCCAATCCACCTGCAGCATGTCTTTGGGATGTGGGAGAAAACCGGAGCACCCGGAGGAAACCCACGTGACCACAGGGAGGACATGCAGACTCCGCACAGAAGGCACCCCAGCCGGGGATCGAACCGGAGAACCTCTTGTTGTGAGGCAGCAATGCTAACCACTGCACCACCGTGGCCACCCATTGGCATTAACCATCTCATGGTCGATAATTATGTATTACCCTTAATGAGAATAACTGGAATCATACCATAGATAATTTGAGGGGATATATACATGGGGTAAAGCATTAAGGAGCTGCATCTGTCCATTAGTAGTACAGGGGGCAGTCCTGGGGTACATTTTCTGTTTCCCGTCCATGGATCTAAATTGCCCTTGAATATGGACGAGGAGGAACTTTGCTTTATGTGAATGGAGAGTGTGTTCCAGAGCAGCAGTATCCTCTTTGAGATATACCTGTCCCACCACACCATTCTGTTGATGTTGCCGAATAGGTTTATATTCTCAGACTGAGTATGTGTGATGCCATTTGATTTTCTGATATGCAGTAAATCCATCATGGGTCAGAGGATGCCTTGTATGCCAGACACAAGTCACCTGTTATCAGTCTGTTGGATACAGAGTATAGTGATGGGGCTTTGAGTCAGTCCATGAAGAATATGTTGTTATGCCTTGTACCCTTTTAGTAAAGTATCTCTGTGGGCATTCCAGCTGTTGCATGTATCTTTCCTAACAACTCTTGAATCATTTTCTCTACCCATTCCTTAAATTCCATTCTTTTTAATAAGTAAGTAGGAAACCACCAGTGTCTCATTTGTACCCATCATCTTTGTCTTAGTCTTTATTGGTGCAAAATAGCTTTCGGATGTATTTCATATCTTTCAATGAAATGCCCATGCTCCTGTGAAGTACACTTTTTCTCCAGTCTAACCCAGGTATTCTACCCTGGGGAATAATATGTAAATTCTGTCTGGGGTCCTGATACTAATTTCACATCATCCATTCCAAATGTTCTCATGTATTTCTTCAGAAATGTAACCTCTTTTGTTATATTTTGCTTTCTAATGCCCCTTGATACTTCTTTACTATTGCAAATCAGGTTTCAGTTCCTACCCATAAATAATAATCCTAGCTGGTAACTAATTACCTCTCCCATAATTCTCTTAACCTCCATAAAAGCAGTTTTAGGTGAAGTATAAGTATGCATCATGCTAGTGTAATCTTCCTCCCCTGCCAATAACCCTTATTACCACAAATCCACCACTGTTGTCTTCCTTTTCCTTCTCTATCATTATTAGAGCCTGTCTCACAATTGGGTGTATATTAATTCATCAAAATACGTATTCATCAAATACGTATTCATTGACAGCTAAACAGCAAAATTTATTAAAGCAAAGCACAGAATTTTTCCTAGGGTTAGGAATTACTCAATGGCAATGTTTTGCTGATGGCCCAGCGGTTCTTAACCCTGGGAAAATGTCCTTGCTTTGCTGTAATGAATTTCACTGTCTAGCCATCAATGAGTATGTATTCTATGAATACATTTTTCGATGGACTAGTATAGACCTTCACAATCAATATTATTGCCCCTTTTCCTTTGTACCTTTGCCCCTGATACTCTTTGAATAACCTTTCCAAAATCTTTTCTTTGCCAACTTCATATGCTTATTTCTGTGTGTGTCTCTTGCAGCACTGTTATTTGTACCCTGCACTTCTTACTGTCATTTAATAATTTTTGTTTCTTGTCCATACTTTTATTGCCATTTGCATTTTATGATATGATTGATAAGAAGGTCATTCTGACAAGATTTTGTTACTTTCATATGTTCTGTATGACAGTCTTTTGAATATGTTTACAACTTGCAACTTACATGCACACAATAATGCTTGGCAGGCTGATAGCAAGTGCAGCTTCTCCCTTCTTTTTGGAACCGTGTTACATTTCCCAGATATCTCGTTTCAATAAAAATACTCCAGAAACAAAAAAACTATTTACCTTTTCATTTTAACCCCAACCCCTTTTAACTCACAGTAAGCGCACACAACTATATCTGTTTTCCAAAAATAGAAGTTACTCATCCATATACAGGCAAAAATACCTCAAATAGACAATCACATCCACAGCCTATTCTAAAGTTATCCAAGAAAAAATATTCCCCAGTAGGCAAACAGTCCCCATTGTATTATGTAGGCAAAACAGCAAAAAACAGCAACTGTACACTGCAGCACGACTTGAATAACCATTCAGTAAAATAGAATCATATTTATTTTCAGGTAAGCGCTTTCACCACCGAATGTGGCTTCATCAGACCATTAACAAATAAAGATGCATAAACAACCAAACACTTATATATATATATATATATATATATATATATATATATATATATATATATATATATATATACACATATCACCACCCCCTCATTAAATTAAAATATTTTTTGTAGCAAATCATTTCATTACAAAACGCCCAGTATCTACTGAGCGTCATGAATCATCAATATATACACATCGAAACAACAACAAACTATCTAGTTGCTTATGTACAGATTGCAACACAGTAGTAAAAATTGCAACATAATAGTAAAAATATTGTCGCATGATAAAATCATTTAGACATTCTGGCACTCATTCTACTTTAAAATACAAGTCATCCATATCAATATATCCATTGTTATGCATTTATAAAACCAGTCACATCAAATATATCAAAATATTTCTTATCCAAGATGACCCATAGATGTAACTACTATATCTAAGTCTTTCGAAATAAAGACCTGATATAACTAGAATTTGATTATAGCTGTTCGACTTGTAAAGCTTATGTGCTGTCAAAAATCAACTATAAGCAATTTCCACTTCGTATCATTTACATAAACAGCAAAGTATACATTGTATACCTTCGTATATATATATATATATATATATGTGTGTGTAAAAAGCAAGCCTTTCTATGCACATCAATGCCACATTCCATACTGCAGCCCAATATAAGCTTATCAGATTTGCATTTAGTGTATAAGTCCTTTCAGTGTGAATGCCTAAGCATTCACTCTATTAGGTATTTCACAAGTGCGCTGCTGGTGTGACGTCATCACGCTATGTCTTTGTCTATTAAATGTAGCTAGATGAATAGCTCCTTAGAAGCTACATACTATGTGTGTTCTACACACACACACACACACACACACACATATATATATATATATATATATATATATATATATATATATATATATATTCATATATATTATATATATATATATATATATATAGACTAAATGTAAATCATATATACAATATTGCAGAATCGTCCTATTTATATACTTTAAAATTCTTACAAAAGTATATAAACAAATGTATTATATGTTACAAATGTGTGGTATTATACTAAACTAATACCACTGTTCATGACTGTATAATGTGCCCTATAAAAATATATTTCTATGGCATCTGATCAATTAATATTAGCTACTGCTATAGGCATGTGTCTATATTATCAAATTAAATTTAATCTATTAAATTGATCTATAAAATAAAGGATAATAAATATATCCCCTAATAACTAATTTACATTTCATATAAAAATGTTTCATAACAAAACAGAGTATTTATTCTCTGTTTTGTGTACCATCACTTTATACCATACATATTGCTTATACTGTACAATAGAACATAATCTAAATGCATATAATATCAAAATATATACCACAACACACCTATCCATCTTTCCAAACAGTAATATACATATATTAATACATAACTAAGGATGAACAAAATCAAAATTAATAAAAACATATAACCTAGACTGTGTGCAAGAACTTTAACATAAACGGACTGATCATCTATTCCTTTTAAATACATATTCTTACAAACCTAACCCTAAGGTTACATATGTAGGTTCACTTATATGCACACTTCTAGCCACATCTACACACTACCAAATAAACTTAATCAAGCCATAATACAGGGCCATTCTTGTGCATTGGTGTACTACAGATTAGTAAGTAAATGTGAACCCTACATTCTATATTGCCTAATGTATGCATATTTATCACTATTTCCGAGGTAGCCTCCTTGCTTCCAGTACACTCCTTGTAGAAAATGTTCCATTAAAGCCTAGTCCTTTTTCAGCTATAACTTTAAAATCCATCTAAGTTCACTTTTTTCAGTAAGATTTATGATATTCCCCATCCTATTTCCAGGACTAACTTGTTCTGAGCCTATAAATTTAAAATTATGGTTAGAAGTACTCATTTCATTATATTTAGAAAGTGCACTGATCAAATCCCTTTTCTTTATACTATTAGTATGCTCCCTCATACACTCCTTAAATGTTCTATTAGTTTTGCCCACGTAAAGTCTTAAACAGCAATCACACTGTGCCAAATATATTATATTTCTGCTATTGCAGTGCATTAAAGTATATACTTTACCTACTACCTGTGTTTTCAGGATGTACAAATGGATTAGTTTGTTTAATATATTGGCACATATTGCAGTGACCACATTTTTTAGTTCCGGTCATTGTCAAGCTGGTAGGAGCAGTTATTTCTTTCGGATAATATAGTATCCTTTTGAGGTTTTTTTCTATTCTTAAAACAGAAGTTTTATATAAATATAAAAAGCTGAGTAATTATACACCTGTAAATCATCATGTCTTAGAAGCTTTTGGAAAAATATGTGAAGATGAGATATCTAATATGTCTAGGAAGAAAGTGCATCATAACAGGTATGTAAATCTAACACAAGAGAAGATAGCATTAACACAACTTAAAACTGACACATCTTTCATTATTAGACCTGCTGATGAAGGAGGTATCACAGTAGTAATGGATAGAAAATTTTATTTTAATTCATTACATCATATGCTGTCAGATACAAAAGTATATAAGATCATTACACTTGCGGAAGTACACACAATGCAACATCTGATGAAAATTCATATTAATGATAGTATATTTAGATACAATCTGTCATGGGAATTAATTAATTTCCTTACTGTTGAACATCCTTTGATTCCATCATTTTAATGACAGCCTAAAATACATAAAAATAAAATTGTAGTAGGTAGAGGGTGGCTAACAGAACCATATTCCATTTTTGTTGAAAGGCAAGTGAGACAAGTATTGAATGGAATAGAAGTTGTGCTAAAAGATTCTAAAGATTTTTTGGGGGGCCTTTTTACATTCAATCAGGTGCCAAATAATATTGAGAATATATATCTAGTAACACTTGATGTGGCATCTTTATTCACTTCAATCCCTAATGTGGAAGGTTTACATCTATTAAGGAATTTCCTTACTAAGAAAAGTGGATGTAATAAATTGTTAATAGATACTATTTGTTTGTTTATGGACATAGAACTTAAGAACAATGTGTTTGTTTTTGATGGTATATATTACCTACAATGTGAAGGCATAGCTATGGGCACTTGCTGTGCCAATAGCTACGCCAATGCAGTTATGGCACAGTGGGAGATGGAATGCATGTTTCCATTACAGTTATATAAGAAGTATGTGAGTTTATATCGCTGCTTTGTGGATGATATTTTCCTTGTATGGGTAGGACCCCTCCCATTACTTACAACATTTGTAGAAACAATAGAAAATACCACAATTTTTTTAAAGTTTGAACTGAAATATTCTACAGAGGGGATAGCATTCCTAGACATTTTTGTCTCAATAAATGAGCAAGGATCATTTGAGACTAGGATATATTGTAAGGACTGCTACACTAATACACTTTTACATAGGTCAAGCATGCACCCAAGGAAAACATTTAAGAAAATAGTGAAAGGACAGGGGATGCGTGTATCACATTTGAGTGATCAGGACATTGTGTTCAATGAAGGTCTTGTTCAACTGGAGGACAATTTATATAAAAGGGGATATCAAGACACAGAAATGGTTCCAGTACTAGAAGAAATTAGAACAATGAGGAATGGTAGAGCTAAGCCATATTTCTCTAAAGGCCCTAACATGGATTTACAAGTAGGGAATTCAACAGTGAATTCACTTTATTATGCATTAGTCAAAGTCACTATACCATACACTAATGACATAAATAAAGTTAAGAGTGTATTTTATAAACATTGGCCACTGCTAATGACTGATAATAAAATCAAAGCAGTATTAGGAGAACAACCTAGCTTCTGTTTTAAGAATAGAAAAAAAACCCTCAAAAGGTTACTATGTTATCCAAAAGAAATAACTGTTCCTACCAGCTTGACAATGACTGGAACTAAAAAATGTGATCACTGCAATATGTGTCAGTATAGTAAACAAACTAATCAGTTTGTACATCCTGAAACACAGGTAATAGATAAAGTATATAATTTAATGGACTGTAATAGCAGAAATATAATATATTTGGCACAATGTGACTGCTGTTTAAGATTTTACGTGGGCAAAATAATAGAACATTTAAGGAGCGTATGAGGTAGCATACTATTAGTGTAAAGAATAGGGATTCGATCAGTGCACTTTCTAAATATAATGTAATTAGTACTTCTAACCATAATTTAAAATATATAGGCTTAGAACAAGTTAGTCCTGGAAATAGGATGAGGAATATCATAAATTTTACTGAAAAAAAGTGAACTTAGATGGATTTTAAAGCTTAGAGCTGAAAAAGGACTTGGCCTTAATGGAGAAATTTCTGTAAGGAGTGTACTAGAAGCAAGGGGGCTACCTCAGAAATAGTGATAAATATACGTACATTAGGTAATATAGAATGTAGGGTTCACATTTATTTACTAATCTGTAGTACACCAATACACAAGAATTGGCCCTGTATTATGGCTTGATTAAGTTTATTTAGTAGTGTGTAGATGTGGGTAGAAGTGTGCATATAAGTGAACCTACATATGTAACCTTAGGGTTAGGCTTGTATGAATATGTATTTAAAAGGAATAGATGATCAGTCCGTTTATGTAAGGGTCTTGCACACAGTCTAGTTTATATGTTTTTATTAATTTTTAATTTTGTTCATCCTTAGTTATGTATTAATATATGTATATTACTGTTTTTAAAGATGGATAGGTGTGTTGTGATATATATTTTGATATTATATGCATTTAGATTATGTTCTGTAGTACAGTATATGCAATATGTATGGTATAAAGTGATGGTACACAAAGCAGAGAATAGATACTCTGTTTTGTTATGAAATATATTTTATATGAAATGTAAATTAGTTATTAGGGGTATATTTATTATTTATTATCCTTTATTTTATAGATTTATTTAATAGATTAAATTTAATTTGATGATATAGACACATGCCTATAGCAGTAGCTAATATTAATTGATCAGATGCCATAGAAATATATTTTTATAGGGCACATTATACAGTGATGAACAGTGGTATTAGTTTAGTATAATACTACACATTTGTAACATATAATAGATTTGTTTATATACTTTTGTAAGAATTTTAAAGTATATAAATAGGACGATTCTGCAATATTTAATATATGATTTACATTTAGTCCAAATATATATATATATATATATATATATATATATATATATATATATATATATGTGTGTGTGTGTGTGTGTGTAAAACGCATATAGTATGTAGCTTCTAAGGAGCTATTCATCTAGCTACATTTAATAGACAAAAACATAGCGTGATGACGTCATGCTGGCAGCGCACTTGTGAAGTTCCTAATAGTGTGAGTGTTTAGGCATTCACGCTGAAAGGACTTGTATTCTAAATGAGAATTTGATAAGCTTATATTGGGCTGTAATATGGAATGTGGCATTGATGTGCATAGAAAGGCTTGCTTTTTACATATATACGAAGGTATGCAATGTATACTTTGCTGTTTATGTGAGTGATATGAAGTGGAAATTGCTTATAGTTGATTTTCGACAGCACATAAGCTTTACAAGTCGAACAGCTATAATCAAATTCTAATTATAGCAGGTCTTTATTTCGAAAGACTTAGATATACTAGTTACATCTATAGGTTGCCTTAGATAAGAAATATTTTGATATATTTGATGCGACTGGTTTTATAAATACATAACAATGGATATATTGATATGGATGACTTGTATTTTAAAGTAGAATGTGTGCCTGAATGTCTAAGTGATTTTATCATGCGACAATATTTTTACTATTTTGTTGCAATTTTTACTACTGTGTTGCAATCTGTACTTAAGCAACTAGATAGTTTGTTGTTGTTTTGATGTGTATATATTGATGATTCATGACGCTCAGTAGATAGGGGGCGATTTGTAATGAAATTATTTGCTACAACAAATATTTGAATTTAATGAGGGGGAGGTGATTTGTATATATAGAAGTGCTTGGTTGTTTATGCATCTTTATTTGTAAATGGTCTGATGAATCTACATTCGGTGGTGAAAGTGCTTACCTGAAAATAAATGTGATTCTGTTTTACTGAATGGTTATTCAAGTTGTGCTTCAGTGTACAGTTGCTGTTTTTTGCTATTCTAAAGTTTGGTTTAATCATGCTGAAAGTGCAGGTTAGAACCAGTGTCTTTTCTGCACTCACACCAACCATTATCCCATTTCATTCTCCCTCCCACATGTGAAAAATAACTTGCATATTCTCAGTTAACCTATTCTTAGCCTTAAGAAAGAGTGCCTTGGCTATTAAATAGACATTGCATTGTTGTGATTTATACTAAACTGATTGATGCTGTTAGGAAAGCAACTACTTTTATTTTTTGCAATGTATCCGAGTTCATTTATTTTTAGTGAACCAAATTTTACTTCTCCTTTTAATATTAATTTTAGTGTTTCCTATATAGATAACTCAAAGTTCGCTAATCAGTCATTTCCTGATTAATTGCCTGTGCCTACAGATAATTTGCCTGTAACTGTAGAACTGTGCTAGTAGATAAAAAGACCAGTCAATGGTTCTGCAATTTCATAATGTAGCTCATCTCAACTGCAGAAAAACTATAATTTTAAATGATTTTAGAGAATGCTTCCACCTATGTGCATAACACCAGGGGAACTGCCATAAAGTAATGCACGCATATGACTGGTTCACTTCCACATCTTCCTCTTTGCAGCTCAAGATCACAACCATACCACACAACCTCCCAGCTCAAGGAATTAGGACAAAGCCCAAAACAGTGGGGTGACAAAAGCCCCCCCCAAAACAGGGTCAGATATTAAAAACTGCTATTACAGATATATAACATTGTGTGAACAACAAGATGTGCACTAACATGCTTCCTCCAAAGTCCAAAATCAAAATATCTGCCACCATTCAGTGACTTCAGTCCCTGATGATCACCAGAAAACCACAAATTCCATGTGGAATGGACCAAAATCATGAAGAAAAAATCTAGGGAATCTGTAAAACTCTGAACAGCTGAATGGCCTGATCACAGCATTACACTGCTTATATCTGGCCTTTATCTTGTTACAGTATAAACCCCAGTTGTATTACAGTTGGAAAAAAATACTTTAACATCATTGTCATTCACAGCAGTCCCTGATAAGACTCCCTTCACCTCACATTTAAAGTGCATCTGCATATTGTACAGAACTACATTGCAATTTAACAAGCATTTCAAGAAATTTATTATACACTTTACTAAAATAAGAACTTTTTAAACATACAATCAGTTCCTTAATTATTTTTCTAAACATTAATGACAAGGTGGGAATTATACTTTAGAGTCCTCCCACCAATTTTAACACAGGCCTCAAACTTCCAGTCTTTCTTTTTTCCTTTCCACTTCTTGAAGCATAGTTCTCATGCCCAGACTGCATCTTATGGAAATGATACTTTACAGTTCATCAGTTTCCTACTTTAAAATTCTTGCTGGCCTTCTTCATTATCTCAACCACCCAACACCAGTCTCTGGTTCAAGTCCAAGGTTGTGCTGTTTTTTTCTTGTCTGACTCTGTGCTTTTTTTCATCCTTGCAATCATTTTCTGTAGAACACTGGAAGAAGTTTTACTGGCAAGTTCTGTGTATGGGCTGTGCCACTGTCAGACAAACAAATAAGAGACATAATCCCATTCACCTCACTGGCTCACTTTTTTGCTGGGTAAACCTTTTCTTTGACCACTTAAACTGCTCTTTATCCAAAAATGTCTTTGCTTCTTCAGAAAAAAAAAATCAGAAAACAACTGGATATAGCAGCTCAGATCTCACACCTGCTTCTCGACATCCTCTGATAGCAGGGATAATCTTGCATCTCTTCTGCTGGGGTACAGTGAATAGTCATTTGCCACAAGCACTCTGGTGTCCCCAGTTAATATTACTTTACTCTTCTGCCACAGTTTTGACAGGAGCAGCTCCTTCTTGTGATATGACTACACATTTACTTGTATAGATCTTTGTTTATTTCTTGTGGCCAAATTTGGTGCATGCACATGGTGTACCCTTTCACTTAACAAATACTGCTGTGGAATACCAGTCTATTTGTTTATTTGTACATTCATAAATTAATGCAATGTGTTCCTTCCAGTTTCTCTAGTACAGCAGAAAATGTCAGGTTTTCTTGATGTACTCTGTTGTAGCTCTGTTATTTTTTTAAACAGTTCTTGAAAAGCATCATATTCACACAGTGTTTCCTTCATTTCATTTTCTAATTTCTACAATTTTATCAGCTCATCTGAATAACTACTTAAATTTTCTATTATTTTCAGCCATTTATAGGTTCATAGGTTGGTACCCTAGGGCCTATACAAGCCTAGCCATAACAATTCTCTGGCTATTTCTTCCCACAACATTTACTTCCCTGGATCCCTGTCTGACACAATCCCCAGGGTAAATTTCCTATCTCCCATCCAGTCTTCAAAGTTCCTTTTGAAGAGGCCCAAGGAGGCGCTCTGCTTGACATGTATGGGCAGTCTATTCCAGAGTATGGGGAGTCTGTGGGTCAGGAACCTATCCCTCCAGCATGTTTTGTTCATTGTGATGACAAGATTTAGGTCCCTGGAGTGTGTGGCTCTGATGGATTGGGATTTCTTTAAGTGTAGCATGTCCAACAGCTCTGGGTTTGACACGGCCTTGTATGTTAAGCAGAGATCACCTCTGAGTAAATGATATGCGACAGAGTATAGCTGGAGTTTTTTTAGTCGGTCAGCATAGGGCATCTGCTTTAGGTTTGTGATTATTTTAGTGAGGTGTTTCTGCAGCCTTTCCAGTTGTTGCAGATGTCTTGTGAGGTACATACCAAATGGGGAGTTGTACTCTATGATGGGTCTAATGAGGGATGAGTACAGTGGGACAATGACCTCCTTTTTTCGGGATGAAAAGTCCTTAGTGATGAGGTGTGCCACATAGAAGGATTTCCTTACTCTTGTGGTGATGTGGTTATCGAAGGTGAGACCACTGTCCACCTGTGTTCCTAAGTCTCTTATCACACTTTCAGTGTTTAGTGTAATGCCACCTATGTGGTAATTCATGGGTACATGTTTTTTCCCAAAGGGGATAACTATACACTTCTTGGTATTGAGCTTGAGCCCATGGCTCTGGCACCAATCATCTGTTTCTGTAAGGTCCTTTTGTAGAATATCCACATCATTTGGGGATTCAGTAATGGCTCCCAGTTTGCAGTCATCTGCAAACTTTGTTAGCCAGAGTCCCTCAGTGTTGGCCTGTACTTCAGAGAAATAGATGCCAAACAAGAGCACTCCCAGGACTGTACTCTGAGGTACTCCACTTGTTACATGTCTGGAGCTGAATTTGGATTCAGCTACTTTTACAGTGTGGGTTCTGTCAGTAAGCCAGTTGGCACCCATCGAGTGACGTAGGGATTTATGCCCAGCTTGGTAGGTTTATCTATGATTCCAGAGTGGGGGGTGGTGTTAAAGGCCTTGGCGAGGTCCAGATAGGCTGTGTGGACTGCCTTACCCTCATCCACGGCTCTGGAGACTAATTTGAAGAAGTCAATCAGGTTCAGGAGACACGATCGGCCCTTCACGAACCCAAACTAGGTGGGGTCCAGTGTTTGCAGGTTGCCAATGTCTTTATTTATAAGTTCCATGGTAATACATTCCATAGCCTTGCAGATCAGGCTTGTCAGACTGATGGGATGGTAGTTCCCAGGATCCAAGGTGGATCACCCTTTGTGGAGTGGGATGACTGTAGCTGTGTGCCACTCAGTGGGCACAAAGCCTGAAGTGAGGCTATGATTAAACATGACACTTAACTGAGGTGCCAGTTCATTTGTAGTTCATGTAGTACACAGCCCAGGATGTCGTCTGGTCCCATGGATGCTGTATTCTTAGCTTTGGAGAGTGCGTTTTTACCTCTGTGTCTGTGATTACCGGAATTTGGCAATCTTTCTGTATTGAGATGGGCCCTTTAGGGGGTGAGAGGGGAATGAAGTTGGCACTGAATTGATATGCCAGGATATTGGCAATGTCCTTGGGATCAGTATATTTAATGCCATTCTGTTGTAGCTCAGAGCAGATCTGAGCATTGCCATTTAGATTCTTGACATAGCTATAGAATGCCTTGTGGTTGTCTTTGGAATCTTTGGCAATTTTATTTTCGTAACTAGCTTTGGAGGATTTTATGAGGGATCTCAGCTTCTTATTGAGGCTGGTAAGGGAGTTTTTTGCATCCTGGGATTTTCCTCTTTTCTGCAACAGTTTCTTCCTTCTGTTGTATAGTTTGTTTATGACAGGGGACAACCAGATTAGCTTTGTTTTTTGGAGGAGAGCATCTTGGTTCTATTTGGGATGGCACGATTCATGCATAAGTGGATGTGCTCGTACAGTGCTTTAGTGTAGGATTCGGCAGTCGAACTTTCAGTTCCCGTCTGCATGGGTGTCATGAAGTTTGTCACTTCTGACTTGAGTAGCATGAAGCTGGCCTTGGAGAAGTTTTTTACAGATGTTTCCTTACTGGGGGGTGGGGGTGGGATGTGGATGTCAAAGGTGATTAGCTTATGGTCAGACCTAACTAACGAGGGGGTGACCACTGCTCTGGAGCATCAATTTCCCATGTTGGTAATGACCAGGTCCAGGATATTGGAGCCCCTTGTGGGACTATGGATTAGTTGAGCCAGGGCATTGGAATTTATGAATTCCAAGAACCGTTGTAGTTTTCCCAGTTAATGACAGAGTAGTTGAAATCACCCAGTATTAGGGTGTTTGGTTGTATCTTAATATTTTCCAGTATGTTTAGAAAGGTGTAGTGAGAATTTTGGCTCATAGTGGGGGATCTGTAGCAAGCTACAATTTGAATTGCAGTCTTACCTAGTGTTAGTTGCACCTGGAGAATTTCGGATGCATTGTGTTGGGCAACAAGCCTGGAGGTCATGTTTTGTCATTTGAATGTGTTTTCCAGTGTCTCACTTATTTTAAAAATCTCCAAATGCATTTGATTTATTGTTTTCCTCTATTATTTGTTTACTTTTACTTTTCAAGAATGTCCATTTGGCATGAGCCCCTTTTTAGCAGAGGCCCATGGAAAATCTTCTAAAACAATATAATGAGAGGATGGGAAATAGGAAATACACCCCAGGGATCACTTCTGTGTCTCTGCTCGACAGTGGCACAGGAAAATAACTTTCTTGGGTGGCGTAAGCCAGGGAACCTTGTTGGCTAGGCTTACGTAGGCCCTTGGGCCGATAGCCTAGTACCTACCTATGAACCTAGGAACCTATATAGAACAAACCAGAAAATACAGTACAGGATTACCTTACAATAAATTACAACATAGATGAGTAATAGGCATAAACATATTCCTAGAGCTGCATTAAATAAGATACTGCAATTACATTATATACAGGATAGTACAATTCAACAAATGCTATTGACTGTATGACTGTGTATGAGTAGTAGAAAAGAGACATTAAGGCATTTTCTGGGATGCTGAATATGATTTAAATTGAAAAGAGTACTGCTGGTAGGTAAAGTTAAATGCATGTGTGAGTCCAGGCATTAATGATAGAGAAAACTTTAAGGTTGTTCTGAACAAAAAAGGGTTAAAGTACGGAGTGGTCATGTGATGTGATTTGATTAAGTACTTAAATGAAGTATATGTAATGACGACCAGGTCTGAAGAAGTTCATTTTTGAATGAAAGCGCTTACCGGTTGTATTAGTGTGTCGAATAAAGTTTCATGGTTTTGTTTTTATTAACTAATATATATGGTGGTTGTTTTGCCATTTTTGGATTTGATTTTCTGAACTCTATCAACAGGGAAATAATTCTGCAACTATAATGTGAAACAACTTGGGACATTAATGTAAAAAGTCCATATGTGAGTTTAAGGAGTAAGATCAGGACAGAAAGAAAAAGACCGTCCAGTAAATTACAAGTAGTTGGTAAGAGAGAAAGCAATGTAACGAGAGTGTTGACAGGTGGGAAGGAGGGATACAAATACTTGAACTTAGCCTGGAGAGGCACATGAACAAAGCTAGGTGTCCTTTAAATGTTGTTTTAATTGTATTTTGAAAGAGTTATGGTAATCTACTTGTATTATTTGGTTAGGACATTTGGAAACATAGTGTGAATATAATGAGTCATCTGCTGTATTGTTTTATTTTATTATGAGTAACTGGTGTTTGCCCCTGGAACAAAGAAATCTGCTTGGTATATAGAGGGTAGCATGGTTATTTATAGCTGAACAATTTTCTGGCTTGTGGATAAGGTTTTGTGTTGTAACTAGTTGTGTCTAATTCAGGAAATGAAATAGTTTGGTCCAGTTTATTTGTTTCAAGGCCTGACACTGGTATGTCCTGTATGGGAGATTAACTTTGAATTTGGCTACTTTGTTGTAGCACTGTTCCAGATGGCTTTTTAGAGTGGTTTGTAAGTTGGTGTAAATAGAAGATGCATAGAGGAGGAAAGGGGAAAATGTTTGGGCAATGTGTTTTCTAGCATTGCTAGTCAGCTGTGACTTAATCTTGTAGAGGGTCATCATCATCTTCTTTCGGCTTTTCCCGTTAGGGATCGCCACAGCGATTTCTTCCTGTCCTCTGCATCTTGCTCTGTCACACCAACCACCTGCATTTCCTCTCTCACCACATCCATAAACCTTATCTTAGGCCTTCCTCTTTTCCTGTTACTTGGCAGCTTCATCCTTAGCATCTTTTTCCCAATATACTCAGCATCCCTCCTCAGCACATGTCCAAACCAACGTAATCTTGCCTCTCTGGCTTTGTCTCCAAACCTTCCAACCTGGGCTGACCCTCTAATATACTTATTTCTGATCCTGTCCATCCTCGTCACACCCAGTGCAACTCTTAACATCTTTAACTCTGCCACATCCAGCTCTAACTCCTGCCTTTTTGTCAATGCCACTGTCTCCAACCCATATAACACAGCTGGTCTCATTACCCTCTTGTAGACCTTCCCTTTCACTCTTACTGGTACTCGTCTGTCATAAATCACTTCTGACACTCTTCTCCACCCACTCCATCCTGCCTGTACTCTCTTCTTCACCTCTCTTCCACACTCACCGTTACTCTGAACTATTGATCCCAAGTATTTAAACTCATCCACCTTTGCCACCTCTACTTCTTGCATCCTCACCATTCCTCTATCCTCCCTCTCATTCACACACATATATTCTGTCTTAGTCCTGCTGACCTTCATTCCTCTTCTCTCTAGAGCATATCTCCATCTCTCCAGGGTATCCTCCACCTGTTCCCTACTCTCACTACAGATCACAATGTCATCTGCAAACATCATAGTCCACGAGGACTCCTGTCTGATCTCATCTGTCAACCTGTCAATCACCATTACAAATAAGAAAGGGCTCAGAGCTGATCCTTGATGTAATCCCACCTCCTCCTCCTTAAATGCATCTGTCACTCCCACAGCAGACCTCACTGCTGTCACACTACCCTCGTACATATCCTGTGCCACTCTTACATACTTCTCTGACACTCCTGACTTCCTCATACAATACCACAACTCCTCTCTAGGCACCCTGTCATATGCTTTCTCTAAGTCTACAAAACCACAATGCAACTCTTTCTGACCTTCTCTGTACTTCTCCATCAACACTCTCAGAGCAAACATTGCATCTCTGGTGCTCTTTCCCGGCATGAAACCATACTGCTGATAACTAATCATTACGTCCCTTCTTAACCTAGCTTCCACTACTCTTTCCCATAACTTCATGCAGTGACTGATCAATTTAATCTTTCTGTAGTTACTACAGCTCTGCACATCACCCTTATTCTTAAAAATCAGTACCAAAACACTTTCTCTCCATTCCTCAGGCATCCTCTCATTTTCCAAGATTTCATTAAACAATCTGGTTAAAAACTCCACTGGCATTTCACCTTCCACAGGTATGTCATCCGGGTCAACAGCCTTTCCATTCTTCATCCTCTTCATAGCTATCCTTACTTCCTCCATGCTAATCCATTGCACTTCATGATTCACTATCCCCATATCATCCAACCTTCTCTCCCTCTTATTCTCTTTATTCATCAAACCCTCAAAGTACTATTTCCATCTACTCAACACACTCTCCTCGCTTGTGAGTATGTTTCCCTCATTATCCTTTATCACCTTTACCTGCTGCACATCTTTCCTAGCCCAGTCCCTCTGTCTAGCCAGTCAGTACAGGTCCTTTTCTCCTTCCTTAGTGTGCAACCTTTCATACAACTCTGCATATGCCTTATCCTTAGCCTTCGCCACCTCTCTCTTTGTCATGCACCTCATCTCCTTATACTCCTGTCTACTTTCTTCATCTCTCTGACAATCCCACTTTTTCTTTGCCAACCTCTTTCTCTTGTAGAGGGTGTCAAGTTCTAAATTACCAAAAGCCATCACTGCTTTTTACTGAACAGCTGCAAGACTCTTCCCCACAAGAGTTTTTTCTTCTTCTTTTTTAGTTGATTTATCTTACTTTCTCCAGATTTCTTCTTTGTCGACATCCAAGCATTGTAGTGACTCACTCACCAGTAACTACAGTTTACTGAAATAAAAGGATTTTGCTGGCTGTTTTTCAAAGTTATTGATTTCACACCAGGAGCGCTCTAGTCAGACTGTTGATCAGTGTGTGCTGCCATTTTGGAAGTCCCTCTTGTCAGAGACTTGATTGGTGAAGAAAGTCACCTCTCTGGCCCCTTGAAACAGGCTTTCTCAGGCTGAGGAGCATGGGCTCTCTCTTTGTAATTGCAAAATATCTTTCTGTCTTCTTTTTCTTGATAGTGGGGTGTGCCCAGTTTGCTAGTTTACAGGTACTGACCCACAGCATTGAAAAGAAATGTTAACCATAACATGTTAACAGTATGCTGCACCTTCACTGTTTCCAGCTAAATTTTACCCAGCTGTCTAGCCTTGTTTCTGTGGAATTGTTTATCTGATATATTGATGTTGTCTGCATTAAGGGACCAGGTACTGCTTTCTCAAAGAAAAGCAGATCTACTTGATTAAGGAATTCCTCATACTTTTCCTTTTACTTCCTGACAGAGTCATCATTTTAGTTCAACATGTTCCCGCTCTTGCTGATATCGGCCTATGCAATATTCAACCTTCACCTTTTGAATCAACAAATGGCTGGCTGGAACCTGTTTGAGGCAATCTAAGTCATTTCCTATACCCTAGTCAAAGTCCTCAAATCATAGCTCTCAACTTTTTCTCAAGTAATTTGACAAACCTAAAACCAGGGACAACTTGTAAACAGTACAGTAATTTTTCTAGTTAACAACAAGTTTTATATCAGTTTGCGTTTTCTGAAACATAAGAGGTATGAAACTCTGATGTCTGGCATGAGTCCCTTATGGTAATCCTAAGTGATGTACCTGGAAAGCAAATATTTTGTAAGGAACAGGGCAAGAAATATGAGACAAAATCAGGGACTTTCTGCAAAATCAGAGACAGCTGAAAAGCATGTAACCAAAATCTAGGTCTTCTACAGCTACTGCATTTCTGGGCTGTCTCAACCTAGAAGTCATATCCAGATTGACACCCACCCACCCACACACAACCTCTGGGATTACATGGAATGTCTCTTTCCTTAAACTGATGATTTCTGTTACTTCTAATGTCCATAAACTGGTCCTAGTTTTACTGTCATGATAAACACTAATAACACGTGTGGACCCATCTCTTTGCCTTTTAGAGTGGTTTGTAAGTTGATGTTATTGAGGTGCTGAACATGGTCTGTCTGAATTCCATATCCCCTACCTTCCACATTATTTCGGAGAAGCTTTTTTGGATATGGGAGTTGAACTTACCAAACACAAAAACATCTATTAGACATTTCCATGTCATGCACCTTATTTTTCCTGTGTCTGTACAGCCATTACCATGACCCTCTGAAGTATCTCAATACAAAGCAGGGCTACTTTGATAACTTAGTAACTCTCTTAACCCAGCTATTCAGAGCTAAACTGCATCAGGTCTTCTGCAGAATCAGTCCTTGAGCTTTGGCCTGAGGTACACTTGTACTAAGTATATGAGCAGTCTTACGTTCTAACATGTGCCCATTGTGGACAATCCATGTTTAGCTCAAAAGGCCAGTAACAGTTCTACTGTTCTGGATCAGACAAGTCTTTCCTTCCAGATATTTCATTCCAGGTATTCCTTGCTTAAGTGCTGAACTCTCTCAGTCAGACTATGGAATTAGTAGTTAATATTCTGCCATCTACTACACTGATGATTTGTACGAATGCTGGAAACAATTGTATGTTGGCACTGGGCATTTTTAAATAGATTTTAGTAAGGTTATGCAGATTTATTTGGGTAAATGTATGTATGTGTTTATGTGATGATAGTCATCTGAGTTGCACTCAAACTGGCTGTAATCGGTGGGCATGAAGGTAGTCTTTTGATGAAACTGACTCCTGCTATCACTTGGTCCCAGTTAAATAGTTGTTAAACTGTCTAGGAAAGGGCTAATGTGTGCATGAGGAAAAAACAATCAAATCAAGCAGAAACACATTACTCAGGGTCATTGTTATTTTTTTTATTTAATTACAATTTGACACCTGAGGTGTATATTGTCAAAACAGTGGCTATAATGAATGAGTACTCATGCAGTCAAGGGATAAAGTGACTCCAGCTATTTTATCAGTTGTTTCCATCAGCAGAGATGTAGCAAGGGCTGCAAACTTTGGATGGCTGTCCTAGGCACACCCGGTTAGGGTGCATGATTGACACTTTAGTTTAAGTACCCATCAGCTCCTGATCTTTCCTGGCAGTGGCACTGTTTACATATATGTAGAGTAAAGACATTTAAGCAGCTTTAATCACATATGAGCATGGCTGCTTGAACTGAAGCAAAGAATTCCTTGGAATAGTTTATGAATGTCTTTTTTACCTTTGTGCAGCTAAGAAACTTTTTTGTCTTCCCTTGTTTTTCGTGGTCTTCTGGCAGAAGAAATTACCCATGTTGGTTGACAGCCTATATATAGCGCCATCCTGCAGCCACCCCATCTCACACTTGCTTTGAAGTCAACAGCTACCACTGCTTGAATCACATTTCTTGATACTCTATAGCTTGTTACTTCACAATTGATTCTTTAATTTTCTTGAAAGCAGAAATCTAAATTAAAGTAGATGTAATTAGTGAATTAAATTATTTCGCAGCAAGGAGAGTCCTGAGGGAAAGCTGGGCAGAATATGTAGAACATTTCTCCACATAAGGTGAGCAATTCAGCAATAGCAGAAAAAAATAATAAAATGGTAAGATACATGTGTAAAATTATATAGAAGTTTCCTTGTTCTTCTTTCTCTTTTATTTTTCTTATGTAGTGGTAAAGTAGATTTGTATCTCATACTGGTAAAGTGGATTTGTATCTGCCCACTATGAGTTTTCACGTAACAATCCCAAACTTTTCATGAGTTGCTGAAGAGGAGTAGTCAGTGGTTTTACTAGCTGCCATTCATTTTTTCTTCTTAATAGTTTTGGGATAAATTACATGGCAGATCATTTCCTTACCTACCTTCAGTTCCTTAGTGTGGGAAAGAACTGCACCACTCTTCCCTTCCCTTCAGTGTTTTTAAATATGACCACCTGCAGTTTTTGGTATTTCTGACTTTTTCTCTGTCTGCATTATTTCTATTTTAGCCTTGCTTTAGCAATATTGTTTCCCCTTCACTTCATAATATAGCCATAAAATATTTTCTTCTCTAAATGATACTTATATGATGATGATGGCACTTATGTAAATGAAATGGAATAATTTTCCCTCGTGAACAGAGTTAATCTTTTCTGGATATAAAAAGTGTGAATTCTGGTGACTTCTCTTATTGTATTTTTGAGATGCATGTCTCCCAGGATTTTTACTTGCTCATAATTTTAATTGTACAGCTGTGACTGGAATAATATCTGGATGACCAATATCATCACTATATCTTCTGCAGGTACACCATTATCTCCTAGAGCAGTGATCTGCATAACACACCTGCATTACCATGATCTCTGTAGGGAATGGTAACTGTTTCATACTTGCACTCCGTTTTCAATATGGACCATCCCAAAATTATTAAAGATGTTTTTGGTTGGCTTTTACTTCTTTGATCAGCTACATGGATGGTCTGTGAGCTGTGCGAATGCCTAGTTTGTCTCCATAAATATGTTTTCTCCAAAAAAATCACAGATTAACATTCTTTGTATAACTTTCAGAATTGTATTTCTGCAGGTGTAAGGATTTTAAGATGTAAATTCAGTAAATGTATTTGCTCCATCTGTAACTTTATGTGAAAGTGCTGTATAAAACTAATTGGGGATGCATTCTATAACAGTACCAGTGGTTTGCTAGTATCCTGATGTGCAAATACATTAGGGAAGTAAACAATTTTGTTAAAGAAATGTCAGTAGCTCTGTTTTGATCTATATGACACTGCTATTTAAAACCTTTACATAGTGACATACTTAAAGAGCTTAGGGCTGACCATTTTAAGAAAAATAAAACATATAATAATAATTTAACAGATCTTAACAGATTTTTAATTCTGTATTATTTGGTTTTGATTTTTTTGCACTGCTTGCACTTTGTCTGACTGGATTCAAATCCTGTCATTTATGACATAATCCAGAAATGTCACTTCATTATTTAAGCATGCTTCAGTATTTTTTTAATGTAAACCTGCATTTTCTAACCCGCCTAACACAATGGCCACATTATGCAGATGATTTTATTCAGTTTGCCATTTACCGTAATGCTATCTAAATAAACTAAACTTTTTTTGGCATCTTGCATTACATTTTCCATTGTCCTTTAAAATGTAGCCGGTGTAGAGGATATTTTAGCAGCTGATCTGTTGTTTATGAACACATTTTGTATGCTTATAACATACTTTCTAGAATCTGTTTAGTACAAGCTAAGCATGACTGTATCCTGCTTCTTACCACTAGCTAATACATCAGACAGCACTTTGGGATCAGTATTCTGTTCATCATAATCTCATTAGTATGAGCTTCAGGTCTCCATAGACCATAAGGAAATCAAAGAGTTTGATGACAAGTATGATAGTTAAACTGCAGTAGTCTGAGAACAATTTTTTTTTTATTATTTTACTTGTACATTTTTATGCACAGAAGCTGAAATGTGGCTTAACAAACCTTAGAAGTAGTTTTATAAAGCACATTTACCTTTGCATCAGTTCTTTCAGTGTCTCCTGCTTCTCTTTAAACACTCCAGTACAACTTTACAAAATGTCATATTGGCTAGTATGGCACAGTCTATATTCTTTTCTTTTAACCAACCTCATTCCTACTTTTTCAGACCAAACCCACCTGCAATCATCAAAAGTGGTAGTCATCGATTGGGTATGAATAGCTATAGTCAAAATACTGTCAGGTGCAAAACTTTCTTCAACTGCTTTCTTCTCAAATGAGGTCACTTTACCTGAGGGGCTACAGTGGTGAGCCCGCCACACATACATACACAGTGCTATAATGGTAGGACTTTGCTTCCATGTAAAAAAAAAAAAAAAGAAAAAGTTTAAATGTACCTTCAAATTCATTATTAAATATTCCAGATGAGACTGAAATAGTATCATTCACGTGGATAGTGTAGAAGTACTTCAAGCAATCAGAATTCATTTCTTTGATAATCTCTTTGCTCAATCTTTGAATACGACTATACGTTTGGCAGCTCTCTGGGTCTTGTGTTTTTCTCATAAATTTTTAATGCCACTTGTATATATTTCTCCACAACATTGTATATTCTACATTCATCACAGTGCCTCTGCAGCTTATGTGGGTGACCACGGTGATGCAGTGGTTAGCATTGCCGCCTCACAGCAAGAGGTTCTCTGGTTCGATCCTTGGCCGGGGTGCCTTCTGTGCGGAGTCTGCATGTCCTCCCTGTGGTCGCGTGGGTTTCCTCCGGGTGCTCCGGTTTCCTCCCACATCCCAAAGACATGCTGTAGGTTGATTGGACACTCTAAATTGGCCCTAGGTGTGAGTGTGTGCGTGTGTGTGCCTTCTGTAGAAGGTTGGGCACCGGGCTGGCAACTCGACACCGTAAAACTCCACTGCTAATCATGAGCGGACAAGGTGATCTGCTGTGGCGACCCCTAACCGGGAAAAAGCCGAAAGAAGAAGAAGAAGATACAACCTATTTTCGTTGCTGACTAAAATTACAGAAGATATTTTAGAACTGTTGATTCGCTCCACGCTGTACACTGAAGACAATCCTTAACCATGGTGTCTCTGTCCTTACCTTATTAGTTCATTGTATACAGTATCCAATGTGTCATTTAGATTGAGGCTATTTACTTGTAATCATCTGAATCCAGTTTTGATTTTAAAATTCTTCTGTTTTGTTTGAAAATACCTTTTTCTGTAATCTTCTCCTGTAGTCCCAGACAGTACATAACTATAATACTTTGTTTAATTTTAAGTTGCATGGATACTGCTAATGATTTCCAGCATACCTATAATATATATCAGTCATGTTTTGCTTCTGAAGTACATCATGTCTGTGCAAGATCATATCTCTGTATCTCTAGCTTTCTACTGAAATCCTTTTATCCACACACGGTTGTAAGTAAGTACACTGCTGTTTTGTGAATCGCTTCTCATGCTTGAGCTCTAAGTGGTTTCTCAAGATAACTCATTCATTGACAATATTCTTTCATTATTTATTCCACAGCTAAGCCCAGAAAATTTCTTGTAAATGTTTCTTCATAAGTGTAGTCCAGAGCTAATGTATTTTAATGGACTTAAGAGGAGTTATCATGTTTTGTGTTATAGGTATTAACTTAAAGGGTTGTTATAGCTGGCTCTGAATTTAAATTATTTTTGGTGGTAGGTAGACAATAGTGCAAACAACAGATATGTAGTAATTAATGTTTACTTGGACCAGGAATCATAAAGATGCAGTATACACTGGAACAAGGTTTCTGTTGCATAGCAGATATACTGCAACATGAAATACATGTGAATGTTCAAATGGTAACAAACTACAAATCTGAACAGCTAGTTGTGATCTGATGTGGAAATGTAGCAATACTAAAAGGTCCTAAACCAATTACAGAGCAAGAAGCAGGTTGTACATGTACCCATACAGGCTTAAAAGGTAAAAAGTCATGGGGATTCAGAAGCCATGTAGCTGCAACAATGGATGACCTTAAAAGGGTCACTTGCTTATATCCCATGAGCCTCCATTTTGTATATGTGAGAGAGAAGGGGAATAGGGAAAAAGGTCTTGGTCAGGGGAGACAGTAGAGCATACACATGCAAAAGAGTACAAACTGGTGGATGTGCATATACTAGGAGGGAGATTCATGGGTTGGATAAAGGACTGAACAATGTAAAATGGGTAGATTCTGACACAATATGATTTGGGCTACACTTGGCTGGGAAGAAGTTGGGGTATGGGCAGAGTAGTAGCTGCTGAGTGATCAGAGGGATGTCACTGTGACCCATAAGATAGTTGAGAAGTGTTATGGTGGCAGGGAGTACACCCTCCTCTGCTGGCACAATGGCAAAGGTCCACATGTTGAGTGCATCTGCTATGAGATCCAGGAGGGGCATAATAATGGCTATCCAGCATAGCACAACACCTTTAACCCCTCCAGGGCAACCTACTGCACTTATGGCTGGAAACACTAGGTGACTGAGCCATGTTGCCAGCCTGGCAGAGATTGAAACAATTTCCTCAGGCAAGGGGCTTGCATGTTGCTTACTTCTGACAGGTGCTTTCACAATATGCAGTGGTGTTATGACATATAGACAAGCAGTGGCATAGGCCATCCCAGTAGCACAGTGAGTGTTTTGTGGTATCTTTCCAGGGAACCAGCCATTATAAGGAACAGTGCTTTGACTGGAAAAAAGTTTGATACTACTTTGCAAGCTGACATTTTACTGTTAATACTTATTCTGCATTCTTTGGGGCATTGCTGTCTAACCTCTGCTTCCCTGTGCCAGAGATCTTCAGGGCGGCAGCACAATTGATAATACTGGTCCCTGCATTGCCCTTTAGTTCAGAGATTCCAGTGACCTAAGCAAAAACACCAGCCATGTCATACTTTGCATCGACTTTGAGATGGACCCACACAGGATCTCAGCAGTCACTCCTGGAACTGGCTGTGTAGGAGAAAAAAACATGTTCTTGCTCTCCTTAGCACACTGGGTAGCTACTCTTTGTGGGATATAGCAATTGATAACCAGCACAACTATCATGTAAAACAAAATGATGACCAGTGGTTCACTCTGGATATGTGATTTCTGAACTGCAAGCAACTCAGCCTAGTGCTGCCTTGAAGTGTAATGTGCATACAAGCACAGACAACATACAAGAGTCCTTAAGCACAACATGTTGGTAGCATGTGGTGGAACATGGCTGCCTGTCACAGTGCCCATACACAGTACCAATTCATAGGGAGACATGGAACCCAGCCTAATTTGAACATACACTGCTGTATACTTGTGGTTTAAGTGGATGTGCTGCCATTTTAAAAGTTAAACCCCATAAAAGAAGAGAGAGAGAGAGAGAGAGACAGAAGTATTAGTACAGCAGAGTAGCATATTTCCAAGATGACATCCCTAAGGAGATATGTGTTATGACGTACTTTGGTAAAATCTATTCCTAGCTGTGTTTTACATGTGGGAGCACTTGCCTTAGAATAGTGTAAATGTACACAGACTAGTCTGTATTATGGCTACTTGAAACCTGCACCTGCATATATCCCATACATATCTACACTGTAGATGTGGTAAGGCAGTCCACTGTCAGGATTGCCTATCCTTACACTATCTTATAGATCCTAGGGAGACATGCTGTGGGGACAGCTGTAGTGAACCTCCCAGTGTGCAACCTCAACATCATAGCCTACTAACCTACTGTCACCTGTGACCCCCCCCCCCGCCGTACTCACATACTCATGCTGTCTGTGAAGCCTGACATTTCCCCATAAATCCCTGTGAGAATCTTCATTGCAGTCACCCCATCTATACATATATATGCACATGTCTGTCCCTACTACTGGTCTGGGATATCATTGGAGTACGCCAGTGTTCATAGCATAGAATATTAATGAGACCTACTGTGTTCCTATCCATGACCACACCTGTTAGGGTGAGTATACCTATGGCAACCCACTGTTTGTAATTGTTAGCATCTGATGTTGTCAATTTTCATTCTATCTGCAACCTATGGGTTCGGATCAGATCCCTTGGATCTGACTCAGCAGTTACAATAGGTCGCGATAACCAAAAAACTCTCAAGCTTCTCCCTTACCCAAAATGTATCCTTCCTAAGTACCTCATATCTCATTTGCTGTTATTCATGATAGACATGATGACCAGTTGCTCTCGAGCAGATAAGTGAAATCTAAGACTTTTTTCCTTTAAACCTTACTAACTAGTACTATAAACTTCTCCTTTTTCTCATTACATAGCTTAACCTCTATCCCTTACCTAGCAGCTCTCACTTTTATCCTTTCCTTTTCTGTGCCAAAGTACCTCTGAATACTATTACTAGTATTCCCACTTTTACACCGTGCATAATCCTTGTTGCCATTGTCAGTATTTCTCTTTTTCCTTTTCTCTAAAAAAATAAATAAATAAAAAAGTAAAAAAAAAACTTCTATTGTTTAAAAAATATTTCTCTCTCTCTCTCTCTCTCTCTTCTTGATAGTTATAGAATGGCAGAGAAAAAAAGGCTGGATTTAAAAAGTGTGGGAAATGTAACTGCAAAATGCCATACATAGACTCACTCCCATACAATTTGCATTTATTGATCTCTCCTTCTCCAGCAAGATTGTTCAATCTGCCACACGTTCAGCCATAGGGCACTGGTTGGCTGTGGGTGAACGCAAGAGCAAACTGATTCTTAAAGGTTTACTGCCCTCAGCTTTCAGTGAAACAATATCTAGAGCTACTTCCCAAGAGAAACAAAAAAAGGTAAGTCAGAATCTTCAAGCCCTTCCTCTTCTTCCTCTAAAACTTCTGAAAAATCAAAGAAGAGGCCTGTCTCAGTTCTGACTTCTCCATCAGATCCATTGACTAAGAGACCCAGACTTTTGGATCCATCTAACTCTTCAGACCAGAAGCTTAAAACAAGGCACTCTATGGATCCATCTACTTCTTTGTATCCAACTTCAGATAAGATAAAGGATGCCTTAGATCTGACACTCTTGGATCCAAAAAATATATGAGTGAGTCAACCACCACGGTCCAGCCAAATAAAAGTCCAGAAGATTATACATCTTCTATTTGGCTGGACCGTGGTGGTTGACTCACTCATATATTTTTTGTATTTACTGCTTTTGTGTGTGAGTCTCCTTTAGCAGCTAGGATAGCTTCAATATATATTTTTCACTCTTGGATCCAACTCAGAAATCAAAGGATTTGACTACAAGCCTACCTGATTTACCCAGGACCCAATATTCCCCATCATTGGCTCCAGTTCCATTTAGAGTCCTTTCTCCCTTTTCTGATGCCAAAATCACCCTCAGTCTGTCCACTCATTCTTCTAGAAGTCTGACCAAAGATGACATGGAGAGATTTGTGAGAAAAATTCTCTGGGCACAGGTATGTCGGGAGTTTTCTTTGCTCCTATCCCTTTGGGTCAGGAGTTCTAAACATCTATTACCCCTCCTTTACTTCCTCCTCTAATTTTATTCGAAGCTTCAGAGTTCTTGGATCCAAACTGCCTGACTTCATCTGCATTGGATCTGAAGATTCCCCTGTCCTTGGATCCTATGTCTGCTCTGAGTTTTTTGGTTTAGTCAGAGCCAGAGACCTCTTGGAGCCATAGCTGCCTTGTAGATTCTGAGGTGTTGGAGTTGACTCCAAAGTTTTTGGAGCCATCTCTGTGCCTCAGGGTTTTGGCTCTGGCTTTTGCCATGGGAGGATTATCCTCAGAGCAGGGAGGGACTAGGATCCAAAGGCTTGCCCTCTTAGATCTGCAGTCATGTGCCTCTCAGGAGAGGTCAACCTTTGAGGTTTTGAAGAGAGCCATGTCTGCTTCAACAGTTCAAATGGTTCTTACCTCTTGGATCATCAGCCCCCAACCTTGTCATCTCTGCATACAGAGTCTCAACCCTTTTCTCCACAGGGACAGTGAGTACTAAAACCTCAGGCTTCCCAGGAGAGTATTCTTTCTTCTTCTGAGACCTCACCACAGCATTCCATTGAGGGGGTCCCTAAGACGTTGTTGTGTAAGAGGAAGCACTTGGATTCCCTGGAGGAATCCCTCACAGAAGACAGACTTCGATGAGGGTGAAGGGTCCCGAAGGTCACCTCCTGATGATGTCTCCTGTGGAGACATCCTAGAGATTCTAAAATGAAGAGGTGACTGGAAGTTCAACAATCCTTCATCTGAGGAGTCCATGTACCTGGAGGCTTTTGGTACCTGCCTGTCTACCTCCTGGGTAACTCCACCAATGAACTCATTGAATTGATCTCTTGAGAGGCATGGAAGTCCCCCGACACCACTGAGCAGATTCCCTGGAGACGAAACAAAATTATTACTGTTTATGAAGACAAGCAATTTTGGACTAAAGTGTGCCTGTGGATACCATGGTCATGGCAGCGGCCACAAAAAAGGAACTAGCTGAGGAAATTTCCTCTATCCATCCCCCCAACAAAGAGTCTTGGGCAATGGGCAGGCTCAGGAAGCATATCTATGCTTCAGTGACCTTATTCTTATGGTTTCCCTGAACTACCTGGCACATTTCTCCAAGTTACAAAGTATCTGATTAAAGAGCTTTCAGTCACCCTCTCAGGATCTGTTTCTGAAGAATCACAGGCCTCTGTTTCTTCTCAGTTGGCTACCCTCCAGGCTATTTCTAACTCTTCCATGAGGCTCATTTCTCATGCAGCCAAAGGAATGAGTAGAGCAGTGGTTCAAGCATCTCCATAAGGATGCACTTGTGTGACTTTGCAGAGTCTTTCAAGTCTATGTTCGTCAATGCTTCTTTTGATAGCACGTCCTTTTTTGGCCCTAAGGTAAAAGACATGTTGGGTGTACATTTCCCCACTCCTCAGAGATTCTTCTCCAGAAATCAGTGAAGTAGTGTAAAAATGTGGTTCAGAAAGTCCCAATGGTCTTTTCAAGGCACACATGGGAACTCCAATGGTAGATGTAGACACCACCCTCGCAGCAGAGAAGGCCTGCAGAACCAAGGGTCCAGAGAAACTTTATTGTCAGATCCTTCCAGCACTTCTGTTGCCATCCTCTGGAGGGAAATGGGGGGTGGGTCATCTGTCCCTACACCAGAGAGCTTGGCTAGAAATAACATCAGACACCTGGGTGCAGATGATAATTTCCAGGGGTTATATTATACCATTTTCCCTTCCTCCTCCCCATTGTAGGAAAATTCCCAATGTTCCACTCAGTCAGAGGGAACAGGCAGCTATTCAAGTACAAAAGCTGCTAGAAAAATGAGTCATCCCAGAGGTCCCACTAGACTAGAGAGAATCCAGAACTTACTCAATTTCTTTTTAGTGCCAGAGAAAACAGGAGACTGGACACCAGTCTTGGATCTCAGCATCTTGAACAAGTCAGCTTGACACAACAAGTTCTGGATGTTCGTGGTTCAGTCTATTCTTCCATTTTTGAAACAGGATGACTGAATGTGCTTGATAGACCTCCAGGATGCGTATTATCACATAAAGATGAACAACTGATCCAGAAGGTACTTATGCTTCCGTCTGGGAGCCAGTCATTATCAGTACACAATGCTGCCTATTTGTCTCACCACACTCACCAGGGCATTAACCAAGTGAATGGCAGTAGTAACAGTTCACTTGAGGCTGCATGGATTCTGGGTGTTTTCCAACCCTTGGGACTGGCTCATTTCTGCTCCGACCAGGCATCAACTATTGGAAGCAAGAGGCTACGTTCTCCAGACGTGTTTGTATCTGTGAATATCCATAAACTATGAGAAATATTTTCTAGAGCGTACTCAAAATTTAAACTTTATAGGAGCAAATCTCAACACAGAAGATACAATAGCCTCACTCCCCCTTCAAGAGTGGAAGCAATCAGATTGCAAGTCACAAAAATAATCTGCAGCAACAAGATCTCATCAGGATTGGTTCTTCAGACTCTAGGGTCCATGGCAGCAGATTCCACATGAGAATTCTACAGTGGCTGCTATTAGTGCAATGGTCTTTCCTTCACCACCCAATGTCAGCTCAGATAAGGATCACCAATATATGTAAAAAAAATCTCAGATGGTGGATTCACTCCAATCAAATTCTACAAGGTCATCCTTTTATTTTCCCTCAGTCCAAGGCCACAGTGACTGACCATGGTCACTTCCCAACTAGGATGGGTGGGGGGGCATTTTCTGGGGAAAGCAGAACAAGGCACTTGGTCCCCCACAGAGGCCAGCTTAATATCAATGTTCTAGAGAGGGCAGCAGTGCTTTTAGCATTGCAGGCTTTCCAGGATGCTCTCCCTTGGGGACAATTGAAGTTCAAATAGACATGTCAGTAGTCTGGTGCACCAACAAACAAGGGGAAACCAGATCCTACCCCTTGTGTTGAGAAGCTTTCAGAGTGTGGCAGTGGGTGATCTCATCCAACCGCTTTCTCATAGTAACGCATATTCTTGTACCTCATAAATGGTCCTGCAATCAAAATGTGATGGAAAGGATATTTCATCAATGAGGTCAACCTTGCTGTGATCTTTTTGCCTCTCCCCTGAACAACAAGTGCAGAAGCTACTTCACCCTTCTCTCCCCTCATGGGGAGACACAGAGGGATAGTCTTCTTCACAACTGGCCCTCCGGTCTTTTTTATGCTTTTCCCCTGACTCCATTAATCCTGAAGTTTCTGCAGAAAGAGGCCAGGTGTAAGAGTAAATTAATCCTCAATGCACCATATTGGCCTCGACAGATTTGGTTCCCCTTCCTTTGGCCTCACTTACTTCACCTACCGTGGATTCTGGATCCAACTTCAGACCTCCTGTTTCACCCGACAGGCATGATTCATCCAGACATACCCAATCTCAGGCTGACTGTCCGGTTTCTCAAATTCCATTAATAGCCAGACATCCTATGCTCTACTCTCCAGTTCGACACATACTCTTGTCTTCTCATTAGCCATCTACATGTAAGCTATACTCCAGTAAATGGAAAAGATTTGGTTACTGGGTACTGCAAAATAACATTGATTCCTTCTCAGTTTCTATTCATGGTATTCTTGATTTTTTAGCCCAACTTTTCAAAGAAGGATCATCTTCTTTGACTATCAAAGTCCAATTAGTAGCAATATCCAATTTTCACATTGGTTTCCAAGGTTCTTCAGTTACTTCACATAAACTCTGCAAAGCTTTTTTGAGAGGAACTCTTCTTTTAAAGCCCCTTTATAAAGACCCTATCCACCCTAGGGTCCTAAATTTAGTGCTGTGGGCTATTATACACCCCCTTTCGAACCAGCAGCTAAATGCAATCTCAGATTCATTTCTTGAAAGACTATTTTCTTGGTAGCCATAACTTCTGCAAAAAGAATTTCAGCGATTCAAGCCTTGTCTTCCCAAGCACCATATTTGATTTTTCACAAAGACAGAGTATCTCTGTGTATTAATACATCTTTTTTTACTAAAGGTGGTATCAGAGACAAATATCAATCACTCCATCAGGTTACCAGTATTTGTTTCCAAAATTTGAGAACAAAGTCGAATACTTGTTACATTTATTAAATGTTCACAGACAATTGTGTTTTTACCTTCACAGAACCAAGGATATCAGGAAATCTGACCAATTATTTGTTTCCTTCTCAGATATTAAATTGGGTAAACCAGTCACCAAAGTAATCTTGTCCAGATGGCTCACCAGTTGTATTTCTTTCATTTATAATCAATTGTGCATTGCCTTACCAAAACCTTTACAGCCCATTCAACTAGAGAAATGGCAACTTCATCTGTCTTCCAATCTAGAGCTTTTATGGATGACATTTGTGCAGCAGCAACATAGGCTACCCCCAATACCTTTGTTGCTCATTACAAATTGGATCTGTTATGCAGGGGTAGAGCATCATTCAGTTCCATGGTGATGAGGAACACCCTTCCTTGAGATCACACAGGATCTTAGGTAGCTGGGGACTCTGTCACATAGGATGAGGATAGAATGAAAATCGATAACATCAGATAAAGAAGTTATGTACTCACCATAAGATTCCATCTGTGTTGTCCAGTTTCATTCTTCCTCAACTCCCCACCCATCAGCCCCCTACCTTTAAACTCTTAGAATAGCAAGTGTTCTTAGGTTGGCACTTTCCTTCTACTAAGCTCCAGATATAGTCTCTCTAGATTCTTCTGATATTTTGTTTTACTTTTATTTATTTATTATTTATTTTATTTTACATTTGATTACCAGGAAAATCCGACTGGACACAGGTCCTTTTTCAGTTGCGGGCTGGGTAGAAAAGCTCCACATAATGCATACAAGTTAACAAACATTTGAGTACATTATGTATCACAATGAATTTCACATATGTGACCATAGCATAGTGAAACAGATTTCATACAAATATTATATAATTTCTATAGATAATTGAATAGAAAACCCATATCTGGGTTTTTATAAACAAATTGTACTTCCTTATCATCAGAGCTTAAAGAACCTATGTGTATATAGAACATTAAAGTTAGCCTAGAAGAAGTAATAGAATCAGCTGAAAGAGACAGTTTAATCAGGAAGAGTGCCTGGGCATAGCCGCTTGTTTTTATAAGGGAGTTTTTAGCATTTTTTAAAACTGAGTCAAGGCTGTGGTGGATGTTATTTTGGGAAGAAGTGCATTCCAGATTTTGGCAAAGTAGTTTGAGAAAAGGGATTCTGCAGCAAGATTGTTGGCTGTGGATATCTTTATAAGGGGTTTGTTGCTAGAGCGTAGAGCTCTGGCACTGGAGTATGGCTGTAGTAGGTTTTGCAGGACAGGTGTTTTCTATGGTTAATAGAGGATTTTCTGGGCCACGTTTAGTTGGTTAAAGAGTAGGAGTTGAGGGAGTTCTAACCAGTTGAGTTGTTTGAGTGTTGTACAAAGGTGTGAACTAAAGTGTGAATTTGCTGCATACCTGGCAATTTTGTTATAACAGGAGACTAGTTTTGCCAACTTGGGTTTTCTTAGGTTAGTGAATATAGGTAATGCATAGAGCAGAGCTGAGACCTGATGGTATTGGGCAATAGTCATTTTTGAGTTTTTTGTAAGATACTGCTTGTTCCTATACACTGTACCAAGTTTTTGTGTTTTGGTTTGGGATATGTGGATGTCAAATCTCATGTTGCTATTTCAATTCCAGAAGTTTGGTGTGAGGTGAGCGTGAGATGATGGTGCTGTTTGTTGATACAGTGTTGAATGCAGAAAGAGGTACATTAGTTTTAGTGGCATGGAATAGCATTAGTTTGTTTTTGGGGGGTTCAGAATTAGGTGGGAGTTTGTTTGCCAAGTTTCTACTGCTAGGAAAGACTCTTGTGCTAGTGCTTGTAGTTCTTGTAGTAGCACATATCACTGTAGAATCATCTGCATACTGAATGACTGAGGCATGCGGGGCTGAGGTATGAAGGTTGTTTGTAAATATTGAGAAGAGTAGGGAGCCTAATATAAAGCCTTGGGGAACTCCTAGGGTCACAAAAAGAAGGGGTGATAGATTTTGTTGGCAACATACTGCTTGTCGGTGCCCAGTTAAGTAGTCCTGGAACATAAATTCTGCTCAGCGAGGACATTTATAAGTTTATTGTGAGAGACCATATTGAAGTCTTTGATAAGTCTAGAAAGATATGGATACATATTTACTATTGATTCTGTGAAGGTTGACAGTGTTAATAAACAACATTAGCCCAGTGGTAGTACTGTGGTATGGGTGGAAACTGTGCTGAGTATTGGTTACTAGCTTATTAGTGTGGAGGTAGTCCATGATTTGCTTATCCACAATTCTCTCTAGTATCTTAGACAGAGAGGCTAAGATTGCAATTAGTTGGTAGTTAGACATCAGTAGAATTGCCTCCTTTATGAAGTGAAATAATGTGGGAATTTTTCCAAATGGTAGGGACTTGGGAGTTCTGATATGGATTTGTTGATAAGAATGGATATTGGGTAGGCAATTCCCTCAGTAGCTAGTCTTAAAAACTTTGCTGGTAAGTTATCTGCAGCTAGTGTGGTGGGCTTTCATTTCTTAAATTTTTTTTATTGTCTCAGTTGATGCAGGTTGAAGGGAGAATGTGGTATTGTTTTTTCTTGGTGTAGGAGTAGCTGGATTAAGAGTGGAGGTTTGATTATTAGAGAGGGCTAAAATTGTTTTGATAAAGTGTTTCTTCAATTGGGTAGCAATGTTGCCTGAGTTATTATTAGTAGTGTGTGTGTGTGTGGGGGGGGGGGGGGGTGCTGGCTTTGCCAGTAGGAGTTTATTTATCGCTGATCAAAATTATTGTGGGTTGTTTCATTTTTAGTTTGGATGTCAGAGTAATATTTTATTTTGTCCTGTTTAATTTATTTCTATGCTTTGTTTGTATGTTCTTGGTAAGTTTGCTTTGCAATTTGGGTTTTAGTTTTGTACCAGTGTTCCTAGGCATATCTTAATTTTAACAGTGACCTGATTTCTTTGTTTATCCAAGGAACAAAGTTAGATTTAAGTCTTATAGTCTTGGGAGGAGCCTGTGTGTTTAAGATAGAAAGGAAGGTAGTATTAAAATATTCTACAGCATCTTCCAGAGGAAGTAGTTTACATGGTGTCCGGTTACAGTGTTTGAGGATGTTTGTGAAGTTGTTGGGGTTAAGGTGTTTTTTGTTCCTAATCTGTTGGTAAATATTTTTTTGGTGGGTTAATTCATTGTCTAAGTAGATAGGTTGGGAGAGGGCCAATGAGGCTCTCAGGGAGACAGCCAGAGTGAGGGAATTTGGTTGTTTTATTTGTTAAGATCCAGTTGAGAATGGATTGCTTACTGGATGACTTGTCAATCCTAGTGGGAGTTTGTATGAGTTGGGTGAATCCACAGAGGTTGATGTGATTAGTGGGGTTTTGGGAATTGCAGAATGACCAGTCAATATTAAAATCACCCATGATTATTCTTTTCTGGGGCAGTGATTTTGTGGTTCAGTTCAATATGCTTTCTAATGTGTGGATGTGGTCCCCAGGTGGGATATAGGTTCCATTTCTGTTTATGTGTTTTTTGAGTGAATGATAAGCTTGTTAAATATCACTTCAGCATTGTCAAAGTTGGGGGTTATTTGATCTAAGGCTTCTAGGGAAAGTTGATTTTTTTAAAGAGTAAGGCTACGCCACCACCTCTTTTGCCTATTCTGTATAGACGTATGATATTCTACCCTGGAGGGAGAATCTCATTACTGGTAACATTGGGTTTAAGCCATGTTTCAGTAATTAGTGCGATATTGGTTGAGTATAGACAGAGGTTGGCATGCAGCTCGTAGACTTTGTTAGTGATACTTCTAATATTAATGTTTAATAGTAAGATATCAGCTTTGTTTCTAGGGGGAATTGTTCTTGGTATTTTGAGGAGTTGTCCAGTTTAGATTAGCATTTGGCCAGGGTTTGGGTGAATGCCCCTACTGAGTGTTAGTTTGGATGCTATATTAATTAAAGTCTTTAAGATTTTTAACTATGTACCTGTCATATTTCTGAGAAATTCTAATGGATCTTGGGGTGAGGAAGTAGAGGGTAATGTGTATGATGAAAGGTTATAGTGTTAATGGTAGAGGAAGATATAATAATGTTGGTAGGTTTAAGCTTTTGCGGGTAGAGGGAAAAGGTAGAATAGGATGGGATGGGTTCTTCTAGTTTGGTATAGTAAGAGGAGAAATGTGCAGCTATTGTTAGGATTACTAGACTAGTGGTATGTAAATGAAGTTGGTTGTATATGGGCTGAGGTTGGATGGGAGCAATTTTTATTAGTTTGGTTAGAGTTTTGAAGTTACACATTGCAGTGGAATTGATGTAGTGTAGTGTGAATTATTTGTTTTAGTATGGGTTGAGAGAGGTAGGGTTTATAATTTAAAATAGATTGTACTATACAAGGAGGTATGTGGTGATTGGTTGATAAGGGTTGAGGGAGTGGCCAGTTTGGAATAAATATAGGGAAAGTGAGAGTAGGGAAAGTGAGAGTGGGTGAGAATAGGGGTACGGTAGAGGAGCGGAGTGAGTGTGAGCAAAGTAAAGGGTGAATGGAACAGGTAGAACTGAGACTGAAAAAAAACTGCACCTAAAAAACAATCTATAACCTGCAGTTTTCTATAGATCCTGACAACATAAAGAATTTGCAGATAAACATTACTGAAATTAGAGGGAACTAGCAGATTGTGAAATTGAATGCTGGAGCTATGCCAAGCAAAGTGTTTTTTGTTAATGAGAGAAAGTGAGCTCAGAGATATAGTAATCAGAAGGTTGGCCCTATGTATTGGGATATCTTGCCATTATTTTAGTGTAGAAGTATCAGAAGGTTGGCCCTATGTACTGGGATATCTTGCCATTATTTTAGTGTAGAAGTATCAGAAGGTTGGCCCTATGTACTGGGATGTCTTGCCATTATTTTAGTGTAGAACTACAGTGGGGAGAAGGGGGCCTAAGGGGAATCTGACCCAGCAAGGTGTGCATGCCACTAATCCAAATTTTGGGAGACTCAGCTGGAAATAATTGTACATATACTGTTAGGCAGAACATACTTTTTATTTTTTTGTCAGATGGGAGTTTCTTGTAGATTTTGAGGTTCCTGGTCTATGAGAAAGTAATAGGTCATGTTAGATGCTATGGGGATATCCAAGGAGCAATGGAGAGAGTACAGGTTTTTTTTATGTCATATGGGAGTTTCTTGTAATTTTCGAGGTTCACAGTCTGTGAGAAAGTAGTAGGCTGTGTGAGGTGCTGTGGGGATATCCAAGAAGGAATGGAGAGAGAATTTTTTTTTTGTCAGATGGGACTTTTTGTAGATTTTGAGGTTCTCGGTCTGTGAGAAACTAGTAGGTTATGTGAGGCATTGTGGGGATATCCAAGAAGGAATTTAGAGAGTACAGTTCTTTTTTTTTTTTTTTTTTTTTTTTCAGATGGGAGTTTCTTGTAGATTTTGAGGTTCCCGGTCTGTGAGAAAGTAGTAGGTTATGTGAGGTGCTGTGGGGATATCCAAGGAGCAATGGAGAGAGTACAGAGTGGTCGGCATACCTCACATGGGAGAGAAAGTGAGTTCTATCAGTCAGTCTGTTAGCAAACAAGATCTGAGTTACTTAGAAAGGGTGCATTATGGGTAAAAGAGAAGCTCAAGAGTTTTTTTATTTACCATGAGCTATTGCAATGGCCGCATTGGATCTAAGGGATCGGATCCAAACCCATAGGTTGAAGAAGAATGAAAATGGACAACACAGATGGAACTTATGTTGAGTACATAACTTCTTTTTTGTTGTCCCCAGCAGTCTTGGCCTACAGCTATGTCTCTTGTTTCCATAGGTGTTCATATGTCTTCAAAAGGGGGTAGATAGTACAGGTTGGATAACTTCAGTTTAGCTAAGAAAGAAATGACCAATCTAAATAGACAGCTAAGAGGGTTAATTAATAATACTTCAAAGACTAAATTTGAATTAAAAATAGCTTATGTCACTTATCTCTTTCTCTAATATAGATGACAAGCAGGCAGGGTATTTTGTTTAGATGCTTTAATACATAGAAACACATCATGATGGATAGCAGCATCATAAAATACAAACAAACTATTTAACAGACAGACCTTACATACATACATGCTTACATCTCAACAGTTTACTAAAAAATGGCAGTCTAGCTTGCACGTGCTCAGTATTTATACATCTGTGCTAGCCCTTGGATAGCTTCTTAAAGGTAGGTACACACCCATTGATCTACATCCTTCCTCTTAAAAAGATTGCCCTTTGTAAAACCAATACTAGAATTATATATGCATTACTATAGACACTAGAAACAAAACATAATGTTCATGTCCAAGTTGCTTCATATCTGTTACAGGGTTTAGGGATGCGACCATATTTGTTAGCATAACAATCTGGACCAAATTTAGCAACAGGGATAGTCTTCAGTGCACAAATTGTATCAGGAACTTCTGGATTCATCACAGGAATATCCTCTGGAACTTCCTATGGAACTGAAACACTGGACAACTCACTCTGAGATAAAGAGTCTTTCTCACAGGCTATGTGCTGTGGTATAGGCTCTGACACTGGTCTCAAATGCTTCTGATTCTGCCTAAACTCTGCTCCTTGTGATTCCACAATGCAGGATCTCAGCTCTGGGCAAATATTCTTCACTACCTCAATCCGATCATAACCTTTGAACGTTTGAATTCTTACCACTTCTCCTTCTCGTAATGGATTGAGCATTTTGCTGGTTTTATTGTAGTAGGACTTCTGGGTTAGGCGCTTCTTCAACAGATTGGCTTTCACTCACCTGTTGTTCTTAACACATGGAACCAACAATTGACTACTGATTGGTAATATGGTTCTGGTTTGTCTAGACAGAAGTCTCTGAGCAGGTAAACCTAGATGTTTATCATGAGGAACATTTCTGAAATTCAAGAGATTCTGGAAAACATCACTATTATCTCATTTTGACTTCTCAAGTAACTGTTTTTCACTTTGAACTGCACGTTTTGTCAATCCATTTGATTGTGGGTACTCAGGATTACTTGTAACATCAGTAAAGTCCCATTCTTCAGCAAATCTTTTGAACTGTTCGCTTGTAAACTGCGTGACATTGTCAGAAATAACTTTGTGTGGAATACCATGTACTGCAAAATGATACTTCATCTTAGTAATGACAGTACTTGATGCTAGATTAGGAAGTAGGTCAATCTCTAGCCAATTGGAGTAAGAGTGTACTAACACCAAATAATATTGACCATTCCATCTGGAAATATCCGCAGCCACTGACGACCAAGGTAGTTCAGGAATCTGGTTTAGATGAAGTGGTTCCTTCTGTTGATGTGGCTTTGTACTATTACATATGGAACAAGATGAAAGTGTTCGCTCAATGTCTTGTGATATAAAAGGCCAAAATACTAGTCTTTTTGCTCTTCTTTTGGTAGAGTCAGTTCCTGGATGACCATGATGCACGACAGTAATTTACTCTTGCTGCAAAGACTTTGAAAAAATACTTTCAGATGATACCTTTGTCAGACAAAATCTCATCTCTGTATGGAAACTAAGGTTGCACTTCTTGAGGTAAACTAGATTGCTTTGATGGCCATCATTGATTGATAAAGTGGTTAAGCCTTTGTAAAACTGGATCTGTGGCTATTTGATTTCTCAACTCATTAAGATGTGTGGAAGAAAAATTTCTCACTTCCATGACTTCAAAATCAAGGTTCTCATTCTCATGCTGTTCTGCTGTGTTTCTGGGTGATCTGGATAATGTATCAGCAAGATAAAAAAAAGTTGCCTGTATTGTAGACAGGACTGAAATTATACTTTTGCAATCTCAGCATCATACGTTGCAGTCAGGCTGGAGCTGAATGCATAGGGTTTCTCAAGATACTGACTAGAGGTTAGTGGTGTGTTTCGATCTGGATAGGTCTACCATAAACATAATCATGGAATTTGAACATGCAAACAGAATTGCCAAAATCTCTTTTTTGATCTGGGCATACTGCATTTCATTTGGGTAAGAGTTCTCGATGCATAGGCAACAGGTTGATCCTCTTGTAGAATGACTGCACCAAGGCCAAATTTCAAAGCATCACAGGAAAATGTAACTGGCTTGTGAATATCATAATAGCTGAGAGTAGGTGGACTAGCTATTCTATGTTTCACAACATCAAATGCTCTTTGGTGTTGCTCTAACCAAGACCAGGATACATCTTTATATGTCAACTCTGTGAGTGGTGCTGATAGTCTAGAATGTACTTGCCTAGGTAGTTAACCATGCCAAGAAAACATTGCAGGGCTTGAACACTGTCTGGAGCTGTCATCTTGAGAATGGCTGTTTGCTTTGAAGGGTCTGGTCATAAGCCTGATTTGGTAAATAAATGACCAACATAAGTAACTTCTTGTAGCCTGAATTTGCATTTCTGTGGATTGAGCTTAAGATTCACTTGACGTTACCTTTCCAGAACTTTTCTGAGGTTTTTGTCATGCTCAGCTTCACTATGACCTCCTACTAGTATGTCGGCTACTATAATAGCACAAGGATACCCAGAAAAAATTAGCTCCATTGCACGTTCAGACTTCACTTGCAGAATTTATCCCAAATGGCATTCTCAAAAATCTGTACCTGACAAACAGAGTACTGAAAGTAGTTAGCAATGATGATTTTTTTTGTCAGGCTGAATTTGCCAAAATGATCTCTCTGCATCTAAGACAGAAAAAACAGTGGCATTTGGCATCACGGCTGCAACTTCTTTGACTGTGTGCATTGGATGATGAGGTCTTTTTAGTGCTTTGTTCAAGTCTCCTGGATCAATACATAGACTGATGTCATCTGAGTTTTTCTTATGAGCTACCACCATGGAAGGTATCCATTCAGTTGGAGTTGTAACTGAGCAAATCACACCTTGTCACACCATCTTATCTAACTTGGCTTTGACTTTGTCCTGCATGGCTATTGGAACTTTACCTGCTCGCCTGATAACTGGACTAACCTCTGAGTCTAACGTCATGGAGTACTCAACTGGAAGTTTGCCTAATTTGTCTTCAAAAAGATCAGCATTGGTGGAAAAATGTACTGGGTGAAATTAGGGTAGTGGTCTTTCAAGCTAACTTGGTGGACTTCCTTGTTAAATGAAAGCAGTCCCATTTTCAAACTGTCTCTGAGCCCTAATAACGACTGGATGTACCTCTTGACCACATAAAATAACAAGTCGCAGCTTCTTCCAGCATAGTAACATGAAACTACTGAGCCTTCAGTCTGAATTTCTTCACCTCCATAAGCAACAAACTTCGCACACCTTGCCAAATCAAGCCTTTCACCATGACCACTCTAGCAAATGTTTCTGCTGACATAACATTGCACTTGGAACCTGTATCAACTTTGAGCTCTGTGGGTTTGCCATTTATCTGAAAAGTATAAAATACTTAATCTTTCCCCTTAAATCTACTGCATTGACCGTTTCATGAAGCACTGATATACCATCTATATAAAGAGTAGGGTTGCAGCTTTCTAATTGATCTACTTGTTTCTTAAAATGTTCCCTTTTAATAAAAGAATGTGGACCTTTCGGTTTACAAAATTTATTGCATTTATGGCATTGCTGACCAAAATCTAAACACTTCTCCCTTTTAGATTCATGACTTCCACCACAATTACAACAACTTTCAATGAAACTAGTTTGGGGCCCATGTTTTGAATTTGCTGACTCACTCTTACGCTTCACTGAGACTGTGTGAACTCCGGAATTTGCTGGAAAGCTCTGGGGTTTACCAGTGAGTGCTGCAGGGACTACAGTTGCTGCCATGTGCTTGGGTCTGTTTCTTTTAATAATGTCCTGCATACTATCAACATGAGCTTTATCACTGTGCCTTCTAGAACTGTTCTCATTTATAAGCATATTTGTGTGTTCTTCTGTGAGATAGTATATCTGACAAATCTCAATGGCCTTATTCAAAGTTAAATCACTGTCACTGCCACAAAGCAAAATCTTTCTCACAGCATCATCTTCAATACCGCACACAAGTCTGTCCTTTATCAACTCATCCCTTAAAGGAGAACCACACCCACAGACTCAAAAACATGTTTATTTCATCATGGGTTGGTATTTCCTACATTTTAACACCACCCTGGAACTATTTATAGGTTTTTTAAATATTTTTATACATAATACCTGTGTCTGACCACATGGGGTCTGACATCTTGAAGTAATTCTGATTGTTTAGTCTGCCTCTAGATATCCCATAATTCAGTGCTTGTCTGTAAAAAATTACATCACACATGCCTCTTTCTTCCTAAAGCTCCTGTCACTGCACTGATTTTACATACATACACTGCTGTCTTTCAGTCAGTTTTAAGTAACATTTCATGCCGTTCAATGACTACTTAAAACACAAACAGTGCAAATGCCACAGAACAGACTTTCTAAGTACTTTTTACTGCTGCTTCTTTTTTAGAATGGCTAAACTGCATTCTTTTTTGAAGCCTCAACTTGTACTACTTTTGACTCATCTCCCATCCCCCTTCACACCTAACTTCCCTAGTTGTCAAAGTGCTAAGGGTAATCTGAGCTGTTGCCTACTAATTGACAGCTCACAGCAAGAGACTTGTACTGTTTACTTGTTCTAGCCATTACTTTTTGTATGGATAGGGGAAGGACCAGAGAGCTGTGACATCACAGCATGGGTGGGTATTTAGTACGGTAGTGGTGATATCAGTTTGGGGAGGGAAATGGCCAGAAAACTACCTGTATCCAGTGGTATTGATGACATCAGTGAATTGGAGACTTTTCCAGGGTGGGACAAAAGTTTTTTGAAAGTGAAACTAGCACAGTACAGTAAGGTACTGTTCCAGTGGATTGTTGTTTATTCATAGCAGGGACAGTAAAAAAGGGAGAAAAAGACAGAGACGTTGAGCATTTGATAATAGAATCCCATTGTTGCCCTTTAAGTCACCAAGTCTGCACATTTTAGCCTTATTTCTCAGGTCAGTTATATATGCTACAAAAATTTCACTGGGCTTTTGATCCTTTGTATAAAATAAGTGCCTTTCCATTGTAACATTTGTCTGGGGGTTACACATTTTTCTAAATTTACATTTAATCACTCTGGGCCCTCCCTTGACTCAGCCTGTTCAACAATAAGATGTTTTTCCCCCTGTCCTGTATAGATAGCAGGTGCATACACAAATGAAAGTTCCCTTTCTATGGCTTCTGACCCAGCTAAATTAAAGTAGAATAAATTACTTTGTATGATCATTTTTATCAGAAAATGCAACCTGTACAAAATGTCATACTCTTGCTCAAACACTCTCCAGTTCAAACACAAGTGCACTGGGTTTTTGAAATCCATCATCCATGCCCACAAAGTATGCACAAACACACTGAAAATATGGCCCTTGTAATTATATATGAACAAACTGTTCTGTGAGCTTGTAATAACATTCAAATGCACAATAAACTCTTTGAAATACCATACTTTGTGAAATATGCTCTATAATGGTTGTATTCTAGGAAATAGCTTTACTGTAATACTGCACAAACATGGGAATACTTTATACACTTCTGATAACTCAGATATCTTTGCTTAACATGAAAAATACATGCTTTGTGAAAATGTGGTTGTTTCCCCTTATTTTATTAATTTTATGCAATTCGGACTTTATTTCAAACATTTATCGTAGTAATTCAAATATTTTTATCAATATCGTACATATTGGTTTATGCGAATATCATTTAGAATTTTCTGCATGCCTTATTTCATATTTTATGAAAAAGAAATAGTGCTGATCAAGTTTTAATATCTGAAATTCATTTCTGACCTGTTTTGTGAAGTATGCACTCCTGTATATTCCACCATCCCAAGCAAGTGCCTTAAGTCATTTTAGCCATGCCGCCTCTAACACCATATCCTTTGAACGTGCCACTTCTGACACCATGTTGCTCGTCTTTCTCTCTCAGTAACATAGATGACAAGCAGGCAAGATATTTTTTTTAGATACTTTAATACATAGAAACACATCAGGATGGATAGCAGCATCATAAAATACAAATGAACTAGTTAACAGACAGACCTTACATACATACATACTTACATCTCAACGGCTTACTACAAAATGGGAGTCTAGCTTGCACGTGCTCAGTACTTATACACTTGTGCAAGCCCTTGGATAGCTTCTTAAAGGTACACACACACACACACACACACACACACACACACACACACACACATACACGCACACACGCACACACACACACACACACATACACACATGTTTATCTACAGCTTCTCAGGCAGAGGACAACCACAAAGCTTTCTACAATGTGCAGAATGTATTGTAAATGGCATCATCCACATTGTACCAGAGGCCATTGATAACCTTTTAGCCGACAGGTTCATCTCAAATTTCTCCACCTCACTCCCCCGATAGTCCAAAGGGAATACCGCATATGACAATCCCCCTAACCATTACTAAGGAACAGATCATCTATTCACTTTCTAAGGTCAAACGTACTGCACTAATGGGCCCCAATGACATCCTGGGATGTTTGATAAATAGCATGAAAAGTGACCTTTCTGGTCCACTTGAATCACTTTTCAACTGGAGCCTTCAGTCAGGTTTTCTGTCCAGGGAATAGAAGATGGCTACAGTCATTCCCCTGCACAAATGGTACAAGTGATCCAACCACTGATCCAGGCAACTACAGGCCCATAAGTCTTACTAGCCTCATATGTAAGGCCATGAAAAGAATCATCATGAACATGATAAATGAGAACATAGATAACCTGCAAAAGCTGGATCCATCATAGTTCAACATTGTTAAATCAGGTGGACTTTTTGGAGGGGTCACCAAAGCATTAAATGAAGGTAAGACTGTGCACACAGCATACCTTGACCTGACCAAGGTTTTAGATACAATACCCCACTCAGACATTATAGACAAGTTCACTAGTTTAGGTATAAACCCTTTTATCACCAGCTGGATAGCCAACTGGCTCACTGATAGGCACCAGGAGGTCAAAATAGATGAGGTCACCTCCACCAAAAGGTCAGTAATTAGCAGAGCCTCTCAGGGCTACCCATCTGTTAATGTAGGGGATAATTCACAATTGGGAGAGTTTCTCTATAATACCTGAGTGGGGGATTGTGTCAAATGCCTTGGTTAGGTCAAGGTAAGAGGTATGCACTGTCTTTCCCTTGTCCAGGGCCTTGGTGACTTTCTTGAAGAAATCAACCATGTTTAACAGACATGATCTACATTTGATGACTCTGAACTGGGTTGGGTCCAGAATATGGAGCTGATCTATGTCCTTGTTAATAAGGTCCACAGTGATTCTTTCCATGGCCTTATAGAAGAGGCTAGTCAAGCTTATTGGCCTATAATTATCATGGTCAGTTGATTGTCGCACTTTGTGCAGCGGGATTACTGTTGCTGTCCTCCATTCCTCTGGAACATAACCAGATGGCAGGCTGTGGTTAAACAGGAGTCCAAGTGGGTCTGCTAGGTCATGTTTTATGTTGTTTAAAAGACAACCTGGGATGTTGTCTGGTCCCACTGATGTCATGGTTTTGGCATTGGAGAGCACAGAGATGACCTTCTCTCTTGAGATAATAGGTTGAGGAATGGTGGTAGGTATACTTTGGGGGATGACTAGAGGGACAGGGGGGTGAAGTTTGCTACAAATCTGTCAGCTAGCAGGTTGGTTATCAGCCCCAGTTGAGTATGGGTGGTGCCATCCACAACCAGTTCAGCGTATAGCTAAGTATTCCCATTTAGATTTTGGATGTAGTTAAAGCATACCTTGTGATTATCCTTAGCTAGGGAGGCTATTTTTGCTTCATAATTAGCTTTGGAGGACTTGACAAGATCTATAATGTGTTTGCTTAAGCTAGAGAGGGATTTCTTCCTCTGCTGAGCTAGCTCCATCTTCTTCTTGGATATTAGTTTCTTTTGTTGTATAGCCTGTTTATACTAGGGGTCTGCCAGGGTAGCTTGTTTTTTTTAGCAAGACCTGATTTTAATCCAGTCAGGTATAGCTGATTCTATATGACTGCTTAAGTGGTTATAAAGGGCATTGTTGTACACTTCTGCATAGAAGTCCATGTTATCTGAGGGGGGCTTTGAAACTTCTTATATCATCACTTAGTAGGAGGCAATTAGTCTTTGAAAAAATGTTAAGTGTTTTTGAGCTTGATGGGGTATCTGGTCTTATAATTACATTGAACAATTGATTCCAAGATGGCTGCCGACTAGACTAGTCCCTATTCTTTGAGCTCCTCACAGACTAGAATCACCTTTATTTTTTTACAACTTGGGATTAATATTTTTCCTCAGTTTTTTCCATAAAAGGATTATACAAAGCTTTCTACATATATTTGGAATGTTTTTGTCTTTGGAATTTTTATTTTGAGACACATTTTACCTCAGAACAGTTTGTGGAGATATCTGACTTGGGCACCTGCTGCTTCAGAATCCTCTTGGTACTTGTCACCCTGGTTACAACATCTAACCTCTGGGCATGGCTACTAAATCGGAGTCTATGGATGCTCAGGCCACGAAGGCCAAATTCTCTTCAGTTCACTCACCTGAAAAAGATAACACCTCCAAAAGATTGAGAACATCCAAAAATTCTTCTGAACCAGCCAAAGTAAGTAACAAAGAATTAAATGATTCAAACTTTTATTTAGATGAGCTAAAGCTAGCATTAAAGCCTATACATAGTGCCATTCAGAATTTTTCAGAAAAATTTACTGACTTTGGTGACACATTAAAACAAATAAATGACAGAATGAGTACTATTGAAAACAGTAACTCAGCTTTGGAGTTAAAAATTGAGTCATTGGAAAGTGATTTAAAATCCAAAGATAAAACTATTTCTGAAATACAATCTAAATTGATAGACTTAGAAGCCAGGAGCCGCAGAAACAACATTATTATTCGTGGTCTGCCAGAATCTTTTGATAATAATAACCTGTTGTCTGTGTCCAAGTGTATTTTGAAGCATTACTAAACTGTGAAACATCCTCAAAAAACATAACTGTTGAGAGAGCACACAGAGCTCTACGTGCAAGTCAAGATGCTTCTTCACCAAGGATAATATATACAAAACTGTTAAATTTTCAAGACGCTTTTCAAATCTTGCAAGCAGCTAAAAGTAAAAACAGTTTGTATGGAAATCGCATAAGTTATCATTCTCACAGGATTTTCCTCCTCAAATAAAACTAAACAGGCAAAAGCTTTCTCCCTATTGTGCAGAATTAATCAAAAGAGGGATAAGATTTGCATGTCTTATCCAAACACTTTGTCTTTTACATTTAATGAAAAAGTTTATTTGTTCTGATCCTAAGGGAGCAAAAGATGTTTTTAAAGCATTCAAAAGCTTCGGATTCAATTTCCTAACATTTTATATATCTGTTTGGGTACAGATGTGTTGAAAATATATATATATAGTTTCTTCTTATACAGGATATTTACATACAGTTAATAAGTTTATTTTATTGTGAAATATATTCCTATTAAGGGTATTCAGAATGTTTATATATACACAAATATGTTTGTTCATTCCTTTTTCTCTTTAGAAGACAGGAAGTGTTTTTGCTTTCTTTATGGTGAAGTCAGAAATTTAGACTCAGCTTTCAGCCCTTGAATAAGTCTTGTGGTTCTCTCACTGTCTGAGATTCAGTTTTTATGTATAGTTTGGTTACAACATGTTAAATGCTACTGTGACAATTTTTTCATGGATGTTGAGCTGCTACAGAAAATAAGAGATGTGGGTCCACTGGTATTTGCTTCTGTCAGGAATGTGTACAGTGCCTAAATATATAAACACAAATATGTTTCTTTTTTTTGCTTGAAGAAGAAGGGAAGGACGCTGGTTTGTTGTGTGCCTGTATGCTTTTTTTTTTTCTCACAGGCAAGATGCGGGCATTTAAAGTTGATTTGGCATTGTAGATATTTTCTATTTGTATTTTCCCAAATAGCGTACAAGTGTTTTTTTCTTTTTTCTTAGTTTAGGCATCTACAGTGCCTTAGTTTAGTCATAAACATTTTGGAGGGAGTTATTAAGACTCTCGAGACTAATCTGAGAGAAAATCTTCTATTTACCTCATCAACAGATGCTAACTCTAAGCCACGCACCTTCATGAAGATACGGAGCTCGGCGGTGACGTCACCATTGTAGCGGAGACTCGCAGTGTTAAGGTAGAGATAGCTTTTGAAGTGAAAAATGCACTAATTCATGTACACTGAATATTTCACTTGTTTCTGTTGTCCCTTTGGTTGAATCGCTTCAGAGAGCGATTCATATATAGCTAACACATTTTGTATAATCTGAAATTTATAACATATTCTGGGGCCATATAACGGAAAGCACAGTGGGTGCACAGTGTTCCAGAAATAAAACGCATTCATGTACAAATGGAAGTTTGGAGGGGAAGGTCCTGCATCTGTTGACAGTTGGTCGGGTATTGATCGCGGCTTTGGGACCAGCTGATTGGGTCTCATCAAAACAAGAGGGTTTGGTGTAGACTGTTTATGTTAGTGCGATAAGCCACTAATTAAATAAACTAATGGAACGCTTCATGATAAATTTGAAGAGAGTGAGTTGGGGATGTGCAAGGTAGTCATATCCTAGTGGCTTTGTTGAGCTGAATAGACAGAATCTTGCAAGGTGAATGGTATGATTCTCGGGTGTATAAGAGAAATGAGGGGCCTTTATACAGGACCTGAGGGGGGAATATCTTTAGACATCATTGTAGGGGTTATCGGAGAACGATACAGGATTCAGTCTTGTCATTTTCCTTAAGACAAGGTGTGCTGGATGTCCTGAAACCCAGAGTTTAAATGACTGGTGCGCTAGTGAGGATGCTGTTCCATGCAGAGAAATCTGAACCAGATCATTCTGCAGAGGGACATTGTTGGCTTGGATACTGAATGATGGGTATGGCCATAAATACACCAGTCTCACAAGATATTTGTCACCCCAGGTTATTCATTACACAACCATATTCATTGAAACATAGTAATAATACGGCTGTGAGATTTCAGATCACCTTTGAAAAGATACAGCTTGAACTTCAGGAAAATGTCTGATACACTTCTCATATTGACTAATTAAAATGTCATCTGTGTTGCCTGTATCAGATTGTACTTGCTCTCAATACAAAGGTGGTTCATGGAGAAGGGATGTGCTCTAATTATTACAGTCATAAGGCTTTCCAATATTTCCTTGAGGCAATTATATAGCAAACATAATTTGTGATGTTAATACTTATAAATGCTATGACTTAGAAGAGTTATTTTGAGGGAATATACCTTGTTAAAACAGAAACATGCAAACAAAATTGCACATTACAACAGTCATAAAGATATTTATCTTTATGTTACGTGCGTCAGTTAAATGTGTGTGCTTCTCATTACTTTGACACTGCTTCCCAAAAGGAGAGAGACAATATTTGTTGAAGGAAACTCCTTGAAAGAAATATGTATTAAGTGTGCAGGTTTTGAATGCATATAAAACATACAATCCAAATACCCAGTAACAAGGAAATCATAAATGGTATTCAGACATATTTACTTTACCTATTTTACATTTGTTAATCAGGAAAGTCTGACTGGGTTAGATCTCACCTTTAGCGATTGCACTGGGAGAAAAGCTTTATATATAGCTATTATATGGAATGTATATAAGAAATCATACAAAAATTATACTGTACTAGGTGAATTATAGTTATGGAATGGCAAGTCTAAACGAAGACATACACCTCAAAAACAACAGACACAGATAGATATATGTATACGCTAAAGGGTAATTGTTCTGTTTAAACTACTTTAAGGGGACATACAGAAGAATGACAGAGAGCATATATTAACAGTTTACTGTTTTATTTAATTTAAGAAATATCTCTTAACTATATAATTTTATAATAATGCATTCATTCGCTCTAGGGATGAAAGTTGAAAGGGGCTTAAGGGAGTACAGTCATGAATGTTTTTTCAAAACTAAATTTCATATGTTTGTACTATGAGTTAGTCATTATGGTTATTGCTGTTCACAAATATCATCAGAATGAATCACAATGTTTTTACTGTTTAAATATTTGTTTGATTTCAATGCATTTTATTTATGCTATATATATGTCTATCCTATACTTGGTTATAACAGTAATTTATCTTTGACACAATCAAATATTAGTTAGTTCAGCAAGCATTATATATACGGGGTAACATCAAACCTATTTTTTCCTTATGCTTTTCTTATGTAGTAATAAATACATAAATCTGATTCATTAATATCTGAAATATAATGTTGAGGAATTTCTTTAATTTGCTATATATTCTATTCAAAATTGGAGCTTATACAAGGAATAAGTGAGTAGGGATTGTGCATGTTGGACATCTTGATTTCAGTTATATATGTAAATATGTTTGATATTATAATAAGGTTTTTTTGTTTAGTTAAGCAAATATACAAAGTTTATTATGTTCATACATTGCAATTGATATTGAAAATGTTAACCAAATTCACTTATATAATTCATTTTTATTTTTCTTCTCTTGTAGGGGTCGGGTGGTTAGGCACTGGGGTACTTGGGAAGAAATTTTATAGAATCTTTAAAACAACTTTTTTAGGGAGACATTATGATTCAATATAACAGGTATAAGATACTGAGGTCTAAAATTAATATTACATTTTGTCAAATCTTAATTATACGTAATATAGCTATCTTTAATTAATATTATGACACTAAATATTGACTCATGGAATGTGAGAGGATTGCAAAATAAAAAAAAGAGATCCCTACTATTTCATTTGTTATTCAAATCAAAGGCTAATATTTGCTTTTTACAAGAGACACACCTATCTAAAGAAGATTTCGATAAGGAAAAAAACAAGAAATGGATTAAAATGATAGTTGCAACTGGTAATAGCACAAAGTCAAGCGGGGTAGCCATTATAATTAAAAACACATTTCAGGGAACTATTTCAGAAGTGAAACATGATGTGAATGGAAGATGGTGTTACATTATCTCCAGTTTTCACAACATTGACAAGCCAGTTATACTTTTTAATCTTTATGGCCCTTGTGAACAACAACATATTTTCTTTATACAAATATATAATATTTTATCCTCTTACAAAGATCATTATTTAGTTCTGGGGGGGGATTGGAATGCTATCATTAATCCTGAAACTGATCGTACTAGTAGATCTTCCTCCTACAACTTTCAAGCATCCATTGCTTTGGAAGAAATTATAATAGATTTAAACCTTACAGATCCTATCTCTCTCATAACACAATATGATAAAAAAGACTTTTTCACATATTATTCAAATTGTTATAAATCATGGTCAAGATTAGATTTCTTTCTTATTTCTAACTGTCTTACTCATAAGAAGATTAATTACTCTCTAGAACCTAGATATTTTTCTGATCACTCCAGAATATCTCTTGGAATTAGTTTGGACTCACATGCACCAAAATTGTTCTCATATAATAGTTGGACATTGAATAATAATTTACTTTCAAATGAAAACACACATAAATTAATAACTGAAACAATAAAAGAAACATATCTTAATCTAGACAAAACAGATATCCCTTTAGATATACAATGGGCAGCATGCAAGGCAACTCTTAGAGGTATATTAATTAACAAAGCATCATATTTTAAAAAACAATACAAAAATAAAGAATTACAGTTAAAATTAAAAATTCAAAATTTGGAAAATCAATATAGAACATGCCCCGATTCCTCTACATATGAAATATTATTGAATTCCCAAAAAGAATTATTACTTCTACATCAACATAACCTTACCATTTCAGAGCAAAGGTTATTAGCTACATACTCCGAATGGGCACAGGTTCCTTCTAAAGTATTAGCCAGAATAATAAAAGGTAACCAATCTCTTTCTAGAATTTCGTCACTAAAATATAATAACAAGATTTACAACACTGATCAGGAAATTTTACAGCTTTTTACATCATTGCTCTCAGAGATATACTCAAAGGAAAACAATTCTAGGGATAAACAACAGATAGTGAATTTCGCGTCTTCTATCAAATTTCCTAGATTAAATGATCGACAAAAAAATACACTCTCTGCCACACTGACTGTTAAAGAAATATCGGAAGCTATTAGTAGACTTAAGACCAGTAAATCACCGGGACCAGATGGCTTCACACCCGAATTTTTTAAAATTTACTCATCTGAACTTTCACCCCTTCTCTTTGAAATTTTTAATTATATAATGATTCATGGTATATCTGATTTGTATTGGAATACCTCAAAAACCATTTTAATTCTGAAAAGAGACAAAGAAAAAACTGATCCTAATAATTATAGGCCTATTTCCTTGATTAACATTGATATTAAAATTTTAGCTTCTATACTTGCTTACAGATTAAAAAATGTTTTATCATCTTTAATTTCTACGGAACAAGCGGGCTTTATGTCACATAGACATTCATGGGATAATACCTTGACAACTGATGCTCTTATCCATTTTACCAAAAACAATTCAAATCCTATGTATGCATTAATTCTTGGCCGCTAAGGCTTTTGATAGGGTTAACTGGGACTTTTTGTTTCACATTATGTCTTGTTTCAATATACCATCTACTTATATAGACACTATTAAAATACTATATAAAAACTCTTATACTTTTCTTTACATCAATAGGAAAATATCCAAAAATATAAGGATCATTAATGGCACAAAGCAAGGTTGCCCATTATCTCCTTTCCTATTTAATTTATATATAGAACCTCTATTATTATATATATCACAAAATACCTTCCATAATATTCCTAGGATTTTTAACACTAAAGTTTGTTTGTCCGCTTTTGCAGATGATCTTATATTATATTTTCAAACACCCAGCTCAGATTTTTCTAAACTAATTGGCTCCATTGAAAAATTCTCAAAGGTCTCTGGATATCAGATTAACACTCAAAAAACACATATTCTTCCCATAAATCCAATTGCTCACAAGTCATATTTATTTCCTGACCTCACTTTCCGGATAGTTCAAAATTTCAAATATCTAGGTATTCATATAAACCATAATGGTCTCTCCACATTTCAAAATAATCTAGCTAAAGTGTGGTCATTGATTATACTTGACTTGAATAGATGGAAACTGCTAAATCTATCACTTTTATCAAAAGCAGCTATAATAAAAATGAATATTCTTCCCAGATTGTTATTTCAATTCAATGCTGTGGATCAGCTGATTCCAAAATCCTTTTTCTCAAAAATTAATAAAACTTTGGCTAACTTCTTATGGTTTCCTAAATCAGTAAGAATTTCTTACATCAAGCTAATCTCACCTAAAAATAGGGGAGGACTTGGTCTTCCCAATTTTAATCTTTATTATTTGATTATCTCGGCCAATAAATTATTAACTATCTTAAATATAAAAACTGAGAAATATAGTCAATATCCTATTTGGACAAAATTATGGTATCAATATATTTTAACTAAAAACATCAATCCTCTAGCTCTTCCTTTCCTTTCATTAGGTGCCATGAATAAGTTAAAAATTCCTAATTCTCTAAAACAAAAAATTATTGCTTTTCAAGAACTGTTAAAACTTGTAAATTTAGAAAATACATTTCAATTAATGCAACCTCTCCATTTAAATCCTAATATTAGTTTAGATAGTATTTCTTTTAATCTTTCAAATTTTCCTCTGATTAAGGATCTTACTGTCTGGGATCTGATACAATACAAGAATGAAACTCTCTCAAATATACGTAAAACTCTCAAAGTTAATATTAATTACCTAACCATTCTACGTCAATTGAGAGATGTTATTAATGCTAAATTTATACACATCATTGTAGATAGCACAGATATTAATAATTATAAAGTGTTTTTAAAAGTCCTCATGCTACCAGAGAAAATGTTATCTAAATCTTATAATCTTATAAATCAAATAATTCATAATGCAATGTGTCTCTTTTCCACTTATTGGGACAAATACAACTCTCACATATCTATAAATCAGAAACTCTCAGCTATCAAAATTACATTAGAATACTCACCCTTCAAAAAACTCTTCTACACTCAACTAATGATTAACAATAACGCATATTTTACTCCTTCTAAACTTAATAAATTTGATTCTAATAAATCGCCCTCATGTTCTTGTTGTTCACATCCTAATGCAGATCTTTTACACATTTTTGGTCTTGTCATCATTCACACAAACTTTGGACATCCCTAAAAGTTCGTTTACAAAAATGGGATATCATAAATCTACCTTATCTTGGGAAACTGCACTACTACACTTACCAAATACTTATCTCTCTAAATTGGATATGCATGTGTTAATATACATATGTTCACTTATGAAATTATATATCTCTCAAAATTGGTTGGATCGTACCAAATTGAACTGGAATAATTTTAAAATTTTGGTCCACACATACATCAGTGCGCAGAAAATGATAGTGCAAAGTCCCAAGAAGTTAACATTTATTAACAAAGCTATAGAAAAGGTGTTACATATTATTAATAGCGTATAGATGGCCACTTTTTTTTTTTTTTTTTTTTTGGGATTTGTAGACCTCAGTCTCATTTATATTTTTATACTTATTTTTATTTTAGATTAATACTTACCTAGATATATTCTTTGGTTAACATTTGTATATAATGTAAATAGTTAAATGTATATTCTCAAAATGCATTGTGACAAAACATTCATTTTACAAATTGTATCTTCATAAATATCTCTGAATGTTTCATTTTTCACATGTATTCTAATTTTGTTGTTGTTGATTTAGTTTTGTTTTGTTAAAAATTCAATAAAAAGTTTTTTGAAAAAAAAATTACATTGAACAAGACTGATTTATGGTCCGATCTTACCGGGGAGGATGTCACACTGGGGAGGGGGTGTGCAGTATTCTCCTATGTTAGTGAGTACTGTGTCGAGGACATCTGAGCCTCTTGTGGTTCTGCTGTCTAGCTTTTCAGAGCCTTTGCATAGACAAAGTCCAAGCACCTCTGATTCAGCATGTTTATGGCCCTGTAGGTTTCCCAGTCGAAAATAGGATAACTAAAATCACCCATGAATAACGTGTTAGGCTGTATGACAAGTGACACCAGTAAGTCCAGGTACAAGGTATCCTTTTCCTGTTTCATGGTGGGGGGAATATAGCTAGCTATGTTGTGGTAGGGGGCTTTGCCTATAGTTCATTGGACATGGAGTAGCTCAAGAGAATCATACTATTTGACCAGTCCTGAGGTGTACTTATCCTTAATGAAGATGGTTACACTTACTCTTCTGGTTCTTTCCTGCTCAGTTTGTGGTCTGAACGTATGGAACGCATTGTAACCCTGCATGGCCGGGGTGCTTTCCACACCTTTGAACCATGTGTTGGTGACTGCAAAGATATCAGCATCTTCCAAAGTGAGGAGTGCTTCCAGGAAGTACAATTGCTTGTTTAGACTCCTAGCATTAAGCAGCAGTACCTTGAGTTTATCTAGATAGGATTTTGTTTTATTGGGAGGTTGGTTATTTTGACACTGCCCAAAAAAGTCACAATAGAGGTGGCTAATGACTTTGCCAGTATCCGAAAGCCTAGAGGAGAGAGGTGCAGACCACCTCTGGCAAAGCATCATGGCCTGTTGACCATATCTTCCCAGGCTGGCAGATACTGGATCACCTTGGACTGACACCAGAAGTTAAGTCAATTGTTAAAGTCAATTATTTTTCTTTGTATGGTGGCACCATGCTTGGAGAAGGTAGAATGCTGCTTCAGGCTAGGCTTATACCTGCCTGTGACACATGATCTGAGAGCTCAGTCATGTCTCTCTTCATATAGTCCTATGAGGTACATCTCAAGTCATTCACCTCCACATGGACTATGACAAAGTAATTGAGTGACTTGAGTCCTTGACTGACTTGACGAATTGCAGCACCTGGCAGTCATCTAACCGTAATCCACTCTTTATCCAGCCTGGTGAGGGAAACATCTGTGTGTCTCATAATGGCATCATCTATGAGAAATCTATGCGGTGTTATGCCTTATGGGCTTATTTGTTAAGACACTGGTATGTGTGTGTGTGTGTGTGTGTGTGTGTGTGTGTGTGCGTGCGTGTGTGTGTGAGTGATTATGTGCTGTGGTTGTTTTTGGCATTGTTATGTGTGTAAGTGGTTTCTGTTTGGAAGGTCTCTGATCTTTTAGCAAGTTACTAGTGAGTACCTCCACATACAGTGGATATAAAAAGTGTACACACCCCCTGTTAAAAATGCCAGGTTTTCGTGATATAAAAAAAAATGAGACCACAATAAATAATTTCAAAACTTTTCCCACCCTTAGTGTGACATATAACCTGTACAATTCACTTGAAAAACAAACAAATCTGTTAGGGGAATAATATAAAAAATAAAAAATGTACAATAAGCTGGTTGCATAAGTGTGCACACCCTTAAACTAATACTTTGTTGAAGCATCTTTTGATTTAATTACAGCATTCAGTCTTCTTGGGTACACACCTGCCATCAATTAAAGAGACTCTGATTAACCCCAAATAAAGTTCAGCTGTCCTAGTAGGATTTTCCTGACATTTACTCAGTTACCAGCTACAGCAAAAGCCATGGTTCGCAGAGAGCTTACAAAGCATCAAAGGGATCTCATTGCTGAAAGGTTATCAGTCAGGAGAAGGGTACAAAAACATTTCTACAGCATTGGATATACCATGGAACACAGTGAAGACAGTTATCAGAAAGTGGAGAAAATATGGGACAAAAGTGACACTGCAAAGAACTGGACGGCCCTCCAAAACTGATGAAAAGACAAGACAAAAACTGAGACCTACAGCAACACTGAAGGAGCTGCTGGAATTTCTGGTAACTACTGGTTGTGTACTACATGTGACAACCATCTCCCATATTCTCCATATGTCTGGGCTATGGGGTAGGGTTGCAAGACGGAAGCCTTTTCTTACACAGAAAAACATACAGGTCCTGCTAAATTTGCAAAACAGTGCATCATGTCTCCAAACAACATGTGGGAAAATGTGCTATGGTCTGATGAGACCAAGGTTGAACTTTTTGGCCACAATTCCAAAAGGTATGTTTGGCGCAAAAACAACACTTTGCATCACCAAAAGAACACCACCCCCATGGTGAAGCATGATGGTGGCAGTATCATGCTTTGGAGTTGCTTTTCTTCAGCTGAAACTGGGGCTTTAGTCAAGGTGGAGGGAATTATGAACAGTTCCAAATACCAGTCACTTTTGTCCCAAAACCTTCAGGTGTCTGCTAGAAAGCTGAAGATGAGGAGGAATTTCACCTTTTAACACATCAGTGACCCCAAGCATACATCCAAATCAACAAAGGAATGGCTTCACCAGAAGAAAATTAAAGTTTTGGAATGACCCAGCCAGAGCCCAGACCTAAATCTAATAGAAAATCTGTGGGGTGACCTGAAGAGGGCTGTGCACAGGAGATGCCCTCACAATCTGACAGATTTGGAGTGCTTTTGCAAGAAAGAGTGGGCAAATACTGCCAAGTCAAGATGTGCCATGCTGATAGACTCTTACCCAAGAAGACTGAATGCTGCAATTAAATCAAAAGGTGCTTCAACAAAATATTAGTTTAAGGGTGTGCACCCTTATGCAACCAGCTTATTGTACATTTTTTATTTTTTATATTTTTTCCCCTAACAGATTTGTTTGTTTTTAAATTGAATTGTACAGGTTATAGGTCACATTAAAGGTGGGAAAAGTTTTGAAATGATTTATTGTGGTCTCATTTTTTATATCACAAAAACCTGGCATTTTAACTGGGGTGTATACACTTTTTATATCCACTGTACATGGGTTTATGTGTCAGGTCCTTATTTAGTGTGTGTGTGTGTGTGTGTGTGTGTGTGTGTGTGTGTGTGTGTGTGTGTGTGTGTTGACAAACTTGTCTGGCATTTGATTTGTCTGTATGTGATTCTCTTGCCTCCAGTGTCATAGTATGCCTGCATCTCTCACATAAAGTATTTGTTTGTTTCAGGAGAAAGTGGTTGTCAGTGTGCATGAAAAAATTGTTACATTTTCTCAGGATGCCCATGTCTTTCAGGCTGGCCAGAGAGATGATAGGAAACTGCCCGTCCATGATAGCAGGCTCTTACTGTATGTTTTATTAGGGAAGGAAATGGGTTAATTTGACAGGACTGTACTGGTAGTGCTGAGACTACAAGAAGAGTCTATACTTTGTGTAGGCTAAGGTTAATCAATAAGGTAATGCTGATCAGTGCACAATTCAGTTGCTCCAGGAGCAGCAGAAAAGCTTGGAAGGGTTTCACTGACAGCTGTTTAAGTAAAAACTGAGCTTCTAGGCTTTTGCATCTATACAGGGCACTGCTAATCACTGGTGCATAAAGAGCAGCACCACACAAACACAAGGCTTAAATACAAGCTTAGAAAAACAAGTTTTAAACAAACTACCAATCAGGAAATCACACAATAAGCCTTCCACCAGCAATCCCCATTTCAGACAGGTTAGATCAGCACACTTCTGCCACAAGGGTGCAGAAGAACACCTTCTTAATGTAGAATAATGTAGACTACCTGGTTTGGAGCCTGAGTATAACAAGACCTCACAAATTACCTATAACAGCCCAACAACTAACAGATACAATGTAATACAGAGCAATTGACTAGTTAAAGCAGCAGTAGACAGTACTCTTTTTTGCTATAAAGTGCAAAAATAACAGCAAAATAGCTTTAGAAACTGCTAAGTACAAGCATGTTATATAAGAAAAGTGCAAAAAATACTTATTTTTGTCTTTTCAGTAGTGGATTGCTCCAGGTGAATGGAGATATCATATTCACCAAGCCTGGCAATACAGCAAACCTGTTAGCGAACAAATTAATTTCCAACTTTACCCCCCTCTGACCCCCAACATCACCCCAAAAATACTGTCAAACATAACACCTGGAGGCACACAATAAAAACAAGAACACTGCCTCAGTAGGCCCCAATAACATCCCAAGATGCCTCCTGAATAGTCTAAAATACAACCGATCAAATCCCCTGGAGTCATTATGTAACTATAGTGTTAAAATAGGCTTTGTGCTACTTGAATGGAGGACTGAAACAGTCATCCACCTTCATACGGGCAGACCTTCAGCAGATCCTGGAAACTACAGACCCATTACTCTGACTAGTCTTATTTGCATAGCTATGGAAAGAATTATCATGGAAATTATCAAAAGGACATAGGAGACCTCCAGATAATGGATCTATCCCAGTTTGGCTTTGTTAATGGAAGGTTATGCTTACTGAATCTGTGGACTTCTTTGAAAAGGTCACTAAGGCAATGGATTAGGGGAAAATGCTGCATACTGCCTAACTAGCTCTGGAGAAGGCATTTGATACAATGCCCTACTCGGGCATTGCCAACAAACTTATGTAACTATATAAACCCCTTTATAAAATGCTGGATTGCTAGCTGGCTTACTGATATGACCCAGGGGTTTAGAATCAGTAATGCCGCCTCCACAAAGAGGCCGGTCACCATTGGACTCCCCCCAGGGCTCTGTGCTGGGCCCACTCCTCTTTGGCATCTATTTCTTAGATGTCAAAGCCAATATCAAAGGCCTCTGACTAACCAAGTTTGTAGATGATTGCAAATTGGGAGCAGTCATTGAATCCATCCAGGATGAGTACACCTATCAGCAAGGTCTAATACAGACAAATACTCGGTGCCAAAGCCATGGCTTAAAACTCAGTACCAAGAAATGCATTATAGTACTTTTTGGAAAGTCTGCCACCCTGGGTAACTCTGTCATCAATAAAACACCTTTAAAAGTTGATTCACTAATCAGGGATCTGGGAACCCATGTGGATAGTAACCTAGCCTTTGACCAACATGTGCTCAAGGTAATAAGAAAATCCTTCTATGTTGCTTAACTTATAAGCAAAGGCATGGCATCTAGGTCCAGAGAGGTCTTTATACCACTGTACTCGGTCCACATCGGACCCATCACAGAGTATAATACCTCCTTTGGTACATACATGACCAGATACATGCAGCAACTGGAATGTCTACAAAAAGAATACAGGGAATAAACACAATGTCCTACCCTGATCACTTCAAAATCCTGTCTCTTTACTCAGTTTCATACAGAATTCTGAGAGGTGACCTTTTCCTGGCATACAAAGCAAGCATCCCTTGACCCTGTTTTGATTAACCTTTTGCACATCCACAAAACAAACTGCATCAGAACTACTAGATTAAAAGACCTAAATTTTGTTTGTGACGTACATTGGACATGTTGGAGTGATGATATATATCTCAGAGGATTCCCATTCTCTCGAACAGGCCTCTCATCCATGTGAAGCAAAGTTTCTCTGCATCCCTGTTTAAATACAACTTGGACCAATGGATGGATAATCAAGAATTCATCCCTGCTCTAGCGCCTATGTCTCTTGTGGACAGAGGCAGTCAGTAAATCACCCCTCTATATAAATCAAATTTGTGGGTCACATTTGAGTTGTGCAGCTATGCTTATAAGGGCCCTAGTGGTCATTAGCCTAGTTTATACATATGAACTTATAAGTTTTAAGAGTTCTTTTAAAACCTGCAATTGTAGGTATTTCCTAAAGCCAGCCTGGAAGATGGTTTCATAAGATGGACATTGATAATTAAAAGGATGGAAGCCAGAGGAGTCCAAATTGTAGAGCAAGAATGGAATGGAAGAGTGGACTATGTAAAAATTCCTTCAAATATGGTGACCTATGATTATGAAGAGAGAGATGCATCATGAGGTGAATTTGGTACATAATGCAATATCTAGCAGGAAGCTAAAGTGAAGAGTACAAAACTGACATAATATAGTGATGTCTTCGAACAGCAGATAGTTGGCACCCAGCAGCGTTTTGAACAAGTTGCAAACATGTGAGTTCAGAGTCAGGGAGACCAGCAAGTAAAGAACTCCAATAATCTTAATAAGAATAAATAAAAGCATGAACCACAGTGGGAAAGCATTGGGAGGAATGGGGTCCTTGATCAAGCAAATATTATTTTGTTCTCAAATAATTTTTATTATTTTCCAAATATAATGATATTTAACAATACAATCATCAGTGAAAACAAGTGTTATAAGCCTTTATATACATTATTTACATTTGACCTGAACAAAAAAAAAATGAAAGGAAAAATATAATATTCAATCAGTAAAGTATGGAGTTACACATTTAATTAGTTTGAGTTCAATTTTAATGTCTCAATAATAAGAATTTTTCCCAAGGATTGTTTATCCATGTTTTAGGAGAGATTCTCAATTCTTTCACCTTAATTTCTAGTATCGCTGTTTCTTCCATCAATCTCAAGAATTCTTCCAGAGTAGGTTCTTGTGATGACTTCCACTTTCTAGTTACACATTTGCTTGCTTCAAGCAGATATTCTGAAGACAGAAACACTGACTTTGTAACTGCCGAACTATGGTCCTTAAGTGTCAACCAGTTGATAGGAACTATACCAAAATCATTCACCTTGGACACAAATTTCAGTTTGTTGCCATGAGACTAGATATCAGTAATGAAAAGTGGAAGGGATGAGTTCCTCAAGGTAGCATGATTACTCATTGTTACAATTTTAGAAGTATTGAGTTTTTACCTGTTACTGACAATCCATTCATGGATGAGTTCCAAGTCAGAAGAAAAGGAATTAAAAGCATGACACTATCCTGAGGGAATGGGAGGTAAGGCTGTATGTCATCAGCTTAGCAATGATAGTGCATACCTTCTAGCAGCAGTAGATAGTACTTGACCAAAAATAGAGCCTTGTGGAAGCCCACACTCCAGAGGGTAGGCAGAGGAGGAATTCATACTGGACACAACCTTCTGAGTGTGACCTGTCAAATAAGAAGCCAATCAGTTCAGGTTAGCACCAGAAAGGCTGCAGTAATGCTCTAGTCTGTCTAAAAGAAGAGAATGGTCCACTGTGTCAAATGTCGATTAGAGATCCAAAAGGATCAAGATAGAATAGTTACTTTAGTTTCTCACAAACAAGAGATCATTAAAGACTCTAAAATGAGCTGTCTCAGTACTGTGCCTTGGCCTAAAACAAGACTGGAATGGATCTAAGATGGCCTGATCAGATAACAATGACTCCTGTTGAAAGAAGGTTACATTCTCATGAATCTACCCCCGAAGGGGGAGGTTAGAGATCGGAAGGTAATTATGGAGATCATCAAAAATGAATCTAGCCTTTTTAAGGATTAGGGTCCCCAATGTTTTTTCAAGCTTGTAGGAAACACACCAAGCCTAAGAAAGGTGACGATCATCTTGAAAATGAATGGACCAATGATCTCAAGAGATGCCACCACAAACCATGAGGGACATTGGTCCAAAAAACAAGTTCTACTACACATACTAAAAATCATGTTGTAAAGGTCCTTAGTGTCAGGAATGGAAATTCTTCCCAAACATAAGAAAAAAAAGAGTCCTCCCTTCAACCAGAGTAATATGAAAACAAAAAAGCAAACATAGCCATAGAAGCTCAAAGACAGAAAATTTTAGAGCAGCTGGCTGGTTTGCAGCCTGGGAAATTTGTTTAGAAAAATAAAATCATTTACCATGTCTTCAGAATGATAAAATGATTATCAAGAATAAGTTTATTCTCTAGAGCACCTGTTCAACTCCACCTGCATTCTTATCTACATCCAGCCTTTCTTAAAGCTACAAGAGAACGATTTAACCAAGGATATCATGGAGCCAAGTTTACCAGACAGAGCTGAGCTGGAGCAAGTAAGTCAAGAGAAGATGCTAACAAAGAGTTATATGTAGTAATGAGCTCATTCAAAGCATCAAATTAAGAAATTGGGAATGAACGAAGAACAGATATCAGTCAGCAGAAATTACAGAAGTCCTTCAACATGAAACTAGAAAAGCATCAGGAGGACAAAAAAACTGGGGACAGAACATTAAAATTAATTGCAGAATGATCAGACCAAGTCCCTGGGCTGGTCAAAAAAATTGATACAGTAACTTCAAGCTGTAAAACAAGGTCAAGAATGTGACCTTTGAAGGTGTGTTGGAGAATTACTATGCTGTTTAAAACCAAATCTGATCAGAATAGATAAGAACTCTAAAGCAAACGCATTAGATGTATCATCAATTCTAATATTAAAATCACCAAAATTTACCAATGCGGATATGTTAACAAGTGAAGTAATGAGAAATCTACCAGCTCTTGCAAAAATTATCAATAGTTACCTAGAGGATTATATATGACAAGACAGCGAAATAAGGAACAGTGTCTTAAGGCAAATTTGAATGAATTATATGACTACATTTAAAACTGTCATGATAAATGATAGCAACCCACTGCCTGTATGAGTGAGTTTAAAGTAATGGAAAATCTTAAATCCAGATGGAAGAAGTGCAGAGAGGATCGGGCCACAATTGTCATTAAGCCATGTCTCTCTGACAAAAATTAAATCGTAGTTATAAATGACATCAAATAATACAGTTGTCTTGTTTACAACGGAGCATGCATTAAAGTAAACAATATGTATTGGAGAATTATTAACAGCTGTAGTGAGTGAAGGGTGGGGTGTTAAAGTATGCTGTCTAAGAGGAGGTCTCGGGAAAGTTGAATCACGCCATCTTATTATTATAGGAATGGTACCAGAAACAACATGAGAATTAAAACAAGTTGGAAGATGTCAAAAAGGAGTGGACCCAGCATAGGGCCCTGAGGGACTCTACTACTGACCAGCCTGTTTGTGGAGGTGGACTCCCCTATCTTAACTTCTTGGGTCCCATCTGAGAGACACCCTGCTATCCAGCAGGTGACAAAGTGGTTTATATCTTATTCCATGAGTTTGTCCACAATGCCTGAGTGCTGGTACTGTGTTAAATTCCTTGGCAAGATCAGGGTAGGTAGTATACACCATTTTGCCCTCATCATTTGCTTTGGTGACCTTCTCAAAGAAGTCTAACAGGCTGAGTAGGATCTGTTTTTGACGAAACCAAAGTGGGTTAGACCCAGTGTCTGAAGATTTCCTGTGGTATTGCTAATAATTTCCATGATCATTCTTTTCATGGCTTTGCATACGAGACTAGTCAGACTTATAGGTCTGTAGTTACTGAGGTCTATAGATGGCCTACCCATGTGTAGAGAGATGACCATTGTAGTTCTCCATTTGTGTGACATGAAGCCTGTTTGGAGGCCATGGTTAAAGAGTGACTCGGGTAGTCCTGATAGGTCATGGTTCATGTGATTTAGAAGACATCCTGAGATATTATCTGGGGCTCATCAATGCAGTATTCTTGTCCTTTGGAGAGCTTGTCAAGGACTTGCTCCCTAGCAATACTTGGGGGGGGGGGGGGCTATGCTTGATGGTATTTTCTTTGGGGTGGTTTGGGGGAAAGAGGGGTAAAACTGGAGCTGAAATTGTTGGTCGGTGGATTTTCTGTATCTTCTTGGCTCACTGTAGGTGGTTCCATTTACAATTAGTTGTGCATATTGTTGTGTACTGCTTTTTAGATTGCAAACATAACTAAAGAAAGCATTATGGTTGTCCTTGGCCTGGGAGACTATTTTTACTTCAAACTTGGCTTTGGTAGATTTGATTTCCCCACTACATTCCTTATTTAGATTGATGAGAGAGTTTTTATCCTGCTGGGTCCTAATTTTTGCCATGGTTTTCTTCATTTTGTTATACAGCCTACTGATGCTAGGATTTCACTAGATTGTTTTGAATTTTTAGTTTGTTCTGTGTTTATTCATGGTAGGCACAGATGCCTCTAAGCTCAATATTAACATGATTGTATAGTGTCTATGTGAACAATTCACATAGCCGGCAATGTTCTAAGGGTCTGGGAATCTTGACATTTTGCCAGATTATCACTTAATATTAGGAGATTTGCCTTAGAATAATTCCTAAATGTTTCAGTTTTAGCAAGGGTCCTGAGCTTTATTTTTATTTCAAAGGAGACAGCTTTATGGTCCAATCTTGCCAGAGAGGACATTACACTAGGAGATGTGCACTAGTGAGGACCAGATCCAGTATGTTCGCACCCCTAATGGGCATATTGACTATCTGTTCCAGGGTGTTTGTGTTGACAAAGTCTAGGCTTGCAAGTTTGGGTATGATTCCTAGTTTATAGCAGAGTAGTTAACCTCACCTATGAATATGGTATTGGATTGAATGGTGAGCATCTCCAGTAAGTGTAAGCATGTGTTATGGGTTTCCTAGGTCATAGAGGGTGTCATGTGGTATGAGACTTTACCTATGGTAATTTAGACATGGAGAGGCTCAAGTGCATTGTCCTATTTGACCAGCCTTGAGGTATATTTGTTTTTGATGTAAATTGAGACACCTCCACCTTTAGTCCCTACCTGTGCAATAGTTGGTATATCCTTTAAGACTGCATGCATCATGCATGTACTGTGTGCTCATTGTGGGCCCACAGAGCCATTCTAGATGCCACCGTTTCATCTGTACTGTCATGTACTATGCCTTCTGGTGTGTGTGTGTGTGTGTGTGTGTGTGTGTGTGTGTGTGTGTGTGTGTGTGTGTGTGTGATTCTTACCTGTCTGTCTTAACTGTTGTTGCCGCCTGAGGTTGCATTTTGGTGTATTCACTGTGACAGGAACTACTGTAGCAGACCTTTACTGAGATGGACAGTTGATTGTAATGCTTCTTAGTAATTATATTTTGTAGCATGCAGCATGCTGTAAACATCTTGCAGGATGTGGCAGGGGAATACTGCAGTGTTCAGCAAGATGTATTCAGGCAGTGGAAATGGACCTTCATTAGGCTGAACATGCACTGTTCAACATTTTTAGTTTTTACATGGCTCCAATTGGTTATATGGTGTAATCTCTCGCACAGGGTGAACATATGGATGGGGAGGGGTTGAGACATTATACACTTATTGTATGTACTTGCCAATTAAGTGGCCATATGAAATTTCTTTGCATAGGAACTGGTGATGCACATGACTTTTATGCTAGATGTGGTAATCATCGGCACTCCCAGAATGTTGTGATGTCACACTGCTTATCAGTAAATTTGTGTTGCACACGTGACCATTTGTAGAATGACAACCTTTTCTGTTGACATACCTGCAGTTCATTGTCACCAATTAAGGCCTATATTGCCATGTGTGTGCAATTGACATGACCTTGTATTTCAGAGTGGTGTCAGAGAAACCACCCATGGTGGTAGTTCTCTCCCCAGGAGTGTTGTGGAACCCTCCCCTACATGCAGAAGCAAAATTAAGAGCATATTGTATGGTGTGGATGTTGACCTCTTAGATATACTCAGTATGTCCCTTGTTGGCCTCTAGAAGATGTTCATCATTCCCACTGCCTCTGTGACATTTTGGGTTATCTGCCAAGATAACCCCGAACTGGCCAGCTTTCAAACTCCCCTCCCTCTCTCTTCCTGTGACAGCTGATTGGCTGAGCATTTCCTGAGAAGGAAGCCTTCAGCTCTCATAGAAAGTGAGTGTTCAGTCTTTTTCTGCTGTCCAAAGAAGAAAGTCATCTGACTCTTTAAAGGCTCTAGTGCTGATTTTCCCTGCTTACTAACTCCAAAACAGGTATGCCCAATGTAGGATCCAAACATCGACTAGTAAAAAATTACCAAAATTGACGTTGACCCAAGCACGAAGCAGTCAGTGATAAGATGATAAAAATCCAAATTTATTGCAGCACAAAATAAGAGTTAAGTGGTCTGGGAGAGGAAGTTTATTATCAGCTCTCATTTTGCCCACTGTTCTTTTTATGCCAGGTACCTAGACAGTATGTTTTTTATTTGGAGGGGAGACTTGATGGAAACAGAGGTATTTGTGGATTATTTAACAACTACCGCTAATTTCATCAGATTCACCCACAGTTTCAACTCTAATGCCACTCATTTTTTTGGATATCCACCTGTCCGTTGATCGGGGGGGGGGGGTTATGGTTTCTAACATATAAAGGAAGGAGACATTTTCTAATTGTTATTTACATTTAACTAGTTGTCATCCTATGTATTGTAAGAAAAACTTAGTGAAGGATCAATTTATTAGGGCTGCCAGGATGGTCTCAAATGGGGAACTGTTCGAAAATGAACTGGATAAAGTGGCGTCAATGTTTTTGGACAGGGGATACCCATTGGATCTGATTAAGTCATTATGGACAGAGGTAGTGGAAAAAAGAGAAGAGCGATACCAGTGCATCCTGGGGACACCAGATTTAATGAAAAGTGTTAGGTCACTGAATGAATTAAATGGTGAGAATTTCCATTAGGGGATGACCATTAATTACAATGGTCTCTCCAGCTGAGTAAAACAGATCATAAGCCATAACTGGGCTATATTAAAAATGGACAATGAACTATATCAGTACTTGGGAGACCAATCCACTTTTATTTACAAAGTGCACAGAAATATCAATGAAAGATTGGATAAGGGTATGATGGAGGCCAAGTTAGGCCCTAGAAAATGTGGTAAGTGTAACTACTGCCAATATATTATTGACAAGACAGAGGCGCAGTTAAACAATGCCAGACGAACAACTGTTACATTTAGAAAAAGGGACTGTAACTTGGCTGGCTTAGTGTATATGGCTTTGAATAAACACTGTTTTTCCTTTTACAAAGAAAAGACTGAGAGGAAGCTCTCTAAAAGAATTTATGAACATTTGTACTATGTGAGAAAAGTAATTACAACAACACTTTATTTAAGCATTCTTTAGCGTGCGCTGGTTTTAAAAAAATTGTTTTTGGCATACTGGAAATAGTGCCTCATGACACCAGAGGGGGTGCCTGGGAATGTAGACTTGAGTATAAGGAACTCCTCTGGCAACTTAAACTAGATGCTACTACAAAACCAGGTTTAAATGACCTGGTTTCTATTACTTATGTGCTTAAGTTGAGGTCCCCAAAACTATGATTATATTTTCATTTTACTTTTTAGTATTTTTTGGTTTTATTACTGACTTAAACTTAATGTTACTGTGTACTTTAACTTACTTCAATGTTTTCATTACATGCTATTACTATTTACTGTGATAGGCTGCTGATTGGTTGGCTCACTTTAATTGAATTAACTTTTTAATTATCTTTTTATTGATTGTGTTATTTAAGTTGTAATGGCACTCTAAAACTGTAGTTCTAATGAAGTCCTAGTGAAGGACGAAAGTGCTTGACTTATTTTGTGCTGCAATAAATTTAGATTTTTATCATCTTACCGGTGACTGCTTTGTGCTTGGGCCAATGTGGATTTTGGTCATTTTTCCCTGCTTACTAGTCAGATAAGCTCCATTTGAGGGTACCCTTCCTTTCATTTTATTATTATAATTACTGTTCTTTTTCTATTTAGAATATGGCGCAGTGGTGCAGCAGTTAGCATCGCCACCTCACAGCAAGAGGTTCCCCGATTCAATTCTTGGCTGTGGTGCCTTCTGTGTGGAGTCTACATGTCCTCCCTGCATTCGTGTGGGTTTTCTTCCCACGTTACAAAGACATACGTCTGGAGCGTTTCTCCCTGGGCCTCCTCTCAAAATTGGCTTGTTCCAAGTCAGACTTTCCCAGTAAACAAATGTTAAATAAATAAAATAAAATTATTTAAAAAATATTTTAATATTTTATTTCTGTCAGTGATTACAATAATTCCTCTGTGAATTTCTGCTTTTAGCAGTGATTATTTTGCTTCTATCTTTGGCAAGTGCTTGTTTTTACTTTTTCTGAGGAAACTTCAGTTTATCTATCAGAAGGGCAGTGTGTATTTGTGCTGTTAGATACTAAGGCTAGTCTCAAATTGATTGCACCTGTCTTTACTTTGGTTACCATCGTCTTCGTCATCATCATCATCATCAACCCCCTTTTCCCATTTCATACATGTGGCTTGGGGTGTCATATCAACTGTAGCCATCTCTCTCTCTCTCTCTCTCTCTGTCTCTGTTCAGTGCCACTCACTTAGCTTCTTCGACACTCATGCCTGGCTGTCACAGGTCTTCTTTGCTGGATGTCCTAATTTCCTCTTGCCTTCTTCCTATCTGTCCCAAATCTTCTTCACTAGATTGTCGTCTGCTTTTCTGCACATAGGTCTAAACCATTATTATCTGTTCTCTATGACCTTTTCTGCAATTGGCCCTACTTTGGCTTCTGCTCTTATGTCCTTATTTCTTCTTTTGTCCCAGAGTGTCCATCCTGCCACCCATCTAAGGTACTTCATCTCCATCACCTCTAGTTTCCTCAATTGCTCTGCTTTTACTGGCCAGGTTTCTGAACCACACAGTAGTACTGGTCACACCACTGTTTTGTACATCTTACTTTTCGGCTTCTTTGGCATTCTTCTTTCACACACTACCCCTGACACTATGTGCTAGGTGACTGCAGCCCCACTGATTTTAGCTTTGACCTCCTCATTCAGACTTCCCTTCTCCTCTTGCTCCACTATTTTCCCTTCTATCTCAGTTTTCAGCTTCTTCTGAACTTCACCATTTGCTACCATAAAGCTGTCTTATCTGTGCTTAGTCTCATCCCATGTGTCTTCAGTTTTGCATTCCGTTCCCCTATCCTTTGCTGAAGTTCTTGTTCAGAGTCTGCCTGTCATGCCACATCGTCTGCACACAGCAACTTTGTTGATCTGTCCTGTCCGACCTGTTTGCTAATGTAGCCCATCACTAGTATGAACAGCAGTAGGCTCAGAGCTCAACCCTGGTGTACACCCACTCCCGCTGGGAACTCCTCTGTGACACCAAACACTGTTCATACTTGAGTCATTGGGTCCTTGTACATAGCCTGCACTAATTCTACCAATGTTTCAGGGACTAGGCATAGGACACTTATCAGCTCAGGTCAATTTTAACCAATTTTGGGTTCATCCCAGGTGAAATACAAAACATTTCACAAACAAAAAAACAAAAATGTAAGCAATAACAGAGTAGCTCAGACTAATTACATAGAAAAAAAAACTTTGCATATGCATGCTAGTGAACAAGCACAGTGCAATGTACAATCAAACCAAATGTAATGTATAATATATACATTACTTTCTAAAGTGGTTTAATCTTCAGAGAATCCTGAGAGAGTAGAAACTCGGAAAGGAGATAGATAAGGTTATATGTCCTATGTTGAAGCAGAAACATTTGGCTTGGATTAAGAAGTGCTTTTTGAGTTGCATTCTGAGTACTGTGCTGTGGAGTTTGGTTCTAGGAGTAATGAGAGTTGTGTAGTTTCTGAGTATTGTCTCACATTGTATAAGATGGTTTTCTTCTTGAAGTCTAGCTGCAAGGGGAGTAAATGTGTGCATCTGCATGTGGAGGAGTTTGTAGAGTTGGGATCCTAAAAGTAGATTAGATATTTATTTTATGGGTATCCATTTTGCTTTTTCTATTGTGATACAGTGATGCTCACAGAGAGATGAGTTTGTAAAGAATTGGCAGATGCTGTTAGAGACAGTCTGGAGTATGGCTGTCTTTTTCTTGGAGGCAGAAGCAAAAATTGGGAGCCCATATTCAAGATGAGAGAGGAGAAGGAGAACTACTTTGCCACTGGCTGGTCTGGCTGGTTGAGATAAAAAAGGGGAATTTGTTTTTGCCCAGTGGAGAAGGGAGTTTATTTTTGTTCTTGCTTTGTCTATGTGGAAATGGAAGTTTAGTGACTGATCAAGCCCTAGTCCTAGGTATTTGAAGGGTGGAGGTTGTTTCAGTGGAATGGTTGTGTAGGTCAAAGATAAGTGTTTGGTGAATTTTCTGTGGAGTTCCAAAAAACAGTTTTACTTTTGGTGGGGATGAGAAGTAGTTTATGGCTTATAAGAAACTGGTGGAGCTCATGTTAATTCTGACTGGAGTTGACAATGAGTGTTGGTGTGAGAGTGACTTTATCAGTAAATGAACATGTCATCAGCACAGAGGATAAGTGGGAGATGGGGAGGTCACAAGGAAGTTTGTTAATGAATATGGAGAAGAGGAGTGGTTAAAGAATGGATCTGTGTGGTACACATTTGGTAATAGGTGCATATTTTGATTGGGAGGATCCTATTTTAACAAAGTATCTCTCAGTGAGGAAGTTTTTAAACTAGTGAGTGGCTTCTAGACTGATACCAATTTCTATTAGTTTGTTTTGGAGAAGATAGTGGTCAATGAGGTCAAATGCCTTTGTCCAGTCTATATATACGGCATCTGTAAGGAGGTTACTATCATGCATTTCAGACCATTGCAGGCTACAGCATACCCACATTTTTCCATATTTAGATGAATTGCTTATATTTGCAGAGTCTTTTTCTAAGTGTCACCTCTCTTGAGAGATCTCTTACACAAGCTGGGATTCCAAGAGAACATTCAAAAGTCTTTCTTGACTCCCTCACACAGCATTATGTTTCTTGGATGTCAACTAGACACCTCAGTTCAAAGAGCTTTTCTTTCACAGAAAAAAATGGAACTTTATTTAGATCTGTTTCTAAGGTTTTTCACTCAGACATTGGTCACTGTGAGAGAATACCTCTCCATTTGCTAATGGCAAGACTGTCCATATGGAAAAGATGCAGTGGTATCTGAAATATCTTCTGTCCCAGTATTTACAGCTTTTGTCATTTCAAATACCACTGCTGGGGTTTGTCATAAATGGAATATTTTGTGGAGACAACTGATATCCATAAATCCAGGTCTCCCCTTCTCCATCCCTGCTCCAAAGCAGTCAGTCATCACAGATGCTTTGGACTTTGCTTGGGGAACAGTTTTAGGAGGGATAAAAGTGCAGGGAGTGTGGGACACCAAGGACAGATGCAAACACAAAAATATTAATGACACGTTTGCCTTGATGAAGGCACTCAACTCTCTGAACCATCTTTGGTCCTCAAGACATCTACAAGTGGTTACAGACAATACCACAGTAATGTGGTACATCAACAAGCAAGGTGGAATCAGGTAGTACCCCCTTTGTAGACTAGCCACGTTAGCTTGGGATATGGCTCAACAGCATACTCTCTGTCTGCAGGCATCCTACATTCTGTCAGAGCAAAACTGTGTGGCAGACAAACTGAGGAGGACCAGGGCAGAATCTCATGAATGGAAACTGGATTAGAGGTCTTCCAAGATTTGCTTCACCCATATGAAGTTCCTCAAGTACACCCCTTTGCCACCTCCCTGAACAATCTACTGGCATTTTTTTTCCCAGGACTCCATGGAAGAATGCCTAGAAGATAGATGCCTTTTCTTTTCTTTAGACAGGAATGTTCTTATATACCTTTCCGCTAATATTCTGGGTACTGCTGAAGATTCAGAATAAATCCCCAAGATCATTGTGGTGACTTCCTTTTGGCCTAGGCAACCATGATTTTCCCTTCTTTTGGGAATGGTCAGGTGCAATTACATCGAGCTTACTCACACATTGGATCTAAACAACAGGGGTGTCTGATACAACCCAACATCAGTCATCTTTATTTGGCAGCCTGGATGATAGGATTTTAATTCCTTTTTGTTTTTTGAGGATATGCAGCAGGTACTAATGGAGGCAAGAAAGCAGCCTACGAGAAAATCCTACATCAACAAATGGAAAAGGTTTTCTAGTTGGTACCAACAACATAACCAGCACCCATTCTGAGCTAGTTGTTTTCTGGCTTTACAAAATTTGTGTGAGTTACTATAATGTGGACTTTCTTATTCTTCTATCAAGGTTAGTTTATCAGCCATTTCAACATGTCTGCCCATGGATCCTCCTCTTTCAATGCAGTCTCCTGTCAAAATGTTCTTGAAAGTGGTTTTGCAGAAGAGACCTCCAAGAAAACAGGTGTTGCCTCCTTGACATCTTAATTTTGTGTTAGACAAGCTAACACTTGCTACTTTTGAACCAGCTAATCTGGATGACGCAAGGTTCTAAACATGGAAAACAGTTTTACTAATTGCTCTGACATCTGCAAGGAGCATATCTGAGTTGCAAGTTCTTATGATGAGTCAGCTCTATCTCATTTTCCATACAGACAGGATTTCTTTGAGAGCTAATCCTTCTTTTATGCCTAAAGTGGTATCCAAGTTTACTTTAAGCCAAACTATCCAGCTTCCTGTTTTCTTTCCTGAACCTAGAAAAGAGGGAGATGCCCATAGACAGCTCAGGTACTATCTTGACAGAATTAAATCTTTCAGGTCTTTGGATCAATTGGTGTCAATATTAGAACATTGAATATTTAACAGTTCGAATCACTAAAGGTCGACCTTTAGTGATCGAACCGTTAAAACATCGAATGTTCACAAAAAAAAAAAAAAAAAAACAACAAAAAAACTAAATGGTGTAGGCGGGGGGGCAAGCCCCCCTGCACCCCCCACACCCCCCGCTACGTAAATATACCAACTCCGAGACTGCACTGCATTAAAGCAAACAGAAATCTCCCCTTACGGAGATTTCTATTTACTTGTTCAATGTTCTGCAGTTTCGCTATTCTTGTATCGACAATGTCAGATTCGACATTGTCAGCTTTCGAGAATTTAATATAGACCGATCAATTGTACGTGTCTTGTGAAGGTAAAAAGGGACAACCTGTGTCACAACAGACTATTTACAAATGGTTGTCTAAACCTATTACTTTTTTAATTATATTTACCATAGCAAATCTCTTTCAAGCAGGGTCAAGGCCCACTCTACCAGGGCCTTGGCTTCATCTATGGCTGTTTAAAAAGGGTTGGACTCTAGAAACTGTACTTCATCCTCTGTACACACTTTTACAAAACACCACAAGCTTTGATTCTTTCTCTAGGTCCAGATCAAGCTTTGATACAACTATTCTCCAGAGGCTGGACTCTTCACCCTTCGAACTCCCAAATGTAGTTAGCTATTGTAATCTACCCATATAGCTAAAGCTATTGCAGCAGTGATCAATACGACAAACATAACACAGTTGTGTAAGCTAAACTTGTACCATACCAGTAGATGTTCAAACGATCCCTACTGGAGTAGCCACTCCCTCCCTGCATCCCCCACCACCCATCTTTTTAAGTGTGACTTTATGCCAGGGTGTGAACATTGATTTTTTGTTGTTCATAGCATTGACCTTTCAGGGCCCAGCCTCCCTCTCTCTGCTGGCAGGAAAGCTCTGAAGGGTTTTGTCCCCAAACTTGTCTTTCAGTCCGCTCAGCTTGAGCTGCTTGACAGTTTGGGTGTATGGAAACTTTTGAAGCTGTCTGTCTGTTATATCCTTAGCAGGATATAACCCATATAGCTAAGGTTACTGAATTTAAGTCCAATTCCAGAAATCATCTGTCTTGCATTTGGACAATTCATCACCTTCTATTACTGCTTCACTGATAAGATGAATAATCTTTAGTACTTTGCTAATTGGAAGGTTGATCATGTTCACTTTTGTTTAAAACAAGATAAAGCAGATTTCTAGACCAACTGAACTGTACCTTTAGATGTTTAAAGTGTCCAAGTGAATGGGTATGTAGGAAGCTGACAGTAAATTTAAAAGAAAAAGTCTTTGAAATGATATCAGCTTGACTTTTAAGGAAGTGTTTTGCAACCAAAAAGCTCTAGTTATGTTTGTCAGTAACTTTTGTAAGTACTTTGCATATGACACGGTTGCTGCATTTGTAGGTGTGACTATTGTATATAGCATGTTGGAGAGAAGTATAACAATGTTGGTCTGTGTGGATATCAAACTACCCAGTGAAAGAAGTTTTTCTCTTGTAACAGTTAATTAGATGTGTGATATTGCAGCTGCAATTGCATCTGAAAAACTTTTCTTCAAGGACAGTATGCAAATTATTTAAAACAGTTATAGTAGGGCGTTATATACCTCATACACAAATTAATCATACACATAGACAGATGTAAGAAATTAAGATGTAAGCTGCAGAACATTTTCTTAGACTGTATAAATGTGATCAAAATGATTTGCTAGTTAGTCAGGAAAAAGGAAAGGCAGTAGCATCATACTTTATATTTAATATAGGTTAACATATGGTGATTGTATTACAGCAGCAGTCAAGGAGAACTGATTTCTGTAATACCAAAATCTGTAGGAGTGTGGACTTTTAGGCTTCTCATATTTCATTGACTATTAAAGAAAGCCCTAACTGTCTTTGATGGGCTGTATAGGATAACACATTTTTCTATTGTTGACAAATAAGGGATCTGATGTTGTCAATTTTCATTCATTCCTCAACATGTGGGTTCGGATCCAATCCTTGGATCTGACTCGGCAGCTTTTTACACATCATGACCTACTGCAAACTCTCTAGCTCCTTCCTTACCCATAATAGTACAGTCCCCCTGCATATCTCAGATCCGTTTGTCAACTTTGCATACGGACATAGTTGCTGCCGTCTCCTGAGTGTTATAGTGAGTTACAAAAATTCTTCCATTCTAAATATCTATATCTTAATATTTTGTTCTTATATCTGTTAGTATCCTTTTATAACCTCCCTTATCCCTATGTGTTTCTCTAGCTTTTCTAAATACCATTGTTGATAGTAAATTTTCCCTATTTGTCCCTTTTTACTGCTTACGGTAATCTTCCCTACCATTGTGGTATCATCTGGACATTTTTGGTTTAAAGTTGACTGCATGGTTTCTCTATTTCCACTGATAGACAACCCAGGCTCTCCTCCCCTGTCTGTCATATCCTATTGTCTTCCCACAAAGCTTCCACTAGGATAATTTACAAATGTAAATGGAAAAGATTTGTTATTTGGGCTCAACAGAAAGACATTTACTCTTTTTTTAGTGTCAGTACCCAAGATTCTCAAATTTTTGGATATTATTTTTAATGAAGGGGCTAGTTCTTCAACAGTTAAAGTATACGTGGCTGCTATTTCTAATTTTCATGTTGGAGTTGATCATTCCTCCTTCGTTTCATCACACTTATGTAAGGCATTTATTAAAAGAACCTTTTTACTGAATCCTCCCTTTAAAAATCCTGTTCTGCCATGGGATTTGAACCTAGTCTTACAAGCCATGATTCAATCACCATTTGAACCAGCTGCTAAATGTGACCTAAAGTTTATAACTTGGAAAACAATATTTTTGGCAGCTATTACATCAGCTATGAGAGTTTCAGAACTGCAAATCTTATCTTCTAAATGCCTTTATTTGTTTTTTCATAACGATAAGTGTGTCTTTACGAACCAACCCATCTTTTCTTTGTAAGGTGATGTCAGGATCCAACATTAATCAATCCATCAGCCTTCAAGTCTTCTTCCCAAATTTCTGCAAAAAAGAAGGATACATTTTGCATTTGTTGGATATTCACAGACAATTACATTAATATCTGCATAGAACTGACAAATTCTGAAAGTCAGATCAGTTATTTGTCTCCTTTTCATAACTGAGATTGGATAAGCCAGTCACCAAAATAATCTTAGCTAAGTGGCTAACTGATTGCATTTCCTTTGTCTACAATAAATTGGGTTTGTCCCTGCCAAAACCTTTGAAAGCTCATTCAACTAGATCTATGGCAACCTCTTCAGTATTTCTATCCAGATACTCCATGGACGATAATTGTTCTGCAGCCACTTGGGCTAATCCTCATACTTTTATTGCTCATTTCAAAGTTGATCTGATCTCTTGGGGAAGAGCACTCTTCAGCTCAGCAGTACTCAAGAATATCCTTTCTTAGAGTCCACCTGGGATTCACATAGCTGGGGACTCAGTCCCATATATTGAGGAATGAAAATTGACAACATCAGATAAAGAAGTTATGTATCCACCTTAACTTTCCATCTGTGTTGTCCATTTCCATTCTTCCTCAACCCCCCCCCATCCCCCTACCTTTTGTGGTTCATGACTTCTGGAATAATGAGAAGAAACTGGAAGAACCAAAATTCCTGTTTTTGAGCTCCAGACAGTGGTTGCTCATTTATGCACTGTTGTTCAGAAATAAAAAAATCAGCAAACAAGATCTGAGGTATGGAGAGGGGCTATAGCATTATGGGAAAAGGAGGATCTTGAGAGTTTGCACTAGGCCACAAGCTGTAAAAAGTGGCTGAGTCAGATCCAAGGATCGAATCTGAACCCACATGTTGAGGAAGAATGAAAAAGGACAACACAGATGGAGCATTATGATGAGTATATAATATCCATTATAAAACAGAGCCAGTAGACAGCTACAAGTTTAACATAAATGTGTCATAAATTTAATTTGTCAGATATGATGGCAACTGGAGAATTGGTGACTAGGTTTTTAAATGTCTGTATACTTGAAAAAAATGCTTTTCATGGTTATGCACCATGAATGACTTTGTGCAGTAAGACACTGTTATGCTTTACTGTATAGAATGGCATAGCACTAATACAAGTTTAGATTTAAATTTATGCATCATAGAAAGTATTCCTGTGTTCAGGTAAGAGGCCATGTTAGAACACAAACTCCACATATGCAGAGTATACAAAATGGCCAACCCAGGAATGTAGTGACACTTTTAAACATGTGCATAGAGTTGGAGTTAAATATATGAATTGGGAGTTTATTCCACAAACAAAAAATGTTATAAGAAGTGAATTTGAAGAGTCTTACAGTTCTACAAGAAACAAAATGGTAACACAGATTGCCATCCCATAATTATTTTTCAGAACGAGTTACGTCCAAACCCAGCAAGACTCTTGGCTCCTTAGTGTATAAAGCATTGAATCCTAAACATAATCTGCCTCTTATAAAGCAGTAGTGAATGGAAAATAAGCCTATGAGCTGAAGTCTGTCAGGATAGTTAAGATCTTGAATATCACATAGGTGTTTAGTAGACATTCTTTGTACTCCCACGAGGAGAATTAAATCTCCCATAGAATAGGATCAAAACATAAAACTTGACTCAGTAACTTGCCTAACATAAGTTACAAACTTTTATAAATAATGCAGAAGATCTAATATAAAAACTTCAGAAAATTAATTCATAGATTAGGCTAACCGCCCTTGTGGACCATTTTAAGCCTATCCAATTACCCCATGTGAGAATCAAACCCTGTACTTTGTGTCAGTAAGGTAAACACCTTAACCATTATGCCAACCTCCAACCTCAATGTTTAGCTAACAACTGAAGGTCAGAATCAAACCCTTTATCTTGCATCTGTGCGATAAAGAACTTAACCATTATAATAACCCCTGTATCCATTGTTCACACACCTTTAGGGCTTTGGATGTGACAACTGAAGCGTGTGGCTTTAAAATTCATTTGGGGGTGATGTAGATGCAAAGATTCTTAAATAAAGAATTCTGTCAATAGAGATGTTCACTAATAAGGTGTCATGACTGATTTTCAGGATTCCAAAAGTCATTAAATTAAATTTACTAAAATTGATGTTACACCCATTTCTATTCATCCATTTTACTACAATAGAAAGATAGTCAATGAACATACTGTAATCAGTGTCATTAGTAATAATTGTTCCTAACTTGATATCATCGGTGTATTTGGCAATACAAATACTTTTACATGTAGGCAGAAAGAAAAGCATGCTGAAAAGAGCTGGACTTGAAATGGACCCCTATTTACATTATATCACCTTTTGCAAAGCCACACGTTAATCCAGTTCAATATAAAGGTATTGATACTAACTTTCACCATTCATTCTATAATAACTGAATGTGGCAGTCTATTAGATGATAACAGTAACTCCCAATCCAGTTCAATATAAAGGTATTGATACTAAGTTTCACCATGTATTCTATAATAACTGAATGTGGCACTCTATTAGATGATAACGGTAACTCCCAATCCAGTTCAATATAAAGATATTGATATTAAGTTTCACCATGTATTCTATAATAACTGAATGTGGCACTCTATTAGATGATAACAGTAACTCCCAGAACATTGTCCACAACCCTGCTAACTTGATCATAGAAACTGATTAGGCAGGTGGAAAAAGAATGAGTTTTCATAGATCTATTTTGATAGATATCCACAGAGGCATAGCTGGCTCATCCAGTCCCCTGAGTCAGTCCCTGAATTAGCACCCCTTCCTCTTGGTCATTGTGAAGAGCTCATGGTAGTCTGAAGCACATACACTCCTACCTACCAGCAACAGCGCAGAAAGTTGCTTTCTGTACTAGCATTTCCGAGTTGGCACAGAAAGAATGCAGGAATGGCACTCAGATTGCACCCTCCAACAGGATGTGCCCTGGACACATGCCTTCTTCTCTTACCCCTTGCTACAATATTGGATAGCTAAGACAGCACTAGGCATGGGATCATACTTAAGTCAGTTCAAAAGTGATCTTCCAAAACACTTGTAAAACAAGAAACTTACACTCACTGGGTGATAATTGTCCACAATGCAACAAATTCCATTATTATAGATTAGAATGACATTAGTCTTTTTTCAGGAAGATGGAACAAGATATTTTTTTAAGAGTGTTAAAATGTCAGTTAGTGGGACAGCCATATGTGAGAACACAGCCATATGATGGAAAACTATCCAGCACAAAAGTGTGCATCACAACATTCAAATGCAGTGAAATTGATGTTAGTTTTGGTCCATAGTCTCTCAATTACTGATCAACAGCTCCAAAATATTTATTATGAGTTAAAAAAATCAGTTAGTTGAAACAAATTGTGGAAAGACAGCATATCCAAAAATTCCCTGTAAATAAATGAGCAGCCAGCACCTCCCCCTAACTCTATCTTTACATAATAAAAGTCCTTTAATAAAATAACGTTGCTATTGTTGTTTGTTTTTTGGCTTTTCCCGGTTAGGGGTCGCCACAGTGGAACACCGGTCCGATAATGATTGGTAGTAGACTTTCACAAATGCCGAGGTGCCAGCTTGACGTTCAACCTTCAACAAAGGTAGACCCATTTACGCATGTCTTTTGAACACCCACCCAACCATGGGGAGGACATGCAGACTCCACACAGAAGGCACTCCCCACACTCCAGCCGAGAATCGAATGGGAGAACCTCTTGCTGTGAGACAACAACTCTACCGCTGCACCACCGCTGATAAAATAACATTGCTATTATTTTCTAAAATATCACCCAGATCTTGAAAGAATGCATTTGCTACTCCAGAGTAAGTATACAACTCCTATAGCAAACAGTTAGTTTTATACACTGACTACTCTTCTGAGTTTCCAGTGAAAGCATGATGATCCCTCTGTTGCTGCAAGTGTTTAACTTGGCCAAAACTGAATCATGTACACAAATGACAGCACCACCCCCCAAAGTGTTAATTTTTATACACTTTTCTTTAATCTGGGGATATTAATGCTGTTATATTGTCAGGCTCCAGCAATAACCAGAATGTTGAAGTCATATGGCTGCTTTCTTATTTAGACTTCTAAAAGGTTATTTGCTGTCCTAAGTTATGAGCTGATCATACCTCTCAAATGTACCAAATTCATCTGTATTTTCCATTTTTGGGGGTGAAATAATTGGGTGCCACAAATTCCTGAGTGGGTCCTTTAAGTCCCGATTTTGTTTTGCTGCCCTTGACATGTTTATAGTAGTGAATCATTGTTCTTGACTCAGGTGATTGATCATTGCATGAAGACAGTGGAGTCCTAATTTTTAAAAAAAACTGGAGAAAACTGCAAGGAAGAGTGTTGTTTCTTCATTCCTAAAACTGAGATTATGTCATAGCCCTTGTACTGTGTTGTCTACAGATGTAGGAGAGTGAGACAGAGATCATTCATGTTATTTCCCATTTTCTAAGCAGCTGTTTAACGAGTGTAAAAAAATAAATAAAACAAAAAAAGTGTGCGTGCGTGTATGTCTGTTTATGTTTCTGTCTGCGTGTGTGAGTGAATGCATGTATGAAAGCAGAAGAGAATGCGTGTGTGTGGGTGAGAGATGGAGAATAGCAATCTTGTGTGAGTGAATGCATGTATGAAAGCAGTAGAGAATGCCTGTGTGAGAGATCGAGAGTGATAGCAATCTTGTGTGAGTGAATGCATGCATGAAAGCAGAAGAGACTGTGTGAGAGATCAAGAGAGAGTGAAAGCGATTTTGTGTGAATGAATTCATGAATGAATGAAAGAACAAACTGTGTGTGTGTGTGAGAGAGTGAAGAGTGAGAGAAAGCGAGCAATCCCTGGTAGCATTTAAGAGGGGTGTGGTTGCATATGGGGAGGTTTAGTTATGGAATAGGTAAGGTAGGATTGTGTGTGTGTGTGTGTGTGTGTGTGTGTGTGTGTGTGTGTGTGTGTGTGTGTGTGTGTGTGTGTGTGCACTTATGTGTGTGTGTGTGTGTGTGTTTTGTTTGCGGCAGTATAAACTCATCACTGCATTAAATGGCTTGTAAGAATTTTTTAACTTACTGGTTTTAAACTTTATGTATGAATAATTCCCAGACTGAACATGTGCACACATTCCAGCTGGATAAGAGGTAACAGTCTTGTGCAGATATCTCATGGCAGTTGCCAATATACTGATAGGAAATCTCATACTAAGGTGTACATAATGGAGCTAAAGCTCCCCCATCATCAGTATTAGTAGCTAGCCACATATCTCTGAACTGCACCGCATTTGGTAGAACTGCAAAAACCAAGTATTTATCATTCTTAAACCTGCAGCCAAATCAAGAATAAAAACTGACACCCTGCCTCTCAAAACACTGGTCATACTTCTGAACATCTCCAAGTTTTGCACACAACATTAAATTCTCACATCAAATAACAGGCTGTGTGCTATGAAATACCAAACTGTGCATTTAAATTACATTTTTTTTCCCTTTTATTCTGGATAACTATCTTTAAGGCTTTGTTTGGTGTTTGATCAAAGGGCATGCTGTAGTCAATGATGGCAAGAGCTACATATCTCATGAAACTACTAAAAAGTGCATGCTCACAGCTTCATAGAACAATGGATTATTGTATGAGAAGAGTGGTTTACCAGCAACTACAGAAGACTTCTGTTTAGCTTTGGAGAATAAAAAGAAGACATGGGAGACAGTAAGTGTGTGAAATGCTCTCTGTATTAAAAAAAAAATGTTACTTGCTGTAGATCAGTGTGTGTATGTATCTTTAAGAAGCTATCCAAGGGCTTGCACAAGTGTATAAATACTGAGCACGTGAGAGCATGACTACCATTTTGTAGTAAGCTGTTATGATGTAAGCATGTATGTATGTAAGGTCTGTCTGTTAACCAGTTTGTTTATATTTTATGATGCTGCTATCCATCCTGATGTGTTTCTATGTAATAAAGCATGTAAACAAAATACCCTGCCTGCTTGTCATCTATATTAGAGAAAGAGATAAGTGACAGAAGCTATTTTTAATTCAAATTTATTCTTTGAAATGTTATTAATTAACCCTCTTAGCTGTCTATTTAGATTGGTAATTTCTTTCTTAGCTAAGCTGAAGTTATCCAGCCTGTACTATCTACCCCCTTTTGAAGACATATGAACACATATGGAAGCAAGAGACATAGCTGTAGGCCAAGACTGCTGGGGACAATAAAAAAGAAGTTATGTACTCAAATAATAATAATGAACCATCTAAACGAAATACCCCACCTGCTTGTCATCTATGTTAGAAAGGGATGAGTGACATGGTGTCAGATGGCCAAAACATTTTGTTGCCAGAAAGAGTTCCAGTTTCTTCCACTTAAGTCTGAGAGGCACCCGGTTGCCATTGGAGGAATATAAAGGAGTTAATAATCCCTACTGCATGCATAATTTGCAAAACAGGTGCAAAATGAATTTCAGATATTAAAACTTGCTCAAAACTACTTCTTATTTGCAAAATATGAAATGAGGCATATAGAATGCTCCAAACAATATTCAAATAAACCAATATGTCTGTTATTGATAAAAATATTCAAATTACTTCAGAAAATGTTTGAAATAAAGTCTGAATTGAATAAAACAAATAAAATAAGAGGAAACAACTGCATTTTCTCTAAGCAAGTATTTTTCGTATTAATTAAAGATATCTGAGTTATCAGAAGTGTATAAAGTGTTCATATGTTTGCGCAGTATTACAGTAAAGTTATTTCAGAAAATATAGCCATTACAGAGCATATTTCACAAAGTACAGTATTTCAAACAGTTTATTGTGCATTTGAATGTTATTACAAGTTCAGATCACAATTTGTACATAATTACAAGGGCCATATTTTCACTGTGTTTGTGCATACTTTGTAGGCATAGCAGATGGATTTCAAAAAAGTGCACTTATGTTTGAAAGTAATATTGCAGAAAACTGGAGAGTGTTTGAGCAAGAGTATGACATTTTCATACAGGCTGCATTTTCTGATAAAGATGACCATACAAAGGCATTTATTCTGCTTAATTTAGCTGGGTCAGAAGCCATTGAAAGGGAGCATTCATTTCTGTATGCACCTGCTGTCTACACAGGAGAGTGGGAAACCATCATAAAAGGTAAATTTAGAGAAATGTGCAACCTCCAAACAAATGTTGCAATGGACAGGCACTTATTTTACACAATGGATCAAAAGTCTGGTGAAACGTTTGCAGCATATATAACTGACCTGAGGAATAAAGCTAAAATGTGCAAATTTGGTAATTTAAGGGATGAGTTGATAAACGAAAGACTTGTGTGTGGTATTAAAGATGATGCTGTGAGAGAGATTTTGCTTTGTGACAGTGATTTAACTTTGATTAAATACATCAATTAATGCATCAATTAAAACATTTAAAAAGATAGCACATGATTTACCTTAATACTAGACAGCTTAAGCATTGGCATATGTATTAAGGTAAATCATGTGCTATTTTTTTAAATGTTGAAAGGGAGGGGTATTTAAAGAGTCTGTTTTATCATTTAATTGTTTTTAGTCTGATGAAGAGGTGGACCCTCGAAAGCGCTTACTATTCTCATTAAATTGGATACTGTCTTTGGATTGTCTGCTGTGTTGCTTCCAGTGTTTTTCTACTATTTGTTCTCCTTTTGTTGCACTGGTCATTTTATCATCTTGGGATTGTATTTTTACTTGCTTGGTTTTGTAAATCAAAAGGCCCAGATTCTTTTATTAAAATGGAACATTTCAAGAAACGAGTTGATCAATTAGAGAGCTGCGACCCTACCCTTTATGTTGATGATGTGTGAGTGCTTTATGAAGCAGTCAGTGCAGTACATTTAAGGGCAAAGAATGAAGTATTTTTGTACCATTCGGATATATAGAAAACCCATAGAGCTCAAAGTTGACACAGGTTCCAAGTGCAATGTTATGGCAGCAGAAACATTTGCTAGACCATGTCATGGTGAATGGCTTGATTTGGCAAAGAGTGCAGAGCTTGTTGCTTATGGTGGTGAAGAAATTCAGACTGAAGGGTCAGTAGTGTTTTCATGTTACTCTGCTGGATGAAGCACTTAATCCAGAAGTCCTGCTATGATAAAACCAGCAAACCGCTCAATCCATTACAAGAAGGAGATGGTAAGGATGCAAACATCCAAAGCTTATGATCGGATTGTGAAGAATATGTGCCTAGAGCCAAGATTGTATATTGTGGAATCACAAGGAGCAGTCTGGGAGCAGTCTTTAGGCAGAATTGGAAGCATTTGAGACCAGTGTCTGAGCCTGTCGGTTCATAGGTTCATAAGTAGGTAGTAGGCTATTGGCCCTAGGCCCTATATAAGCCTAGCCAAAAGGTACCCTGGCTTTTGCCACCCAAGAAAATTATGTTCCTGTGCCCATGTCATGCAGGGCCACAGAAGTGATCCCCGGGGTGAATTTCCCATCTCCCATCCAATCATCAAGATTTTTCTTGAAGAGTGCTAATGAGGAGCTTTGTTTGATATAGATAGGTAGTTTGCTCCAAAGTATGGGAAGTCTCTGGGACTCCAACATGTTCTGTTTATTGTGGTGACAAGGTTTAGGTCCCTAGAGCATGTAGCTTGGGGCGATTAGAATTTCTTTAAGTGGAGCATGTCCAACAGCTCTGGGTTTGACATAGCTTTGTATGTTAGGCAGAGATCGCCTCTGAGTAGGCGATATGTGATGAAGTAAAGCTGGAGTTTTTTGAGACTGTCTGCATAGGGCATTTGTTTGAGGCTGGTAATCTTCTTTGTGAGGTATTTCTGCTGCCTTTCCAGTTGTTATAGATGTCTTGTGGGGGTACATACCAAAAGGGGCACTGTATTCTACAATGGGTCTAATGAGTGATGAGTAGAGGGGAACAATGACGTCTTTTTTCCTGGATGAGAAACCTTTTGTGATGAGGTGTGCCATGTAGAAGGATTTCCTGACTATTGTGGTGATGTGATTATCAAAGGAGAGACTACTGTCCACCTGTGTCCCAAGGTCTCTTATCACACTTTCGGTGTTAAGTAGACTACCGCCTATGTGGTTGTTCATGGGTACAGAATTTTTAACAAAACAGATGACAATGCACTTTTTGGCATTGAGCTTGAGGCCATGGCTTTGACACCAGGCATCTGTCTCAGTGAGGCCCTTTTGTAGGATGTCCACATCTTTAGGAGTTTCAATTATGGCTCCTAGTTTGCAGTCATCTGCAACTTCATTAGCCAAGGACCTTCTGTGTTAGCTTGTATGTCAGAGAAGTAGATACCAAACAGGAGAGGACTCAGGACTGAACCCTGTAGTACTCCACTTGTCACTGGTCTGAAGTCAGATTTGGAGTCTGCTACTTTCACAGTGTGGGTTCTGTCAGTGAGCCAGTTGGCAACCCATCTTTTGACATAGGGATGTATACCTAGTTTAGTGAGTTTATCTATAATTCCAGAGTGAGGGGTGGTGTTGAAAGCCTTGGCAAGATCTAGATAGGCTGTGTAAACCACCTTACCCTCATCTACAGCTTTGGTGACTTCTTCAAAGAAGTCTATCAGGTTTAGGAGACATGATCTGCCTTTTACAAACCAGAACTGGGTGGGGTCCAGAGTTTGGAAATTACCAATGTCATTGTTTATAAGTTCCATGATGTTCCATAGCCTTGCAGACCAGGCTCATCAGGCTAATGGGGTGGCAGTTCCTGAGGTCCATCGTGGCTATCCCTTTGTGGAGTGGGATAACTGTCACTGTGCGCCATTCAGTGAGCACAAAGCCTGAGGTGAGGCTATGACTGAACATGGTACTTAGGTGGGGTGCCAGTTCGAACACAGCCTGGGATGTTGTCAGGTCCCATGGATGCTGTGTTATTGACTTTGGAGACTGTATTTTTACCTGTGCAGCCATGATTACAGAAACTTTGCATTCTTCCAGTATAGAGATGGGCCCCTTAGGGGGTCAAGTTAGCACTGAACCTATCTGCCAGAATGTTGGCAATATCAGTTGGTTCTGTATATTTAGCGCCATTGTGCTGTAACTCAGAGCAGATCTGAGTGTTGCCATTGAGATTCTTGACATGGCTATAGAATGCTTTGTGGTTGTCTTTAGAATCAGTGGTGATTTTGTTTTTGTAACTAGCTTAGGAGGATTTTATGAGGGATCTCAGCATCTTACTCAGGCTCACCAGGGAGTTCCTCCAATCATGAGATTTTACTCTTTTTTGCAACTGTTTTTTTCTTCTGCTGTAGAGTCTGTTTATGGTATGTAACCACCTGATTGGCTTCCTTTATTTGGAGGAAAGCATCTTGGTTCTGTTAGGGATTGCACGATCCATGCACTCATATAAGTGCTTATAAAGTGCATTTGTGTAGGATTCAGCAGTTGTACAGCTGTTGTCTGTCTGCATGGGTGTCGTGAAGTTTTCCACTTCTGTCTTAAGAAGCATGAAGTTGGCTTTTGAGAAATTGTTTACAGTGGTTTCCTTAATGGGGGCTGGTGGTGGGAAGTGGATGTCTAGGGTGATTAGCTTGTGGTCGGATCTGACCAATGAAGAATTGACCTCTGATGTGAAACACCGGTTGCCCATGTTGGTAATGACCTGGTTTGGAATTTATGAATTCCAGAAAACGTTGAGCAAAAGAGTTGGTACATGAGTTGTTTTCCCATTTAATGGTGGGGTAGATGAAATCGCCCATTATTAGGGTGTTAGGTTGTACCCTAATATTTTCCAGTGTATCAAGAAATGAGGAGTGAGAATCCTGGGGCATGATGGGGGATCTGTAGCTAAATTTGGACTGCGGTCTTGCCCAGAATTAGTTGCACTTGGATAATCTTGGATGCATTATGCTGAGCAACTAGGCTGGAGGTGTGGATATCCTTAATGAATATGGACACACCTCCACCATTAGTGTTTCGGTCTAGGTTAGGTGGTCGAAAGGTGTGGTATGAATTATAGCCTGGTAATGCAGGGGTGCTCTCTGGAGCCTTGAACCAGGTCTCTGCCACTGCACAGATGTCAATGTTCTCCATTCAAGGAGTGCCTTGAGTGAGTGCATTTTGAGGTTTAGACTTCTAGCATTGAGTAGCATTACCCTCAGATTTTGCTTACTTGTACCTGTTAAAAAAGCCACTATAGGGGTGGCAAGAGCCTTAGCCAGTATCCGGAATCCCAAGGGCAACAGGTGCAGGCCATCTCTGGCAAAGCATCGTGGTCTTTCGATCATGTCATCCCGGGCAGACAGATACTGGATCCCCTTAGAATGACACCAGAAGCTTAGTCAATTGTTGAAGTCAATCATTTTGTCCTTGTACTGTGGTATCATTCTTGGGTGAAGAGAGCTTTGTTTCCAGTTTGGCTATATAAGTGCATCTCTCACAGGTTGTAGTGTTGGGTGTAGGAGGAGAGGGTTGTCTGTGTACATGAGGCAATTGTTGCATTGTCCCAAGATGCCCAGATTCATGAGGTAGACAGGAGAAAACACCGGGAGCTGACTCTTAGACATGTCTGGATAAGTGCTTATTTATTAAGTACTAAAAACTGTTTTCCTCTAGACACGTGAGGAAAGTTGAGTGCTATAGTAATTTGTAGTTTATTTAGTGCTTACAGTGAGTTCTGAACAAGTGCTGAGCTCAAAGAAACAGATTTGATTGCTAAAACTAAAAAACTGGCTAGTTCTAAGGGAAAGTTTGAAGAGCAGACCTTATGGCGCTGGGAATAGTTTAACCCTAGCTAAGTGGCAATGCATAAAGTGTTTTTTATTTATTTATTTATTTTTAGATAAGCTACCTAGTGCTTACCACTCCCACTGATAAGCTAGAAGGCTTCCCTCCAACACAGAAAGGCTTGTGGCTCATCAGAAATGTACAAACAGTCCTGGATACAGCAAGTCTGTATCTGGACTAGACTACCTACAGGAAAGGCAGGAAACAAGCTTAATTTTTTTTTTTTTTGTAAAGTGGAAAGGGAGAAAAAAGGAGCAGAAGATAATTCAAAGTTAAGAAACTAAGTGGGTTGGCCTTCTCAAATGTTCTCCATTAGGTAGAATGATGTAATGACACTAGACTGGGAGGATTGTCCCAAATCAAATTTACAGTAGGGGTGGGCAACTGTAAAGCCACCAAGTATAAGAACAGGATACCAGTAGGGATGGAGGGTGCAAAACAAAAATCATAACAAACAAACCCTAACAGATGCTTAACAAATGTAGAAAATTTCTAGTCAATACCTCAGTGCTCAGTGCCCTTCCTCCATATAGCTCAGTGTGAAATGGCAGAAACACTCACAAGTTAACTTCTTAAGTAACAGAAAGTTGAAACTTGAAACAACTTTAAAAAAGCTCGAAAGAACCAATGAGGTGCTTACTCCAAGCCGTAGTCCAGGTAACCCCAATCAGCCAATGACCACAAACACTTCCCTCTCACTGAAATGCAAGAATGGCTTTGGCTAAACTAAGATGGCCTGGAACATGTGCTCAGACACAGCCTCTACAAACAAACAACTAGGCCCAAAACACAAGCCCGAATATGGACAATGCTACAACTACCCACACTACTTAGGTAGAAAAAAAACTTCAGAAATGTTTATCACAGTAGAAAAGCAGCATTGAGCCTTTAAATGAAAGTTTTAAACAGATAAAGGAGCAAGGAGACTCTGGAGAACACTTTTAACTGCAAACAAATAAGTTATATGATACACTCCTTGGCAGAAATCAGAACAAACAAACCCAAACAGATGCTCAACAAATGTAGAAAATTTCCAGTTAATACATCACACACAGTGAAACTAGCTAGAAAATGCTATAAATAACTTGTAAAAAATAAGCAGAAAATAGGATACTTAATGTTATATATCACAGATCAGCACATAGCCTGTGAGAAAGACTCTTTATCTCAGAATGAATTGACCAGTGTTCCAATTCCAGATGAAGTTCCAGAGAATATTCCCGTTCCTCTGACAAATCCAGAAGTTCTTGATATGAATTTTTCACTGAAGCCTGTCCTTGTTGCTAAATTCAGTGCAGATTGTTATGTTACAAGATCTGGTCGTATCTCAAGACCATGTAACATATACATGGCAACTTTGACATGAACATCGTGTTTGTTTCTAATGTCTATAATAATGCATGTCTAACTCTAATGTTGCCAATCTTTATAACAGGGAAAATGTAGATCAATGTGTGTGTATGTATCTTTAAGAAGCTATCCAAGGGCTTGCACAAGTATATAAATACTGAGCACGTGCAAGTCTGACTGCTATTTTGTAGTAAGCTGTTGAGATGTGAGCATGTATGCATGTAAGGTCTGTCTGTTAACCAGCAAGTTTATATTTTATGATGCAGCTGTCTATCCTGTTGTGTTTCTATGTATTAAAGCTTCTAAATAAAATACTCTGCCTGCTTGTCGTCTATGTTAGAGAGGGACGAGCAACACTTGCCACATTGTAATTGGCATTACCTTTCTTTTTTAAACAATAATTGCACTGAACATTTTGTTCCGCATCAGCTTACACCCCCACCAAGAGGTCACAGGTGCTTGTTTTTTCTATACTAGACATTAACATCAGAGATCAAATCAAACAAACTATTTATTTTTAGCATGACAGTTTTTGATTTTGTGATGCCATTTGTTCTGTATACTGTATATCTTAAAATAAAATATGATTATTGTTTGCATATATTCCAACCTTATTGATTCAATAACCAGTAAATACTAGTTGTGCAACTATTGGAAAGGGATGGCAGCTAACAACTAATTTCTTAAGAGAACTGTACAGAGCTGCATCAAGACAGGAGTTTTAGTGATTTACTTTATTTTGCTACATACTGTTGTATTGCAGGTGTGTGTGTGTGTGTGTGTGTGTGTGTGTGTGTGTGTTATTGGGGATTTTTTTTATAATTCTGGCATATTAGGACTCATGTATATTTGGGAGAAGTAAGTTGTAATGCAATATGCAGTGACCATGCCTCTCAATGTCTCAGAGCAAGAAACCTGGACAAAGTCAAAAATAATGGTGGGACAAAGGCCCAAAAATAGGGACAGATTTTAAATATTGCTCCTGTAAACTCAAATAGTTGCTAGAGTAACAGGTTTTGCATTATTATGTATTTTCTGAGGGATATGAAGTCTGAAATTCAAATGTTTGCCATTATTTATTATTATTTAGTGACTTCAATCCTCGTGTTGTTATCACACAATTCTAATGGAGTGGGCAGGGTTAAATGATTATGTATGCATTTTTATGTTAATGAGCATCTCGATTTTTGGCCAGTTGCACCTACTTTTCATGGGCCCTTGTCCAGATTTTTGATGTTTCCAGGTCACACACCCACACCAGTTTGAGAGGTATGAATTTAACTATTTAAAAAGTCAGTCATATGACATAGATCCAGCTACATCAAATGCTGACATTCCTGTAATTTATTTTATTTGTTTAACATTTGGTTACTGGGAAAATCCGACTTGGAACAAAGCCAATTCTTAGCATAGGCCTGGGGAGAAATACTCCAGACATGCCTTGGTAACATGGGAGGAAACTGGGATACCTGGAGAAAACCCACACGAATGCAGGGAGGACATGGAGACTCCAGACGGAAGGCATTCCAGCCAAGAATCGAACCGGAGAACCTCTTGCTGTGAGGCAACAATGCTGTCACTGCACCACTGCACTGTAATGATATGGAAATGAGCAACATTATGGCACTGAGTCCAACAATATGCAACCCACAGAGCATAACTAAGCTGTAATAATACACCATACCTTGGCAGACCCAAAACATTGTCAGGTGTGTGTTTGGATCGATGAAGGCCTGCTTCCAGTGAATAGATCCCTCTCATGACACACTGTGTTATGCTGTGGAGACCTATAGCAAGATATCTGCTGTCTGTGCAATTTTGTATAGCATGGCAGTACACTGATACAGAGAACACTGGAGCAGGGGATTGCAATCAGAGAACCAGACAGACCAGGGCCAGTGGTAGAGGTAGGAGCTGATTGAGGAGCTGTCACAGGAACCAGTTGCAGAGGAAGACCATGCAAGGCAGAGGCGGGTGCAATACACTGTGACACTAGTATAGAGGTGGTGTCTGGTCCACAACTATTTACCAGATTAGACACAACAAAGGTTAAAACTGATGCATGCAGTTCTACACCCAGACTATGCTTTACCATGTATTGACAGACAGTGCTGTACATCACACATTACCTACCCATATAACATAGATGTCAGGGCAAGGTACTGTAGTCATCATAATCATCATAAGCACAGTGACAGTAATCATTGAACACAGTAGTGGGGGCTAACTATGGATGTAGAAGGCAGAGCCAGATCCAGCACAAGGTGACTTTGGCAGCTGCCTAGTGCCTCATGCTGGCTGGGGGGTGGATGCTGGCTGGCTTTTAAAAATTAAAAAAAGTTTGTCACCTTAACCATTTGTGCCTTTAAAAGAACTGTAAACATTTAATGTTCATCTGTAAAAACAAACATATATTCTCATTTATGTTGTTTAGCAACAGCATTGGAGATTCAAAGCACACCTTAGCACATACATTCCCAAACAGCATCATGCAGGAGATTGGAAATTTTATTCACCACGGGAAGTGGATTTTAGTAGGAGAATGAACAAGTGAAGAAACTGCAAGATTTAGCAGGAAAACAAGCAAACAGGTTAAGAAATGGTGCAGCGTGTGTGTGCGTGTTTGTGTGTGTGTGTGTGTGTGTGTGTGTGTGTGTGTGTGTGTGTCTGTGTGTCTGTGCGTGTGTGTGCGTGCATGCAAGCACGCTTATATGTGTAAATTACCACAAATTAGGAACACTGCCTTGTTAAGAATCAAACCCTTTATCTTAACAACAGAAGGCAAATTCTCCATACCAGCTGCCAAATTTCCTTTTGCTTCTTTTTTCTTTCTTTTTTTAGTCACTGAGAATTACAGTCTGTCAAAGTCAGTCATGCAGTTTCATAGTTTTTGTGTTCATAAAATTCATGTTGATTCAAAACCTCTTGCTTTGTGTACTTTTTTAAAGTTATTTGAACTAGTCAGTTCTTATCTGTTTCCAGTTTTGCAGAACACTCTGATTTTGCCTCATATATATGTCCTGCCCTGTCATTAAGCAAGTCACTTAACCACATATTACTTTGGGGTAACTGAAAATTTGGACTAGACTCCTAAATGGTCCCCTGACCATGTCTAGTAACCATGAAACAAGAGTAGTTATGGTATAAAGGAAGGAAAGAAAGAAAGACAGTGGTGCAGCGGTTAACGTTGTCACCTCACAGCAAGAGGTTCTCCGGTTCGATTCTCGGCTGGAGTGCCTTCTGTGTGGAGTTTGCATATTCTCCCTGTGTTTGCGTGGGTTTCCTCTGGGTACTCCGGTTTCCTCCCACATTCCAAAAACATGCATCTGGAGCATTTCTACCCAGGCCTCCGCTGAAAACAGGCTCTGTGGAACCTAGTCGGACTTTCCCGGTCAACAAATGATAAATAAATAAAATAAAATAAATAAAGAAATTGTAGTAAACAGGAACAGCATCATCTTATGAGCCATTCTCTTTGGATGTGAGCCTTGATTTCCTTGTTGTGTTAAATGCTGTCAATGTTTTTTATTATTTAGATGTGAATAAACTAGACAGCATGAAGTCTGACTGTAATGTTAATATTTTAACTATGAATACATTTTTATTCAGCTTATTTATTTCCTGGTACACAGGTAAGAAATGCAGTATGTTTGGGTTACAACAATTTGTCTAACACTTAATGAAGATGAGTAGGCTATGAGCTGTTAAACAGCTGCTTCCTGTAGTACATGGTTCAATTCCCTCTGCGTTCTTTTGTCTTCTTTGTGACTCTGCCAAATTACTTCACAGGACAGTACTCCTAGGCTGCTCCTGAAAAGGGACACTTGTGCCCGGTGGGCTTTTCCACTATATTAGCAAATGCATTACGTATTTTTCTTTTGAGTTCCTGTTCCCTTCACCTACTCGCTAGTTAATACTTTACTATATGGTATTTGTGTATCAGTTTCAGCACGTCGCTTGTCATTTAATGGGTTGTCAGATTAATTTTCATGAAATGTGAGTTTCAAGGGAAGGGACGTTTACTGTTTCTCATGCTTTCTGTTTTCAATGTGAGTGTGTTTTGTTTAGCAAATGATTGTCATTGTGTGTTTTGTCTTTCAGATGAGATGGTAAACCAAGGCCCTATCCCCTGAGTTGGTGGTAACTCTGGTGGATGTAAAAGATCCCACAGCACCTATCAAAAAGAGTAGGGAAAGTTTCCTGATGCCGTGGCCAAATTCCTCCAAGTAGTATAAATACCACCGTGGGTCTCCCCTGAAAGAGGCTACCAGCCTACTGGGACTAAACCAGTCAACAAAGGATAAATAAATAAATAAAATAACTAGTGTGCATGCATGTGTGTGAATTAAGATGCAGTACTTTGGCTACTGTTTGTGTGAAACAAATGTGAACTATGTGACTTTGGTTATTTTTATTCTTATTCTTAATATTATTATTAATAATAATTTTTAGACAGACACCTGAGACGGATGCAGCCAACAATACCGATATCATTGCTGGGTTTGAGGGATGTCTGTGGATATAAATGTACATATAATCTGCCACTGGCCAGATGCATTTTCAATGAACGTGAGTTTCAAGGGAAGAGAAGTTTACTTTTGCTCCTGCTAAGTCTGTTTTCAGCATGAGTCTGTTTTGTTTTGTTTTGTTTAACAAATGGTCATCAGTAGTTGTCCCATAAAATGTGAAAAAGGTTTTACATCAAATCTGTGCAGTCATTGTAAAATTAAAGAAGAAATTAGTATGTACTCTGACAATTTTGAAAATTGTTTGTGGTAATTGAGGAGAGACAGCCAACTAATGGGACACTAGAATGGCTTGTGGGGAGGGGGTAGTCCATTATCCTGCCTGGAGCCCCATCTGACCATGATCCGTTCTGATAAAATGGAGGTGACATGACCAGGGATTGTGGGGATCTGGGTATATATGTGTACATATATACATTTGGGTCCACTATGTAATCCTGAAATACTGAAATCTCAAATTTCAGTATTTCAAAATTACATAGCTGAAAACCCAACCACAACACACATTTTCGAAACAGCATAACCGTGAAATTCAAAATCCCGAAGGTACATTACACATACAGCACACGCATAAACATACATACAACCCCCCCCCCACAATCAAATAAATGATTCTACACTACAGATAAGCAGGAGGGCAAGCACCCCCTGCACCCCCCACACCCCCTACTTATATATTCTAACTCTGAGATCGCACAGACACACAAATGAAACTCACACCCACACATTTTACAGGCTCTCACACATACACATCACAGTCACAACACACACTTACACACACTAAAGCCCCTAGCCAACACACGTACATATACATACTTGCCTAAACTTCCACCCATCCATCCACACACCACATCAGGGGATGCAAAAAATTCAACATCTCCGTGCTTTGGGATTTTGAATTTCGTGCTTCTGCCGGTTTCGGAACTTTGAGTTTTCGGCTATGTAATTTCAAAATACTAAAATTCGGGACTTCAGTATTTTGAGATTACATAGTGGACCCATATATATATATATATATATATATATATATATATATATATATATATATATATATATATGAATATATATATATATATATATATATATATATATATATATATATATATGTCTACTTTGAATCAATGAAATTAAATTTCTTCGAAATGTAATTTAATGATACCATTTTTCCAAAAATACATTCATCAGAAAATGCACTTTCACAAAAAAAAACAATTCAACGAAAACCAAAAATAAAATAAAAGAAAAACAGAACAACACTACACACATTTATGCAGGGGGGCAAGCCCCCCTGCACCCCCCACACCCTTGCTACTTATATATTCTAACTACAGTAGTACATTTATCATTTTTGCAAGTGGGGGTACTCCCCCTGCACTTCTAATATGCATCATGTACTCCACTCCTCAGAGGTAATGCAGCTTCAGATCCAGTATACCAGGACATCATGGGGTGTGGGAACAGACCCTCCTCCTACATCAAGGGATGCCCTGCAAAAACATGTCTAAAACTTGCTATTAAAACTTCCCATTATATGTGTACTTGCTCCATCAATGCTACTTCTTAGTAAACAGTTACTAACATTTCCTTTCCCTATATTTTAAAGTGATCCCTGGAATTATTGTTGTTCATCTTCTCTTTCTGCTGTTCCCATTAGGGGTCGCCACAGTGGATCATCTGTTTCCATTTCTTCCTGTCCTCTGCATCTTGCTCTGTCATACCAGCCAACTGCATGTCCTCTCTCACCACATCCATAAACCTAATCTTAGGCCTTCCTCTTTTCCTCTTACCTGGCAGCTCCATCCTTAGCATCCTTTTCCCAATATACCCAGCATCCCTCCTCAGCACATGTCCAAACCAAAGCAATCTCGCCTCTCTGTCTTTGTCTCCAAATTGTCCAACCTGAGCTGACCCTCTAATATACTGAATCCTAATCCTGTCCATCCTCGTCACACCCAGTGCAAATCTTAACATCTTTAACTCTGTCACATCCAGCTCTGACTTTTGCCTTTTTGTCAATGCCACCGTCTCCAACCCATATAACAGCTTGTCTCACTGCCCTCATGTAGACCTTCCCTTTCACTCTTACTAGTACCCGTCTGTTACAAATCACCCCTGACACTCTTCTCCACCCATTCCACCCTAACTATACTCTCTTCTTCACCTCTCGTCCACCTTCACAATTACTCTGAACTGTTGATCCCACATACTTAAACTCATCCACCTTCACCAACTCTACTCCCTGCATCTTCACCATTCCTCTATCCTCCCTCTCATTCACACACATATATTCTCTCTTAGTCCTGCTGACCTTCATTCCTCTTCTCTCTAGAGCATATCTCCACCTCTCCAGGGTCTCCTCAACCTGGTCCCTACTCTCACTACAGATCACAATGTCATCTGCAAACATCATAGTCCACAGGGCCTCCTCATCTGTCAACCTGTCCATCACCATTGCAAATAAGAAAGGGCTCAGAGCTGATCCTTGATGTAATCCCACCTCCACCTTAAACGCATCTGTCACTACCACTGCAGACCTCACCACTGTCACACTGCCCTCGTACATATTCTGTAGCACTCTTACATACTTCACTGCCATACCCTGTCATATGCTTTCTCTAAGTCCACAAAGACACAATGTAACTCCTTCTAACCTTCTCTATATTTCTCCATCAAGACTCTCAGAGCAAACATTGCATCTGTAGTGCTCTTTCCCGGCATGAAACCATACTGCTGGTCACTAATCATCACCTCCCTTCTTAACCTAGCTTCCACTGCTCTTTCCCATAACTTCAAGCTGTGACTGATCAATTTTATCCCTCTGTAGTTACTACAGCTCTGCACATCACGCATATTCTTAAAGATAGGTACCAAAACACTTTTTCTCCACTCCTCAGGCATCCTCTGACTTTCCAAGATTTCATTAAATAATGTGGTTAAAAACTCCACTTCCATTTCTCCTAAGCACCTCCCTGCTTCCACTGGTATGTCATCTGGGCCAACAGACTTTCCATTCTTCATTCTCTTCATAGCTGTCCTTACTTCCTCCTTGCTAATCTGTTTCACTTCCTGATTCACTATCCCCACATCATCCAGCCTTCTCTCTCTCTCTCTCTTACATTCTCTTCATTCATCAGCCGTTCAAAGTACTCTTTCCATCTATTCAACACACTCTCCTCACTTGTGAGTACATTTTCCTCACTATCCTTTATCACCCTTACCTGCTGTACATCTTTTCCAGCTTGGTCCCTCTGTCTAGCCAATCAGTACAGGTCCTTTTCTCCCTCTTTAGTGTCCAACCTTTCATACAACTCTCCATATGCCTTATCCTTAGCCTTCGCCACCTCTCTCTTTGCCATGCACCTCATCTCCTTGTACTCCTGTCTACTTTCTTCATCTCTTTGAAAATCCCACTTCTTCTTCACCAAGCACCTTTCTAGCTGTCTCCCTTACCAGATCTGCTGCAGTTACTCAGCTATTTGGTAACTCTTCACTGCCCCCCAGTGCCTGTCTTACCTCTTTCCTGAACTCCACCTCACAATCACCCTATTTCAACTTCCACCATTTAATCCTTGGCACTGCTCTCACACTCCTTCTCCTCTTCTTGATTACCAACATCGTCCTACAGATCACCATTCTATGCTGCCTAACTACACTTTCCCCTGTCACCACTTTACAGTCTCCAATCTCCTTCAGACTGGCCTTCCTGCATAGGATATAATCCACCTGTGTGCATCTTCCTCCACTCTTGTATGTCACCCTATGCTCCTCCCTCTTCTTAAAATATGTATTCTCCACAGCCATGTCCATCCTTTTCACAAAATCCACTATCATCTGACCTTCTGCATTCCTCTCCTTAACACCATACCTACTCATCACTTCCTTATCTGCTCCAATCACCAATCTCTCACCCTTGAGTACACTCACCACCACTTCATCCAACTCACTCCAAAATTTTTCTTTCTCATCCATCACACACCCAGCTAGCAGAGTATATGCACTAACAACATTCATCATTACACCATCAATTTCCAGCATCATAAACATTACTCTGTCGGAAACTCTTTTCACCTCCAAAACACTCCTGGCATACTGTTCCTTCAGGATAACCCCTACCCCATTTATCCTGCCATCCACACCATGATAGAACAATTTGAACCCACCTCAAATACACCTGGCCTTACTCCCCTTCCATCTGGTCTCTTGCATGCACAATATATCAACCTTCCTTCTCTCCATCATATCAGCTAGCTCTCACCCTATACCAGTCATACTGCCAACATTTAAAGTTCCTACCCTCACTACTACACTCCTAACCTTCCTACTTTCTTCCTGCCTTCGGGCATGCCTTCCCCCTCTTCTTCTGTTTCGGCCAACAGTAGCCCAATTTCTGCCAATACCCTGTTGGCTAACAGTACTGTTGGCAGTCGTCATTAACCCGGGCCTCGACCGATCCAGTATGGAAATCTGTATTGTTGTCCGCATATGTCATTTGGCAGAGGTTTTAACCGGATGCCCTTCTTGATGTAACCCTCCCCATTTATCCGGGCTTGGGACTGGCACGAAGAAATGTACTGGCTTGTGCATCCCCAGTGGCTGGGTTGGAATTGTTATGTATTCCATATGTTCTACAAAATTATCATTTCAGTAGCAATACCCTGTAACTGTCGGTTGCTGATACCTGGTTCTCAGCAAAACACACCTCTTACTCATCCTCAGCCTTAAAATAGTGTATTTCATCTTTTAATCATAAATATCACACTGACCCTCTGCCTTATGACACTGTATATCATCTTTTAGGTCATCAGATGTATATTAACAGATATATTTGGTGACAATTAGTACCCTCCCCCATTACGCAATCCTGTCACGTTCTTGCATTACAAAATCTAAGACCCTGTATATTCATGTAAGTAGGTCCTTCCCTTAGTATTTCCATTTTTCCTACATGATTTAGCTTCTCTGGTAGATAGTTTATCTCCTATTTCTACACCTTCTGCCAGTTTATTTATTTAGACACTGAGTCAGTCCAGACTTTGCAGAACCATGTTAGTCAGAACTTATTTTGCCAGTGCTGTCTCCTGCTGTGGCAATCATGATCTCCACCCAGATTATTCAATTCATAGACAACTCTGCACTGGAAAAAAACTGAAGGTTTTACTGAATTTTAAATGTGCTATATTCACAGCTGCATCAATCCATTATAATTTATCCAAATAACTTTTTAATTAAACTTTATTACTATGAAGTCTTAGTATTGAGAAGCCTATGATATATATTTTATTGATGACAAATAGTCTAAACTATTATTTTACTGAAATATATACTAATGAACAAATGTTTCCTTGCTTACTACCTGCAATTTATTTCTGTTAACCAGGCAAACTCACTAACCACAAGTACTTTTGCAAAATGTCCAGTGAACTGCTTCTGACTGATTTAGCCACACAGTTGATACAAGGAGACCAGAGGAATCAAATCCAAGAACTGCAAGATGAATCCTGTTAGTAGCTGTCTCAGCCTTAATAATCTGTACTAAACTAACGGATACTTCAGCATGCAATACATAGTATACCAAATGAAAAATTAAAACTTGTGTCTTTAAACTGGTTCCAGACTGCTTGCTGCCATTTATCGTGCTGTTGTATTTATTTATCTCTAAATTTGGCCTTTTATTTAACTGCTGGTCTTAGTGTTACAAAGAAACCAATCTGCATGATTTTTTTTCATTTATTACATGACTGTATAACTTCAGAGAGAGAGAGAAAACATATATTAGTAAAGGTGTACAAGGGAAATATAGTCAGTTTGCTTCTCCTGCAAAAGTATGTATAAAGATATGCCCCCGGATTTACTAATCTTCCATGCAGTACTAGCTTAGTCCTGCATGGAAGCAGTCATTTAGGAGCAGGATGGCAGCATGCCATGCATATTAATGAAGGCGCTCTGCCTGAGCTCCAAATCCTACACAGAGTGTGTAAGAGTGCAGGGGGCATGTCTGAGAGCAGAGCTTTCAGAATATACATGCCCCCGCAATGAAGAACAGCAGAAAGGCCAAAAGAATGAGCAGAACCGCTCATAGGTGTCTGCATACCTCCAGCAACATCCCCCCATGTGTACAACAGCAATAGTAAATACAAAGAAAATAAACATACCATTTATTTTTTATGAATCTGATTAAAGCTAACCATAGGTGTATGGGTTTGCCCATCACTTAGCTACGGTTAATGCAGCTTAAATGGCTGAAGAGGATAACAAGGAAGATATATGCATATGAAACAGTATAGCAATAGTGTAGTGGGCAAAGCATTTACCTTACGAGCAGGCATTCCCGGTTCGAGTCCCACTGCAGCACTTTCCATGTCAAATCACATTATGACCAATATTTTAGTTACATAACCTACTAAATAACATATATTTGTGAAGTGGAGTATTGCATTAAATGCAGATATGAGGTGTCAGTGTCATAATGTTGCAATGTCCACAGATAATCACGTGCCCCATACAATATATGTACACAGGAATCATGGATACAAATGGAAGGTAAAATGTGTAATGAATGATAACTCCATACAGCTTCCAAATCCCCTACCTTCCCAAGAACCATGAGACATTACTGTCTAAATCAGTGCAGAGTAAGCACTAGTAAGCAATTGTAAGCACTATTAAGCAGTAGTAAGCATATGCAAGCACTAGTAAGCGGGTTTAAGACTGTTTGCATGGGGGTAAGCAATACACACACAGGTTAAGCAATATTGAAGCTAACTCTCTGTAAGCATCATTAACTGGTGGTTATCAGTGCTTACCCTCGTGCAAACCTGCTTTCAAGTGCTTAAAAGTGCCTTAATCACTCTGTATCCAACAATCGCTGTTCTTCCCAGCAACAAAATAAATAGCCTTGCAGGTCTTGAACCCAGGACCCTATACACTATATAATCAAACTGAACATGTGAAAGGAATCAGTATAGAGTCAAATGTTCTATAACCCACTGTATAACAGAAATATGTGAACTGGAGTACTGAAGTATGCCCAGATGTGAGGTGTAAATGTAATAGAGTGTTGAAATCTCCTACTAAACACAAGGACCCCATACAGTGTATGCACACATGAATCATGGATACCAGACATATATACAAGATGTAATGAATAATAAATCAATGCCAAAAAGCAAATATAATGCAATCTCAAATGTAAGCAATGCTAAGCATTGCACAGGCCAGCTTAGGAGGTGTAAGCAATGTTTAGGCCAGCTCACTCAATGTGCCAGTGGTGTACCCCTTTAAACAATGCCAACCTTAGGTAAGCAGGTTTGCCCATAGCTTAGCCTTTTCAAAACCGGCCAATCACAGCAAAGTGCAGGAATTCTGCCCTACTTAAACCCAACAGGTGGGACTACATGTCATAAGTGGTTGTAGCTTCCCCTTGCTGGCACCATGGCAGAAAGGGGAGAGGGAGTGTGCTTCCAGGTGCAGTGATGGGGCATCCAGGAGTCCAGAGTCATGGCAGGACTCTATGTCAAAGACCATGAGCAGAGACTGCTGCAGGGCCAGTACCAGGGTTCCCAATATAAGGCGGAAGCCTGGGACCATCTCACCCTTGACCTCACCAGTGCCACTGGCATACCCTGAACTGGTGAGCAGGTCAGGCATCATTATGCCGACCTAAACAGTGTAAGGGGGACCTCTTAGAACAGTGGATCTAAGAGGCTAGGATGGCAGGGGCTGTCCCAGCTGTGTGTAAGTATCACTCCACTATGTGTGTAATAATTGCCAGCTCATGTATATTATGGATATGTATGGCTAAATATTCCTCTTATGTCCTTCACAGTGGCAAGTGAGTGGGCCATGAACCAGGAAGCCCATGGCTGTCGCCTGGAGAGGTTGTGATGCGAGGCAATTCAGTAATACTCTTGCATGCCTGTCATAGGAAATAAATCTAAAAGCATTAGTAAGGTAATTGCCAGTATAAAACCTGTATTGTTTAAGGCAAGTACAGCAGACACCGGGAATATGGCAGGAAGAGTCTCATATAGTTTGTATGTAAATAAAAGCATAATAGCCTGACAGTGAAGGTCTAACTGCTGGACTGCATGTGTATACTCTGGTATCATATGGCAATGTAGATTTGCAATCACTTAATAGTACTGTTGTATTAAGCACTGTTACCTACACTGTGCAACATAAATAAAATGTGTAGGAATATCTGTATATGACTGGTGTAATCCCCAGAAGTCATTTAGTACAACTGAGAGACACATAGACAGAACACAGTGAAAAGGCAGACAACAAAATAAAATAGCACATGCAACTGAGACGTGAATTGTTGTATTGTTAGCACACACAGCCATGGTTTGAAGCCTGGCAGTGGTAGTAGTCTGCATACAGAATCATACCCCACACCTGTACAGATATGTCCGGAATGTCCAGTAAAGTGGCCCATATCTGTGGCCTGTCACCCTGTCCCCCTTGGGAAATCAGTGGGATGATCCCAGATGTATAGGCAGCAAACAGGAAATGCAACTGATTGACACACATCTACGAGAACAAAACTAGCACACTAGCAACTCCCCAAAATCTTATGAGAGTAATAAGCCACATATGTCCAATTACACCCCCATGTTGTCAAGCTGTGACCAGAGTGCGTACAGTAACAGAGTGAGATGTATGTGCATAATAATAATGTGGAATCTGGTATTGTGTGTGGCAACATTCAGGTAGTGCTAACAAACATTGCTCCCACAGGTCTTTCAGATATGAACACTGTGCCCAGAAATAAAAGAATGATACTGGTACTGTTTACTTTGGTATTGTATGGCATTGTGACTGATGCAGTTGCTCTGAATAATAAGGTATTACTCATCACTGTCACCCACACTGTCCTACAAAATATAACTGTCTAGGAAATCCTGTATAAGAGTGTTGTAATACAAGTTCAGAATGTAAAACCACAGGACAATTGTAAGACAGAAAGCAGATAGGAGATATACAGCAATATCTATATAGCACACACAGCTGCGATTGACAGTGTTTTAGTTTTAGCAGACACAGCCATGGTCTGAATCCTGGGAGTGGAAGTAGGCTGCATACAGAATCATACCCCACAACTGTACAGATAAGACCAGAATGTTCAGTATATGGGCCCATATCTGCTGCCTGTCATCCTGTCCCCCTGGGAAGTCAGTGGGATGATCCCAGATGTTTAGGCAGCAAACAGGGAATACAACTGATTGTCACACATTTATGAGAACAAACCTGTCACTCTAGCAACTCCCAAACCTGTTATGAGAGTAATAAGCCAAGTATGTCCTATCTACACCCCCATGTTGTCAAGCTGTGACCAGAGTCTGTACAGTAACAGAGTGAGATGTATGTGCATAATACTAATGTGTAATATGGTACTTTGTGTGGCAACATTCAGGTAGTGCTAACAAACATTGCTCCCACAGGTACATTGGATACGAACACTGTGCCGAGAAATAAAAAGCTTGATACCCTGTACTGGTACTGTTTACTCTGGTATTGTATGGGATTGTGAGTGTTGCAATTGCTCTGAATAATAAGGTATCACTGATCACTGTCACCCACACTGTGTTACATAATATAACTGTGTAGGAAAGCCTCTATAAGAGTGTGGTAAGTCACTAAAGGTTGAAGAGGGGGTTTACTGTCACATGCTCAAGTGTACATTCTTCAAAAAATATGTCCACAATGCTGAATCCCGATTCACATCACCGACCGTCAAAAGGCCAAACAACTAAATGCTAAACTACACCTCTAAATCGCTCAATTAGATATCGTGCAATAGTAATGCAACCAAACTGTATGTCGCACAAAATACAGCACTGGTATCTCAGAGGTATGAAATAACATCCACTGATTGTCAAATGGTGGAATACTACACATTGGTGTAGGTTAGTACTTATTGACAGCAACAAGAAGCTCACAGTGGAAAGTGACAGTCTGGTATGTACATTAGTAAAAGAGATATGTCAGTATTGCTGTGCTGTGAAGCTCTATTTAACCTGACAGGCATGCTTCTATCTATAGGTTAGTGAAACTGCAATGCAGGATTACCAGCCAGGCACAATAAATGAAGTATATTCCACAACAGAAACACAAAAAGGACGGAAAATGCTTGTGGTGGATGGTTATCAGTATTATCTAGAGAAGGCATCCACAACTAGAAATTATTGGTGTTGTGTACTAAGAAATAGGGAGAAGTGTAGGGGTAGATGTGTCACAGAGGGTAGTGTTGACGGGGAAGTTTTGCATCAACGGCGCATTACCATGCACCAGACTCTAGGAAACCAGAAGTATGTAAGGTGAGATCTGCTATTTGGCGTAGAGCTGATCAATCGGTTGAAGATCCTTGCAGAGTGGTGTCAGAGGTATTAGCAAGCACATCTATGGATATTACAAGTGAATTACCCAACATCTACGCATTGAAGCAGTCGGTCATTAGATGTAGAAACAAAGTGAAAAGAGATCACTTTAAGGGATTTACTAGCCTGAAACAGCTTATGTCAGACATGTTACCTATTAAAAATGGTAGCTTTATAATTCAACATGATAGTGACGGCAGGATATGTAATAGTGTAGTGACTATTACCACTATGAAGAATTTACAAATGTTATGTCAGGCTGAATATTTGATGGTTGATGGCACTTTTCCATTAGATAATGTTGACTGCAAACAAATATATATGGTCCATTGCCCACTGCCTGGTGTAGAATACAGAAAAACTATCCCTGTTGTGTATGGTTTACTCTCCAGTAAAGCTGAGGTAACATATGACTTGTTTTGGGAAAACATTAAACTGGCATGTGAGCAAAACTCCATAACACTGACACCAAGAGTAATTCTAAGTGATTTTGAGAAGGGTGCTGTAAATTCCATACAGCGCAATTTTCCTCATAGTAATCCCAAAAGTTGCTGGTTCCATCTAAACCAGATACTTTGGAGGCAGATACAGCGATTACACCTGGTCAGCGAGTTTAGTAAATGTTGGACATTTTCTTCCTTATGCAAAGAACTTCCTGCACTAGCTTTTCTGCATCCAAGAGATGTTGTCACTACTTTTGATAGTATAGTGAATGACATGCCTGAAGCAGTGCAACTGTTGTGCACTTTCTTCAAAGAAAACTACATAACAGGGAAACTCAGATGGTATGGTATGAGAGGCATAACATCTGAGAGAATACCACCTTTATTTGACGTTCAATTTTGGAATCAACATGATACAGCTGTTCAAGGGATTCCATTATCCCAATATGCCATGGAAGGGTGGCACAGACGTCTTATAAGTCTGTCAGGGAGGAAAAGGTTATACATCATAGATGTGTTGGAGGCTATTTAACTGGAACAAAGCCATTAAGAGGATCTGTTGCTGAGAGTCGACATGTGTGCACCTCCGTCACCTAAACGGAAGCATTTTCAAGTGAAGGAAGAATCGTTTACAAGATTACTGGCTAAACAGGATACATTTACATGTAGAGGGATTACTGCACTAGTGGCGAAACATTGCTCATTTTAGGATCATTACCGTACGTACACTTTTGGTCTTCATTGCACAGTGTCAACTGATAGTACACTTGGGTGGAGCACAGTGTTTGAACTGCAGAGGAATTACTTTGCTATGTTTGCATTTTTATTAATTTCGCAGTAGTTGCAGCACATTGGTAAACACTTGATATGTGGCACTTTGAAATGGACGTCCCGGCATCACAACAGTTGTATAGCGGTAACCGCCTTGACAGCCTACAGCATCAGTTCATTTAAACATGGATGGTGATGCTGTGCTATGTGTATATTACAACTCTCAAACTTCTGCTTCTACCTTAACATTGTACGTGGTATTTTCTGATTTGCATATGGCTGTTTGAAAATGTCGATTCAATGTCATCAAACATATCATTTGACATTTTCATCCTTTGGTCATCTGTGTTCCGTGCAAATGCATCAGTAATATCACCTTTCGTACAATGTACACTCGCGAACATGTGATAGTAAACCAAAGAGGGCAATAGTTTAGATATGTCCCGGTACACCTGCATGTGGTCAAGACATGGCCAGAGTCTATGCAGAAAGAGATGGACAGGTATGTGCACAACATCAACCTGGAATCTGGGAGTATGTGTAGAAACAGTTAGGGTTAAACATTTCCTCCACAGGTATACCATGTAAGAGGTGTATACTGCAGGTAAAACCAGTTTGTGTATAAAGATGATGACAGCCATATCACTGTCCAAACTAAGGCAGTAGGGTAGTGTAGTAATACTTGTAAGGTACAGATAGCACTGAATAGGACAGTAATGTGAACTACAGGAATATACCAGTTGTTAATTGACATCTCCCCCCCCACCATATCTCCAACAATAAATTAAATACCCACCTCAACTGGTATGTAATGACTTCACTGTTCTGTTGGGACATATGTCCTATTGGTTGATAATTATTTAAATCTGTTTCCATGCACGTGCTATGCTGAAATACTCCAACATTGGTGGCATGGTGCCATCAATGTACCTGCCTGCTGTTGTTATCACTGTGGTCCCATATATACATGTGTTCCGTTTGCTATGCAACTGTTCTGTCTGGTGTCTAGGTTAATGGGAATATCTATGCATGCTGTTATACCTAACCCTGGAATGTGTTGACTATTACTAACCCATATATGTTGATACACCATAAACACCATAGTACGTATGGGAATGCGGGTCCCAGTGGACCCACCTGTCCCACCTCAGCCAGCCATGGCACTGGGCACCAGCACATCTGGGGCCCAACCTGGCAACTCCTCGTCCATTGGTCCTGCACCACCTTTGGGTAGAACTACCTCAGGGGATGGGGCTTGCCCCCCCGGGATCGGGCACACACAGGAAGCTGTCAGCCATTGCCAGGTCCGGGTCGTGGTGCATAGAGAGCTTGATCAGCAGTTTGGAGATCTTTTACGCCAGCTGGAGGGACGCATGTCGGGACTAGAGGGTCGGCCTGGCTCTCCAACTCAGCACCCAGCACAGCCACCTCCGGGGTCATGAAGGTGCAGTGGTGACTGCCCATGGGTGGGGATCTCAGTCCCACTGTTTCCACTAGGGGGCTCTTGGACTTCCGATTTCCCAACATCCCTCCTCATCAAGGTGTTTACTCCCACATGTGTCATATACCGCCCCCTGTATACCTCTTGTTTGTCTTGTCTGTTAACCTACCCAACCTACCTCCCCAAATATACCTACTATCCCTCCCCAACATCCCACTCTCACCTAAAAAAAGGGCAATCTGTACCCAAAAAAAATATTGCCCCTTACGTAGCTGTCCATTTCGCACATGTGTGCACTGGGCACATGTAATCTGGTCTAATTGGCATCACAACATATTAATGTTGTCCTCACCCCTCTCTCAGGGGTTTGAGTGTCCAAATCTACCTCCAAAGTCAGTGTATATGCACAGCTGCTGCTGTAGAAGAAATGGGCAGCTATGGACCTTCCCTACACCCTCCTGCACATCCCTAGCTATTTTCCCTACTGTCTTTCCCTCTTTGTGCCCCTTTTTCACCACTTTCCTATCAACCCTTTTTTCTTTTCTTTTAAAGAAATTAGAGCGAGGGTAAGTGGGAGTAAGCACTTTTAAGCAGTAGTAAGCGGGTTTAAGCCTTTTTGTGTGGGGGTAAGTAATGCCTACACAGGTTAAGCAATTTAGAAGCTAACTGAATATAAGAAACTGTAACTGGAAGTTAGCAGTGCTTACCTCCGCACAAACCCACACAAACCCGCTTACAACTGCTTAAAAGTGCCTTAATCACTCTGTATCCAATGGCCCTTGTTCTGCCCAGCAACAACATAAACAGCGTCTGCAAGGCTCGAACCCAGAACCCTACACACCATAGCCAAAGTGATTTACCACTAAGCCATGTCAGATATATATAACCCTGATGTTTTCACAAACATATCATCCAGCACAGTCATTCAACAGTACAGGAAATGTATTTAAACATGTAGATGTATGTGGGTGTGTACATATATTAATATCTAAGTAGATATATACATATCTATATATGTAGATATATATATATCTATATATATATATATATATATATATATATATATATATATATATATATATATACATATGTCTATAGATATATACGTCTATAGATATATATGTCTACATCATATATATATATATATATATATATATATATATATATATATGTATGTGTATATATATATATATATATATATATATATATATATATATATATATATATATATATATATATATATATATATATGGGTCCTGGACATTTTCTCAAATGAGCAAACATCTGAAACCCAAACGGCCGGGCATACTTACGCGAAAGTGTTTTTCACCGAAAATGCACTTTCACGTAAGTATGCCTGTTGCCGAGGCCATACTACGGTGCGGAAAAGGGAAAATTCCCTTTTCCCCACTGTAGTGTGGTCTTGGAGAGAGAATATTAAAATAGGGGGTGATGGGGGTGCAGGGCCCCCGCTAAAACGTTAATGAAGTTTTTTTTTGTAACACGCTTTAACGAAAGTGCTTTTTCGATAAAAGTGCTTTTGTTAAAGTGTGTTCGGTTGTTATGGATTCGGACATTTTTTCATTCGAGCAAACGTCGTAGATCCATATATATATATATATATATATATATATATATATATATATATATATATATATATATATATATACAGCAATATATATGTATATGCATATATATGTAAGCAGATATCTATATCTATATAGGTATATACAGACATACATCTCTAGATACAAATGGGAACATAACAAAAACATATATGTCCATATGCACCATTAATGGGGTTGAGGGGGCCCAAACAACATACGTCTTGTACGAACAGGTATCCCCCCCCCACAGCCAAATACATCTACCGTGCAATACAGTACCAACTGTTGCAGATCCCATAACCAGGACCTGACACAACATGGGCAAAAGATGTTAACAGTATTCCATCCCACCTGTATGATGTCAGGCCAGTATCAGTAACATATCATGCAGTGCAGTCTGGTTACTAGTAGGGAATGTACAATGTGGAAGCAGTCAACATCCGTAGGATACATATACACAGACACATATATGCAGATACAGATATACATATATATATATATATATATATATATATATATATATATATATATATATATATAAACTACACATGCACACACAGAGATATGTATAGGAAGATACATATGTAGAAGGTGCACACAATACAGAACAGCCACTATGCCTACAGTTACTACCTTACCAACTGGACACTGTATGAGCCACCCGTACAAATGACAATCGTTGCTGCAACAAATACCCACAGAGAGGTCAAAGGATATAACACCACACACAGGTTTGCATACATGGGAAAGCTTTATTTGTGTACTATTACAGTTGTATATGCCATGTCATACATCTGTTTAGACACCGACATCCATATAAACAGAGTAATGCAACTGTGAAGCAGTTATACTAATACAGTAGTCTGGAAAGGTTTACATATGTTGCTGTCCAGGCCAAGGCCTTCAAGTAGTACAATAATAAAGACAGACTGGGCCACAGGATACCAAACAATCAACAGTAATTAATGCAGATATATAGTCCAGCAGTCTCTGTCTACACTCTGTACACAATTCCTAGTGGTAAAGACATCAGTTGACACAATGGAATGTATCTGTTACATAACAAGACATAACTGACACCATCACAATCACACTGACAAACAGAACAGTCTGTATGGCAGGAAGCAGTAGGCCTGCATTTACCCAAGGTGAATTGTATGGTAATGTACATCCAGATACCTTAAGACAGCTTACCTCTGATACCCCCACATGTTGTAATGGCCTAGGTTAGTTATGGTGCATCCCCCCTAGACTCAATAATACAGGGCCATATACCACTGTTACATACATTGGTCTCTGGAGTGCATAAGGGCACACATGTATTGTGTAAGTGAAGCCCAGACATATATGGACCCAACCCCACAGTATGTGTGGGGGATACAACAGCAGTGGACTGATGGCAGGAATGGCAGCATGACATGCTCACAGCCCACTACATAACAACCCCTGACAACATGTCATATGTACAAAGCCTGGTATGTAGGTGGAGGACAGAGGCTGGAACACAGGCCCATATGTGTAAAATTGATGTCATACACTAAGCAAGTCGCTGGTGTTACAGGATAGTCTGCAACATACCCTTAGTGAGGAATATGAAGTTAGAAACAAATGGATGTAGCCATGTACTGATAGCACTCAACACACGCTGTCAGTGATATATCTAACACAAGACCTGTGTGGTGGACAGACAAAACATAATAGGCACACCTCTGGTCATCAAGAGGATAGGCCTACATTTGAGAGCTATGCAGACTGCATTCCAAGTAAACTAGTATGTAGACGCAAACCCTGTAACACCAGTGCTATACAATGCATACAACAACACTAATCACACTGTCTTTAGTTCTGGAACCTCCTACAAATATGTAACTGGCCTGAGTGTGCAGGTTCTCCTGTAAGAGGTATTGCTACCTGCTGTCTGTAACACAGCTGCCCACACACAGGAAGGATGTCCATCATATAGGAAAGGTAAAAAGACCACACCCACAAGATGTAGGGATTTATAGTAGTTGGCTGCCATAACAATGGTAACTGGAAGTACAACACAGCATGCTGCATGCAGGTAGCAAGTGGAGGACACTGATTGGTGCAGAGGCCATCACCTGATCATGTGCATCACCTACAAATTCCATGCTGCAAAGCAAGAGAGAGAGAGAGAGAGAAAGAGAAAAAATAAGGCACAGAAAAAAAACAAACATGAAAACCATCCAGAACAGTCTGCATTCCCAAAACAGGTATGTGAATTATACATGTAAATAACTGACCTTAGTACTTGGTCCATAATAATGGGATAGATGATGTTGAATGATTTATATGTGCCTTCAGGTATTGTTGTAATGATGTTCAGCTGAACAACTGCTAAGGACAATAGAGTGCGTCCCTGTGGGTAGTGGGCCATACCCGTCAACCATGTAGAGCAGCACTGACTGATAAGATGTAAGCCATCATAGTGTGTGTTGTGTAATAGGAAGTATGTACATTACATGGCCAATAACTGGTGGGGGAAGTAATGCCATTATGATGGACACGTGGGTTCCACAGCCCACCTCTTACAGGATACTCAGGTTAACCTGTTTTGTAGCATGCAGGAATGGCATAGGTGTGTAATAGGGTTACCTGCAATCTGGCCCTACATATACCCCCCTAATGTTAGGCTGTGTCATTATGTGGCACCTGTCTGTGTTGTAGCAAGTCAGAACAGTACAGCTGTGCAGGAAGGTGTTGTGAGATTGTGGACCTGATATTTGAATGTACCCGACATATAGGTATGCATATGTGTACACACACACACACACATATATATATATATATATATATATATATATATATATATATATATACATATATATACACATGTATGTCCACAAATATACAGATACCCATGTGTAGACATATATATGAGCACATATATACATCACATATATCTACACACACACATATATATATATATATATATATATATATATATATATATATATACCTATATGCACATGTTGATATATATGCAAACACTCACACAAACATATATGTATGTAAATACATGTCCCGTATATTACTACAATACCCATATACAGTGCAACACCAGTATATATACCTGTAGGACAATGGCAACTGCTGCAGAGATACACTATGGCATATGGCATTACAGTGGTCCACATTATCAGCTTGACTAGGCTGTAACATGTGGTGTTCAGTGTATGGGACACTGCAAAGTGACACATGTGTAGGGCTTACTTGTCATTCATCTGCAAAGAGGCTGAAGGAGGGGGGAGGGGTATCAGCATGACACACCAGTGCACTGCAGCAGGGATCCTAAGGATGCTAAGAATGGCTGTAACTACACATAGTTAGGTTCAGGACCTGTGGCAGCCATAACCCTACCCCCGCAATAGTGATGGCAGTGTGTGAACACAAAGGAATTTGCACAAGTAGACCTTGCAATCATGCAGATTAGGGGGACATGTGTAGGGCAGACTGAACATACACTGGCAAATGCAGATGGCCCACTCTGGTATACCCCTGCCAGGAGTAGTGACTTCTGTAGTACACACAACAAGAGTATATATGTCATTGTATATGTATATATATATATATATATATATATATATATATATATATATATATATATATATATATATATATATATATATATATATATATATGGGTCCTGGACATTTTCTCAAATGAGCAAACATCTGAAACCCAAACGGCCGGGCATACTTACGCGAAAGTGTTTTTCACCGAAAATGCACTTTCAAATGCCTGTATATTACCGAGCCATACTACGGTGCGGAAAGGAAAATTCCTTTCCCACTGTAGTGTGGTCTTGGAGAGAATATTAAAATAGGGGTGATGGGGTGCAGGGAGCAAAGCCCCCGCTAAAAACGTTAATGAAGTTTTTTTTGTAACACGCTTTAACGAAAGTGCTTTTCGATAAAAGTGCTTTTGTTAAAGTGTGTTAGGTTGTTATGGATTAGGACATTTTTTCATTCGAGCAAGCGTCCATATATATATATATATATATATATATATATATATATATATATATATACACAGCAATATATATGTATATGCATATATATGTAAGCAGATATCTATATCTATATAGGTATATACAGACATACATCTCTAGATACAAATGGGAACATAACAAAAACATATATGTCCATATGCACCATTAATGGGGTTGAGGGGGCCCAAACAACATACGTCTTGTACGAATAGGTAGCCCCCCCACAGCCAAATACATCTACCGTGCAATACAGTACCAACTGTTGCAGATCCCATAACCAGGACCTGACACAACATGGGCAAAAGATGTTAACAGTATTCCATCCCACCTGTATGATGTCAGGCCAGTATCAGTAACATATCATGCAGTGCAGTCTGGTTACCATAGGGAATGTACAATGTGGAAGCAGTCAACATCCGTAGGATACATATACACAGACACATATATGCAGATACAGATATACATATATATATATATATATATATATATATATATATATATATATATATATATATATATATAAAAACTACACATGCACACACAGAGATATGTATAGGAAGATACATATGTGGTACAATCGATATGCACAGATTGACATATGCATTATATAGGATA
>NC_056748.1:136932146-137057178 GCF_019279795.1 Protopterus annectens | reverse complement strand
CCCATTTCAAAGTGGTTTTGGGGCACACCAGACCGTTACTACATTTCTAAATAGGTTTGGGGGGTACACCTGAATGTTACTACATTTCTAAGTAGGTTTGGGGGGAGCACACCTGACTGTTTCTACATTTCTATACAGGATTGGGGGAGGAGGCGCACCTGTCTGTTTCTACATTTCTACACAGAGGTTGGGAGGGGGCACACCTGACTGTTACTACATTTCTACACTGGATTGGGGGAAAGGGCACATTTGACTGTTTCTACATGTCTACACAGGAGTGGGGGGGCACACCTACTGTTACTACATTTCTACATAGGATTGGGGGGGCACACCTGACTGTTTCTACATTTCTACACAGAATTGTGGGGCACACCTGACTATTTCTACATTCCTACACAGGATTGGGGGAGCACACCTGACTGTTTCTACATTTCTACACAGGATTGGGGGGCACACCTGACTGTTACTACATTTCTACATAGGATGGGGGGCACACTTGTTTCTACATTTATACGCAGAAGTGGGGGGCACACCTGACTATTTCTACATTTATACACAGGTTTCGGGAGCACACCTGACTGTTTCTACATTTCTACATAGGATTGGGGGGCAGACCTGACACTTGTACACATTTGCTATGACTGTACTGGCATGTCAGGTACTCCATTTCATTCTGTATTGTAACCTATCATGCTGACTAGAGGCATATCAGTGTACTACAGGTCTTAGGTTTGATTGACTTACATATTAGTTTCTGACTTCCTACCATTCAGATCTAACATCCCCCCTGCCTGATCTGATGTAGTCTGTCTGTGTAGGCCTGGGGGGGGGTTACCCATAGGCATCATTCAGAAGCCATAGCACAGCCTTTGTTTGTGTTTGTCTACACCTGTCCTGATGGCTGAGACTGTTGTTGGGTATGTGTACCTCCCTGACTGACATGTGTGAGTCATATGGACACACGTGGCCCAGCACATTTCCTGCAGTGGGTTTTGTCACCATGTGTAGTACTGGCTACTATGGTGACACCAGTATTTGTTACAGATCTCATGGTGCCACTATAGGTGTCTACTATCTGCTGGCATACCATTCAGCCACCCAATTTTCTTGCATGCTCACATCCATACCATAGATACAGGTAACAACACATACTTTGCCATTCGGCAATTGATAGGTTGAGTGACTTACCTTGTGGGTGTGCCAGTATTGAGGGTGGTGCTGCAGGGCTGCCTATGTCAGATGCACATAGTACACTCTCTACACATGTCTGTGCACAGGTAGTGTCATGTTTGGCATCCCTTTTACTGTTTGTGCGAGTCAGAGAGAGGTGTCATTCCCTGGGTCCCTCCTGTGTCAGTGTATGTGCTATGGGTTGCCTCTTTGCCAAGGCCAGGGCATACTGGGCATGCCTCCTTCTGCCTACTGGGGCAGGCTCAGGTTGTTCCTCCTCCAAGTAACTCTGTGCCTGTGCAGGCCTTGGCAATGGTGGGGGGCTGTGTGGCCCTGCCCCTTGCTATTCCTGCTGCAGCTGTTTCCACAGAATCATATTGTGTAGCATGGCACATACAATGACAATTTGGGTACATGTAGCTGGTCAGTACTGCAAGGCTCAACCGCATGTGTCCAGGCACCGGAACCATGACTTGAGCATCCCAAACACATGCTCTATTATAATTCTGGTCTGTGCGTGTACCTCATTATGGAGTTCTTGTTCGGATGTGTGTGCATTTGTGATGGGTGTCATCAGCCACAGCTCCAGTGCATAACCAGCATCCCCCACTAGGTGACCGTAAGGGATGTCCCCACTGGCAAATCTCTGGTACAGCTATTATGTCAGATGCCAGATGTGGGAATCATGATAGCTTCCATGGCAGCCAGCACATACATTCATTATTATGCCCTGGGCATCGCACATGACCTGGAAGTTGATGGTTGGGAAGCCATTGTGGTTGATGTAGACCCTACCCCACTCACCGGGTGGTGCTTTGATGCATATGTGCATGCAGTCTATGGTACCCACTACCTCAGGGTATTCTGCTATTTGGTGGAACAGTTGCATATTGCTGGCCAATGCCTCACGGGTGTTGGGGAAATATACGTGCTCACCGGCATGTGCTGACATGGCATCCAGGAACTAGTGGAGTACCCTGGATGCTGATGCCTGTGAGATCCCCATCATATCCCCAGTTGGCCTTTGGAAGGTACCTGTAGCTAGTATTCTTAGGCCTACACATACCTTGGTATCCACTGGGATGGGTTCCCCTTTATTAGTTGTGTGTGTCAGGCATGGCCGGCACAGCTCAACAATTTGCTGTAAGAGGTCTCTGTCCACCCTATAGTGCTCCACTATCTCCAGCTCATGTAGCCCCTGGTAGGTTAACATGGGTCTGTACACTCTTCTCCGTCTCCTCACTGTGGGTTGGTCGACAGCATTCACATCCTCACCACCCTCAGCCTCTTCCACATGTTGTTGTATGATAGCTAATGCAGCCCCTATCATTTTGTTGTTTTGTTTGTTAAAATTTCCCTGCTTGTATACACCGGTGGTGTAGGGTATGGGAAAAACCAGAGGGAAAGGTGTTTGCATAGTTTATAGTAGTGTTCTGGGCTGGGCTGGTCTTCTGCCTGTGTAATTGGCTGATTCTGATACATTTCACCTGCCAGCTATACTAGTTCTCCTAAATTACCTTCCTACTGCTGTTTTCCCTTCCCATTGCCTTCCTGTTTAAGGCCGGGGATGTGCCACACAAACAGAGTGCTCAAATGTGCACAAAGCTGCTATTTCCTGGTTTACTTTTTTTTTTTCCTTTAAAACCTGGAGCAAGGCGCACACACCCGCTTAGGCAATGTAAAGAGTGCTAGGCAGCCTCAGATACACCCCCTTGCTTAGCTCTGCTAAGCTAGGAGCAGGCCCAAGCCACAGGGCTCCAATCCACTTACAGTATGCCTGACACACACCCCCAATGATGTCAGCAAACTCCTAGGCTTGCACCAAGCTATTCCTGCTCTTACATTGTTGGGTGCTGACTAGCATGCAGGGGAAATCTGGGATTCAGTATCATTCCCCTCATTTGCATAGGATTGCCTGCTAATGCATAGTTACATGTCCCACACTGAGCCTCCCCCCTTAGCAACCACTATTCAGTGGCCATGTTGTCTTCTGCTTGCCATTGAGTATAATGGCAAAATAGTGATTTCGGTTAGAATGCTTATTTTATGTTTTTTTCATTTTCCCCCTGATCCCATTTGCACGCTGCTGCCCTACGCTTAAACAGCCGAGATCAGCTAAAAAAAAAAAAGTTGATTTTTTTATTTTTGCAAGTGTTTTCCATGCCAATGGCCTTATAGTTGGCCATTGGTATGCTTTCTACATGATATCCACCCTTTATTTGGAGCTGTCATGGCTCCATTTTGTAATTTGCAGAAATGTACTCCGTTACTGGCGGAGTACATTTCTGCAGATTACACTAGTCCTGCATGGTCGGTTTCCAGCTTCCTGGATCGCAAATTCACATCATTTGCATGGATTTCTCCTGCAAATGGGGTAATTTGCATACAGGGGCTGAGTCCATGTAGGACTAGTGCAGGAGCACTCGTGCACGCCCCTACAGGTTATTCCTGGATCGCATGGCAGACATATTGCCTGCTGGAGCTCCTGCACTAGTCCTGCACGCCGTGTAGGGCTTGCAGAATCCGGGGGATGGTGTTTTGTAATCATTTGTATTGAAGTTGACTTTCAGACAAATGTTTTTCAATTTTTTTGTTTTTTGTCAAATGGAATTCAATCTTTCAGCAGTCATTCATTCATACTGATAAGCAAATATAGGTAAACACTGTTATCTGCAACCTTTAAAATATATAAAAGGTATATCTGCTAGGCATTTAATGATTTATTCACACCTCTATCACTAGCTGTAAATAACAGGACATTCACAAATGGCATAAATCGCCCATATATTGCAAAGTAAAAACAAAACATAAATATAAAACAAATAAGAAGGTAATATTCAACAATATTAAAAAAAATAAAAGTTAAAGCTTCTGCAGTAAAACACAGCACCCCACAAGTTTAAAAGTCAGCATTACTTTACATCTGCTGTGATGAATTGCTTACATATATATATTTTAAGCAAACATGACTATCAATTTGCATCATAGAAACATTTTTATCAGTGGTTGATTTTAGTTTTTAAACATGCATTTTCATATTTTGACAGATGCTTGTTATTGTGGGTGATCTTACCGATCACATGACAAATGATAGTGCGTCTAAACTGAACTCTTCTGCTGAAGACTTTATCACTTGTATGAGGACAGAAATAAACTGGTAAATAAAAATCCACTTAGCTGTTTCATTTATTAGTGTAGTGTTCGTTTAGTATTAGATTTACTCCTTGTCTACTGTTGCAGTTTTATTTTCTTATTTCCCTACAAAAGGGATACATTTGTTCCTATGAAACTACCCAAGTACCTTTACTGTAAATAAATAAAACAAAACATGAATGTAATGCATCACTGTGATTTCTTTGCTGGCTCTGAATCATAGCCTTTTATTTAAATGTTGGTCTTAGTGTTGTACAGAAACCAGTGTTTATTTATTTATTTATTATTAAGCCTATGAAAATTGTTTACTATGACATACTCTAAATATTTGGAAATCTAAATGGTGCTAAGACTTTTTGCATGGCTCTAATCCTGACACAGTAGCTGCTCAACAGACACTGCTTTCTAAATCATGTACAGCATATACCTGTTTCTGTTACTGCCTCAGTTCATTATAAACGGTTAGTGTGCCAAAAACGTGCTGCCTTCACTAGGTGATAATCATAAACACTGTATGCAGTCATGGTGGGCTGGTATATGTTAGATTGCAGTAACATTTTGTGTCAGATTTGAAGACATTCTCTGAAGATGGGTCTGGATATTCATAGGTAATACACAATCCTGTAAAAGGGTTGCACAATACGTGTATGAACCAAAGGCATGGACAGTAGCAAATCTCAGCCCTCCTGGTATGCTGGTGGACATGAGGATCAATTAGTGAACCATGAATAGGGTCCACATATGGAGGGATCATCTGTAGTCCACTGTAGCATCTGCTATCCCCCCCCCCCCCAGTATATGCAGACACAGAGATGAACACACATGCACATTTACTCAAATATACAGAGACACACACAGACACTGACAAACATAAAGGCACACAGACACTGACACACTGTCTCTCACACACTAGCTATGCAGCTCATTTCCTAAAGTTACCTGCTTCTGCTTTAGTGCTTGAGGGGTGAGCATCTCAGCTTATGGCTGTGGACCTCTGCAGTCATGGCAGAATTTGAGTCTTAAAAGTTACAACCTCAGTTGTCACACGATGAAGAAACAGTCACTCACATGATGTGCTAATGAAAGGATCAAGTACAGCAATTGATCTCACTGGCAGGAGATCAGCTGTTTCACTGTGTTGAGGGTGGGCCATGTTTGGTTGTGGATGTGCACTTGTCTGTTCTGCAGTGCAACCAAGGATGCACCTTTACATTCCTTAATGTCTTCCCCTCTTACAGGGAATGTCATTTGAGGGAATGGTGATGCTTTTGCAATGTCACATGATCATAGGATCATTGGTGGTTACTAGGCCCTAGAGCCTTTATAAGCCTAGCCATTCATACCCAGATTTTCCCATGTATTAATGCCCATGGACTAGAACAGCTTTGGTATATATCTTTGCCTTATGGCATCTACACACTGCCCCAGTATATAAGGTACACAAATGACATGCCAGGGGTGAATTTGTGATTTTCCATCCATTAGTCTAAACTGCATTTGAATAGGTTTAGGGAAGATCTCTGCTTCACATGAATGGGGAGTCTGTTCCAGAGAAGAGGTAATTTCTGAGACACATACTGATTCCTCCAACATGTTTTGTTTATGTCACAGATAAGGTTTAGATCCTTAGATCAGATAATTCTAGTGCTGTTTGTTTTGAGAATGTGTGGCAGATCCATCAGGGCAGGATGGGAGAATGCCTTGTAGGTTAGGAATAGATCACCTATCATTAGGCTGTAGAGACCGAGTACAGGGACAGGGCTTTGAGACGGTCCATGTAGAACATGTTATTTACACCTTATATTCTTTTAGTCAGAAACCTCTGGGACTGGTCCAGCTGTTGTAAATGCCTGGTTAGGTATATCCCAAAGGGTGCATTGCACTTGATTATGGTATAATTAGGGCCGAGTATAGTAGGACTATGATTTCCTTACATCTGGAGGCCAAGCCCTTTCTTATAAGTTGTACCACACTGAAGGATTTTCTCACCATTATGGACACATGGTGATCAAAGTTCAGATTACTGTCAGCCTCAATTCCCAAGTCCCTTACCACTGGGTCTACTCTTAAGGGAGTGTTATCATTGTTGTATTTTCCAGCTGTGGTTGTCTTGCCAAAGGGTATAATTAAGTGTTTTTTTTCTCACTGAGTTTTAGGACATGGCTCTGGCACCAGTTATTTGTGACAGATCTTCCTTCTGGAGGATATCTACAGCTTTGGGGAATTCAGTGATTGCACCTAGCTTGCAGTTGTCAGCAAATCTGATCAGCCAAAGTCCCTCTACATTTGCCTTGACTTCAGAGAATTATGTTCTGAGTAAGAGAGGTCACAGTACAGAGCTCTGCAGGACATCATCTCTAGTAACAGGCCTGTTGGTGCAGGTGGATTCCTCCACCCTAACTTAATGCATCCTATCTGTGAGCCATTTTCTACTGGGTGACATAGGGATATATGCCTAAATTTGTGAGCTTTTTTATAATACCTGAGTGAGGTATTGTGTTAAATGCCTTTGCCAGGTTGAGGTAGGCAGTGTGCACCATTTTTCTCTCATCCACAGCTCTAGTGGCCTTCTCGAAGAAGTAAGCCAGGTTTAGTAGGCATGACCTAACCTTGATAAAACCGAACTGGGATGAGTTCACTGCTTGAAGATTTCATAAGTCTTTGTTTATCAGGTCCATGATAACTCTTTCCATGGCCTTGCATTTAAGCCTAGTCAGACATATGGATCTGTAGTTCCCTGTGTCTGTTAATGGTCTAGTTTGGGCAGAAGGATGACCGTTGCAGTCCTCCATTCCCTGTAGACAAAGCTTGTGGTTGCATAGAGAGTCTAGTGAGCCTGACAGATCATGTTTCAAGCTATTTAGGAGGCATCCTGGGATATTATCAGGACCCATTGATGCAGTGTTTTAGTTTTGGAGAGTGCATTGAGGAACTGTTCTTTAGTAATAGTTGATGAGAAATGGTAGTGGGTATTTCCTGAGGAGTAACTGGGGGTGACACAGGAGTGAAACTGGGGCTAAATTTATTGGCCAGCATATCTGCTATATCCTCTGGTTCAGTATAGGGAGTTCAATTTACTATTAGATCGGGACACTGTTAGATATTCCCCTTAAGGTTGTATATATAACTAAAAAAATACCTTATGGCTATCCTTAGCCTAGGAGGCTGTTTTCTCCCTTGAAGTTGGCTTACGTGGACCTGATTAGTCCCCTGAGTTGTTTATTGAGACTGATGAGCGATTTTTTTGTCTATTGAGCATAGCTCTTTCTATTTTTGGACAGGATTTTCTTTCTTTTGTTGTACAACCTGTTTACTGTAGGGGCCCACCAAGGGGACTTGTTTTTTAGAGTTTGTTCTAAGTTTATTTCTGTTTGGTACTGCTGTTTCTATGCAGTTATTTACATGCTTGTACAGGGTTTCTTCAACACTTCCACATAGGGCATAGTGTTCTCGGAGTTTGGGGTGGACTTGGAATTTAGCTGTGCCATCACTTAATAAGAGATAGTTAGCGTTCGACAAGTTCTTAAAGGTTCTGGGGTTTGCTGGGTCTTTGGGCTTTATATTTATTTTATACTGTCATACTGAGCAACTTATCAGCATTTTTTGGAGATTGGGAGTTGTAATGCTATGTTTGCACTGTATTGTCAGCTGTTTACCCCTGTAACTTTCCTAATATACATCACAAAGTAGTCTGCACTTAACCTGTTTGTGAATCTCAGAGTGTGCTTTGGATCTCCATTTGTATACCAACTGCATGACTAGACTCCTGCTAATATAGTTACATGTACAAAGAGGTTTAAGGGACTTTTTTATAGATTATGTAGGGCACGGTACATGGGTTTTATTTTCACCAGCCTTACAAAATTGCATATAGTGTTTATGATTAGCACCAAGTGAGGGCAGTGCAGGTTTGGAACATTAGCTATGGTATAGTAACACTGTATAATGAACTTAGGCAGTGATAGAAACAGGTATATGCTGTACATGATTTAGAAAGCAGTGTAAAAGTGAAGTGCAGAATAACGTGAGCCATCAAAAAAAAAACAGAAGTGGAAAGAATAAAAAAGGCATTAAACAGGGTGAGGGAGAGAGGGGAGACAGAGAGAAAGAGAGAAGGAGAGGGGGAGAGAGAGAGAAATGGGCTTCATAATGTGCTATAATCAACAGTAAACCAAGGAGATGGAAACATTTTTAGACAGAGCGGATGCTGTGGAGTGGGGGGGTGGGGATACAAGTTACACAGAACAGACAGTGGTATCAAGAGTTTAAAACTACACCCAAATGGTTAGGAGAAAATCCAAGTAAACATCCAAGGTCAGGAACTGTGCAGAATAATTCTTGATATTTAAGGTCTCAGAAAGAGTACAGATAGAATCAGAAATGAAGGTTCTGAAGAAAGATCTTTGTTTTCTGCATCAATAAAATATAGATGTTTTGAACTGAAGCTGTCATCTGAGAGATTAAAAATATATTCATTAGACAGGATTATAGCAGTACTTCAGCAGCTAATACTACATTGTTTTATTGCAAAAGTATGTGTATGTCCAACAGAAAGTCCTGAAAATGGAATTAATTTTCAATAGCAGTACGACACAGACACACACACACACACACACACACACACACACACACAAATGCTAATCATTATAGAGTTACAAAATTAAATGTTTTAACAGTATTGCAAATTAGAGTGAGATTCTGGATGTTTTTTCAGGCTCTGACATTACCCTAGGCCCATCTTTCCTTGACCATGTTTTCTTGCTAAAGAGAATCTTGCTCAACAGATTATGTACAAGAAAGCAAACATCCCCTAGCACTTGCATACAGCACCCAAGCAGAACCTGGGAAAAAACAAGAATTATGTGTACAAAAGTATTTGCAAATCTCACTTTTTCATGATGTTATAAGGAACCTTTGGTACTTGCTCATGTATAAACTATTTCTGATATGATATATTTTATATGCAAAGAATGGTATTAATAGATGACATAATCAAAATGCCTACCTTTCTGTTCCTTTCTACCAGGTTCCTGCTGTGCTGAAAAAGTTACTCTTTAACTACACTTAAATAATCTAAATATTCCATTCTTCAGCAAGGAAAACTTTTTAGAGAATTGACAGTGTAACAGGACAAAATCTGATGGAAAAGCTACCATTCTGCGTAATCATCTGGTGGAAAATAGCAAGGTGATAGTGTGTAACACTGTTTTCAGCATTTGTAATCAACACCTTCTACTCAACTTATTTTCTAGTACGGTAATCTTTCCTAATGTGCTTCCCCTCAGCTCACTTAACAGTGGATGTGAACAGACATTATTTACTGGATGAACCCAATCAGTGCATATACCCCTTTTCAGGATCAGCCTGGGAGCACTACCTGGTTAAAAAACCTGCTCCAGATCACACAGTGTGAATGGAAACTGAAGAACTCAAACCCAGGATTACGGGAAAAAAGCTTTTAGCATCTCATAGCCTTAATCCTTTGTGCTAAACTGTCACACATAAGATGTTTAGTTGTAGTGGTAGCCTGTTATTTATTTTGACATCAGTGACATGTGAGTATATAAGGGGTAGAATGCCGCATATATTATCACAGTTTGTCCAGCGTACATGCAGATTAAACAAGGCAGGTCTGAAATTTACTTGTAATCTGATGGCATAACATTCTTTTAGGTACTGCATTCTTCGCTTTTTACTATCAGAATGCAGACTGTTTTAGGTACTGCATTCTTCACTTTTTACCATCAGAGTGCCGTTTTTAAAGTACTGCATGCAGCCTTATATCATAACCACTTAACTCCATCCAGTAGCTGATCTGCACATTGCAGGGTCATTATCAGTACATTTGGTGATTGGACCCCCCCCCTTCCATTCAGCAGCCATCAGGGAACATACTGATGATCAAGCCCAATTTGTTGTGCCTGAGGTTACAGATTAAATAAGATCTAACATACAAGAGCAGTAACGACACAAAAGAAACTGGCATTAATACCAATTAATCACACCACCGTGCACCTATACCAATGCACTTTGTGTCTGTTCTCCAACATCACAGTTAAGGAACATCCAGCAATATGCATTTTGATGACTGACCCATTCATGATGCCTGAGGCTTCAAATAAGCAAGATCTGAGGCATGAAGACAGGGTATCACAATACCTTAAGTAACAAGTCTCAAGTTGTAAGTTGGTATTTGGACTATGCTCCTTCCTCAGTCCTTCAGTGTAGTAGATAGCTGTTATGGTAGTATGTGCTGCCCATTAAAGGAGTCTCTGCTCTGCTGCTTTGGCTGCTGGAGTGAATTAGGTTTAGTCCCCAGTTTGCTTCTAGAACATTTTGTTTGGTTATAGTCAGTGTAACCCGTTGCTCATATTTGCTCCTATGTGTGTGTGTGTGTGTGTGTGTGTGTGTGTGTGTGTGTGTGTGTGTGTGTGTGTGAATCAAAACTATTACTCTTTGCAACTCAGACTTGTCTACTCATTTTGATAATATAAATACTTCACCAGTAGTCCTCATGAAGATTTCCTGCAAAACATTATTTTTAGATTATTTCTGAGAGTGAGAGATTATTATATTGTTTCATCATCGCTAGTTTGGACTTCCAAGGCTACTGTAGCACAAATGGTGAGATCACTGTTCGCTCTGTATGCAAGGTCCCTATTGATGCAGTACAACATCTTTTAAATAACTGTACAGAGCCACATATACACTAAACTCCTTTCAACAGCTGACCTGCACTCTACAAGGTACACAGATTCATCCTTTATATTAATTTTGTGACTATATAATCTGTAACAGTCATTGTGTTATCTGTACTTTCTGATTCATCTCATTTGAAATTGATCATGGCATGTATTTTCATTTTAATTGTTCTATTTAACTTTCTTTTTAGTATTTTGCTCAGTGTTAGAATGGAATTATAATATTTTAGGCCTGTTTAATAATTGTTGAATGGATAATCTCATAGTCCGGTATTTGGTATCAAAGGTTTATACTGTTTGTTAGACTGTCATTGCTGAACTGGTTTCTCTCTCTCTGGACTCCCTGGAATATTTTAAATTATAGCTTTTCTTTTCCCAGTATGCAAAGTATTTGTTTATAAATGTTCGCCAATGTGGTTACTAGTCACAAACATTATGAATGCCAAGCTTCCTCTTGCATTATTTCTGAATTTCCCTAAATTTCTTTATCAAACTGTCTTCTGCTTTCCTGCACATGAGACCAAACCACCATAATATGTTCTTCTTCTTGACCTTATCTGCAGTTGGGGGTATTTTGCCTTCTGTCCTAATATCTGATCTCTTCATGTCTCACAGTTTGAGGTATTTCATCTCTGGCTTGCTCAGCCACTCTGCCTTCACTGCTCAGATTTCTGTGCCTTACAGAAGCACTGGTCATACATAGGTTTATACGTTCATAGGTTAATACTCGGCTAACTGCTCTTGTGGGCCATTTTAAGCCCAGCCGTTTACTCCATCTGAGAATCAAACCCTGTTTTGTATACTTTGCTTCGCTTTGCTTACAGTAAGTCTTCTCTAATTTAGTTGTGTTGAATAACACTAATTTCTGTATAAAATGTTATTTTGTAAACTTGTCCCTCATCATAGCTGCTTTTCTGAATCTTGCAACATTCTTTTATGAGGTAACAGGAGCATTTGATGAAGGGCTGACAGTGCATTCTTTGTATTTTGACCTTGGTAAGGTACTCAACACTGTCCCACATAAGGGAATGATTGACAGAATATAAATAAATTTCTACATATATGTAATTTAATGAGTAGAACTGGTTAAACAATAGAACACAAGACGTCAGGATGGGTTATTGGTAATATCTCATATGGGTTTCCACTGGGGCTACTTGTTCTTGGAGTATTCTTCTCTGACATCAGTGATAGAAATAGGCTATGGATTAGAAATATGCTGATGACTGCAAACTGGGTAACATAATTGCTTTGATGAAAGATGAAGTTCTCAAAGATGGTCCACTAAAATACATACAATGTGCAAGTAGTAATGGTGTCACCTTTCATGTCAATAAATGTAGCAGCAAAAAGGAGTTTTAAAATCACATGAACTAATTCTGAAATAAATGTTCAGGTCATGATAACATCATTAAAGATCGAGGGACGGTGATAGACTACAGGTTAAACTTTGACTAGTGTCTGTGTTTACCAAAATTAGGAATGTATTTTCTGTAGCTCATCTAATTGTAAAGGGTATATCTAGTAATTTTTGAAAGGTCATTGTATCCCTTTATACTTCACTTGTATGACCTATCGTTGACTACAGTACTGTGCTTTTTTATTTTTGTTTTTTTTTTTTTACAGTACTGTGCTTTTCAGCCTTTGAACAAGTCACATGAAAAACTTGAAAAGGTACAATGATTCCTTACTAGAAAAAACACAGGGTTGGACATTTGAACTATTCAGAAAGGCGTCAGGAACTGTCATTATCTTTGATTTGTTATAGGTTGCTTAGAGATTACCCCTGCCTGCTCTGTACGGCAATGTCTGCTCCAGTTCTATTTCAGTGTGTTTGTGTATCTGGAATATACTGCCAGGGACTTAACACTAGATCAGTGATCCTAATGTTAAAAAGAAATAGCATGGATACAAAACAGTTGCACATATATTACATGACACCTTTCAAGATTATAGAATAATCTTCCATTTGCTTTCAGAAGTCAGTCAGTAACTTTCTTCAAAATAATATATGTGTGTATATATAAAATGCAATTATGACAATGAAGTGTTTTGAAGGCCAGTATGTCATAAAGCTGACAGCTGAACCCATGAACCTATTCCTTGACCTTGAGTCACCTGTAAAGTCTTTTTCTCCATATTGAATAGGATAGCACATTTCAAGAGGAAAATGAAAGTAAAAAATACTGACAAGGGTCACTTTTGACATAAAGTCACTAATGACCCTGTGTGATCACCTCTTGAGTACTGTACCACAGGCACAAAACTGTCAGATGTTTGACTTATTGTAGCAAACATCACAATAAAGTTAAATCCTTGCTGTTAAGTAGAAAAATACATTTTTTCTTACCTTAGCAAAAGCTTTCCATGTTTTGATGCATCTTCTTTTATTGACACTTTAAGTGATGCCTATGCTTAAGAGAAGACTTCTGTTGTTGATATTTCATTGGAACAGCTGTGGAACTGCCACCATATGGATTTAATGCTGCCCTTGAGACTGGGACATTCAATGCAAAGGGAACAGGCAATCCTTTATTTTTACTATTTCCCATGTCTTGAGTTTGTATGACCTTGGAGGTAGTATAATTAAAGATCAGGATGATTTGTTTATCCCACATGACCACCCCAAACTGATGGTTCCTTACTACCTGCACCCTATTGTTTCATTTGTTCCTGTATATGGGTGACAGTCAGGCTCACTCCCAGTCCAGGAAAGAACCCTATTGGCTTTTATTCCCAGCCTGAGCCCTATCAGCCTATTCATTCTCCGTATGGTGAGAGTTGGGTGTTTGGGAGTATCCAGTACACATGTCATATGGGATGGCCCTAACCTCCTTCCTCACACTGGATGGGATGCTCCACATTATGCTGCTAATCTAGACGGACTTCCTAAGGGTGGACTTCCTCCCACCTCTGTAATGCCCTCTGTCTTATATGGTGTGTGCTTTCCATAGTCGAGCCTTGATTTGTTTTTCCATTTGGCTAGTAGGGACTAGCATAACAGTGGGGCTAACTGTCTCACTTTACACAGGATGGGCAAGTCGACATTAGCTTCTTTCTCGCATCCTGCCTGCTCAGTCCTTCTAGTTCTTGAATCGCTAACTGAACTTGGATTATCTGTGGTATAGCCAGGGCTTTTTCCCTTCTATATCACAGGGCCACACTGTGGTGTATGTTTGTGCATGTGTGTTCTTTTAAGACCTTGTGTTTGTGACCTTTTGAATTTTAGATGTGTTAGCTGTGATGTTTTGAACATTGCTGTAGTAGTGCTTGACATTTCACTATAATTCTACATTGAACTTCATTGTCCAGGTGACTCATTTTACTTCTGAAAAGTAGACCCCTATTTTACTATTCTTTGCTCTGCCAGTTTTTCTGTTCCCATTGCTTTCTCTGAAGTCATACTGGTCCACTCTAAGATCCCTGCTCATCTCAGTCTTATTATATCTGCTTCATTTTCTTTGGTCTGGAATTTGCATAAGAAGCTATCTTGAGCTTCATATGGTCACAGGATTATAGAAACTACAAGACAAGTAAGTTTGAAAACCACTTGTGCTTCACTTCAAGATTACCCTTACATACACATACACACACACACACACACACACACACACACACACACACACACACACACACACACACACACACACACACACACACACACACACACTTCTAGGAGGGCAAAACATGCCAGGCTGGGGATGAAATTGTGGATACCAATCCAATAAAGTTAGTTTTGAAGGAGGCAAGGATTTCACTCTGCTTAACATGCATGGGAATTTGTTCCAGTAATTGGGTAACCATTGAGTAGTGAATATGTCATGCCACGGTGTTTTATTTACATGTTGCTGGATGTTCAAATCCTTGATTTGAGATTTTTGTGTAACTCTCTGTTTAACTACAGTTGAAGGGCTTTCTCTTGAAATTTAAAAGCTTACTGCAGATGTTGTTCTGCACCTCATAATTATCCCTACCATTTATTCCATCACATACTTTTATGTACCTAGCTAGGTTCAGCAAATCACACCTAGCAGACCCATTCATAAAGACATGTTCTATGTTTCCTCTAGTCTTTACCCACCCTTCCCCACCTTTAGAAAGCTAATTGAAAATAATTTACTTAGTGTTTTGTATGCAGTAGCCTTCTTTCCCACATCTAGCATGGTCCTCACTGTGGAGAGGTAAAAATCAGTACTCCCTTGACTTCATGCAGTGTGTCAACTTGTTGGTGCAATTTTCATGGCTTTGTCTAAAATTTTTGATACAGTAAACCATTGTGTTCTCCTGAACAGCTTCATTATGAGTGATCTCTCCCTGTGTCTTTCCCCAGTCTGTTAACTGGTTCTCTAGCCAGCTTGAAGAGTGGTCCTCTCCTTTTTGTGATAGTCATCAATAATATTATTGCACACTGGGACTCATTTAGGCTTATAAATTATTTGAATGATTCAGCATTATTCTATTCGGCCTCAGATGTCTTCACTTTTTCTTCATGGCTTTAAATTAGTTTCAATACCCACAATTGAGTGCTACAAATGCAAAGGTCATGTATTTATTTTTATCATCATGTCCAAGGACAGTTGCCCCTTTGAGGTAGTCAAACAATACAACTGTTAAGCAACACACTTGATCGTGATATAAAATTTGATCATCTTTCCATAATTGTCTTCTGTGATACAGGGAAATATTTCCAGCCCAGGTAGCTGGAATTTTGTAAATAATTCTATGTCATTTGTGAATATTGATATGATTTATACAGAACTGTATGTTATGTACTGAACTAAAATGTAACCACAGCATGTCCTGCTGACTTAAAACAGAAAACAAGTTGAAATTAGATTGCTTTACAATTGTGCTATAAAAGTTTTCTCTCAGTTTCAGTGTAGCAGACACAATATCTAGAGCTAGGAGTTTTTGTATTGTCTTGGAAGAGAAGCAGTTACTAGGTTTAAAATGAAAAGTGTTTTATTGTTTTACAACTTCCAAGATGTGCAAACATCTGAGAGATATTTATTTATTTTATTTATTTATTTGCAGTTGGTTTACCAGGATAGTCCATTGGGCCAAAAAGAACCCGTTTTCAATGGAGTCCTGGGGAGAAAAGCTCCAAAAAACAATAACAAAACTAGGTACAAACAGTAACATGATAAATACAATAGTACAAGATACAAACATATGAGTTGAAGCTTCAGGAAACAAACAAACAATACTCAAAATATTTAAAGAATAAACTCAAACTTTAGGAAATTCAAACAATACTATTTAGAGAAGAGTGATATTGCTTTACACATACAGAGTGGTTATTTAGTAAGGAACAAAAGCTTATAAGGTACAATCAGGTAACATGAGTGTGAGGGAAGATGTAAGTACCATATTTTGTAAGGAACAAAAGCTTATAAGGTACAATCAGGTAACATGAGTGTGAAGGAAGATGTAAATACCATATTTTTATGAGGGGTGGGAGCAAGAGCATTCCCATTTGGGCTTTTATGAGGGGTGGGAGCAAGAGCATTCCCACTGGGACCTTAGATACATATGAAGAGATTTTTTAAACATGTTATGATTGAGAGTAGTGCGAATCGATGGTGGGAGTGAGTTCCAGAGACGAGCTAGGTTAAAGGATAGTAAGTTTTTGCCTGGAGGACGAGTTGGTTTGTGTACTTCTAATAGGTTTTGATTGTTAGACCTTAAAGCCCTATTGGGTAGGTGCATCCTGAAGGTGGAGGACAGGGAGGGACAGAGAGATGGGTTGAGAATGAGCTTGTGGGCTAAAGTTAACTGAGTGTAGTTGAGTTGATTAGGTAACTCAAGCCAGTTTAGTTTTTGGAGAGAGGTGCAGTGGTGGGTGGAGGATATTTGGCCGTTTGCGAACTTAGCGATTTTGTTATAGCATGAAGAAAGTTGTTTTTTTAGAGAGGACTGAAGATTGGTTAGCAGAGGAGCTCCATAGAGAAGGGAGGGGATAAGAAAAGAAGAGGAGAGAGTGATTTTAGAGGAGCATGTGAGGTACTGATTTTGACGATAGAGCATGCCTAGTTTTTGATGTTTTTTTTTATATTTAGTTGTAGATGGGAGTTGAAGTTAAACTGGTTATCAATTTGGACACCAAGTAACTTGGTTTCAGACACCAGTTCCAAGGATGAGTTATTTTCGCTAGTGATAGAGAATGTGTTCATATCGAAAGGAGTAGTTTTTGAGGGGGTAAATACCAATAGTTTAGTTTTGGAGGCATTGAGAGCTAGGTGGTTTATTTTCATCCAATGTTCAGTAATTGAAAAAGCTTCTTGTGTGAGCTTTTGGAGCATAGAGGGAGATGTATCTGAGCAGATAATGGTAGAATCATCTGCATATCGGATGATGTTAGAGAATGGAATGGATTTGCGGAAGTCATTTATAAATATATTGAAAAGAAGGGGACCAAGAATGGAGCCTTGGGGAACTCCGGTAGGGGTACTAAGAAAGGAGGAAGTGGCCTTTTGCCATTTTACAGCTTGGAATCTGTTTGATAAATAGCTAGAGAACCAGTTCACGGAGGAGGGAGAGAGGTGAAGTTGTGAAAGTTTAGTTAAGAGCAGGCTGTGTGAGATAGTATCGAAGGCTTTAGAGAGGTCAAGTAGTAGGGTGGAGACAATTTGGCCAGAGTCACGTGCTTTATTAACAGTCTCAAGATAGGAGAGTAGGGCTGTCATAGTGCTATGATTTGGTCTGAACCCGTGTTGAGTAGGGGTTAGAAGGTTATTATCTAAGAGATGTGGTAAGAGTTGGAGTTGGACACATTTTTCTAGGAGTTTAGAAATGGGGGACAGGATAGCAATGGGTCAGAAATTGTTGACGTTACTGTTGTTACCTCCTTTATGCAGAGGAATGATGAAGGCTTGTTTCCAGAGTTGGGGCACAGTACATTCATGGATGGAACGGTTAATTAAAATGCTTATAGGATAGGCAATTGCTTCAGCAGCTATACTTAGGAAGTAAGAAGGAATGTTATCCGGTGCATTTGTACATGGCTTCAATTTCTGAAGGAGTTTCTTTATAGTAGAAGTGGGTATTGGTTTTAGTGAAAAAAGAGCTGAGTGTGGAGAAAGAGAGTTGGAGGAAGGTAAGGATGATGTGGAAGTTGGGGTAGGAGAAGAGCTGGAGGATAGACTGTGAGTAGATGGTAAGGAGGGAGGAGTGATAGTGAAAGGCGGAATGTTTGCAGGAGAAGGTGGGGGTGTATTAGATGGTGAGGTGGGACTAAGGAAAGAGGAAGTTAGTTTGCTAATAGATTCAATGAAAAAGGAGTTGAATTGAGTAGCTAAGTCTAAATCTGGGACATTTGGGTCTGGGGTAGGGGTATGTGGTTTACTGGGATTAAGGAGGGTAGAAATTCCTTTCCAAAACTTTTGAGGATTTGTTTTACTATTGTTTTGGAGTGTAAAAAAGTATTTTTGTCTATCAGAGATAATAAACTTCTTTACTTTATTTCGAAGCGTTTTGTACTCAATATGGTGTTCAGGGGTATTGTTTTTCTGATATAGTCCCCAGGCTTTATCTCTGAGGTGCATGGTTGATAGTGTGTTTTTGGTAAGCCAGGGGGCCGAATTATTTTTTATTCTCTTTGTCCGCAGGGGGGCTTGGGAGTCTAGTATTTCTAAGAATGTTGAGTTGAAGTAAGCAACTGCATCATCTAAGGATAGTGTCCGTAGATTGTTCCAGTTTACTGCTTTTAGAGAATTTAAAAAGGTTGTTGAGTTGAAGTTTTTGTGGTTACGGGTAGTAATGTAATTGTGGGTGTGGTGTATGATACAGGGAAGTCGGTGAGTGAAGGTGGGCATATGATCACCTAGAGGGTCGGGAAGAGTACCACTGTCTGAGAAATTATGGGGATGTGACACTAGAATCCAATCTAGAATGCTGCCACTAGAGAGTTTTGTTGATGGGTGTGTAACAGTGTTGATAAGCTGGGAGAAATTATATAGGTTGATGTTAAGGGATGTAGTTGGTGACTGGATGGAGGCCAGTTAATATTTACATCTCCTAAGATTATGGTTTCATTACTGATGTTGTTAGAGAGCCAGGAGAGGATATCTTCAAGTGTGGAGATATTTTCTCCTGGGGGGATGTAGAGGGATACTACACATATGTTTTTATGCTTGTTAACTTGTAGGAGAGTTATGAGTAATTCAGCATTGTTAAATTGTGGGATAGGTTTGTTGTAGGGAGTAATTAGTAAGGAAGATGAATATAGGAGGGCTACTCCGCCTCCTTTCTTGTGAGACCTGTCTTTTCTAAGAATAGAGTAGTTAGCTGGAACTATTTCAGAGTCCTTAATAGAGGGTTTTAGCCATGTTTCTGAGATAGCTAGGATGTCAGGTTTGTTATGTGTGAGCCAGGCATGGAGGGTTGCAACTTTGTTGACTATGCTTTGGGAGTTTATAGCAGTAAGTAATATAGGTTTGTGTGTGGAGGTGGAGGTAGAAGGGCCAGGGTTGGGATGGATATCACCTGATAAAAGACTGGTAATCAGATGAAAGATAGGGTTGGAAAGGTAATGTAGTAGTTTAATAAAAGGATTGGGTTTTATCGTGGTTGTAAAGATATGCATTTTTAACAGAGTTGTTATTCTGTTAGTCTCTGTTTTAGGCTGGGAACTGAAGTCAGGTGACAAAAAGTGATGTCATCCAAGCTAACCCAGCAGTAATATTTGATATTGATTTAAGAACTGTCTCAAAGAGAGACCATGCATTTTGTATTTTGTCTTGGACCTAGCAAGAACATCCATTCATCATCACCATCTGCATTTGCTTTGCTGTAAATAAGATTTAGGACATAGTATCTCTCTTAGATATAGATAGGAATACAGTAAAGATTAGTTTAGATGTTTTCTGTATTTATTTGAGACTGTCCTGCAATGCTATTTTAAAATATTTCCTGTGATTTTGAACTTGGAAGTTACTGTGATGATTGACTGAGTATTGTCTTGTTCTTTTATTATTTATTATTAAATATATTTAAACCTATCTTTGTGGCTGATATTTGTGAGACATATTTAAGCTGTTAGAGTACTTGCATATGTATTTGGTGATACTGTACAGGCCACTCCTAAATAACCTTGCAAGCCTTGGTCAGACTACTATTTGGATAATATTAACATTACACAGTAAGACTGGATACCCTTTGTAAGGGCCTTATAATAGCTAATAGGTAGGAGTTGGTGGCAGTAATAACTACCTTATAGTCTGGGCAGAAGAGGGCATAGCTAGTAAACCTATGCCAGCCTTCCCCAGGTGTGTGTGTGTATGTTTATATAAACCAAATCTTAAAGTGTCTGCATGTCAGCTACTTGGTCAGGGACATGAAACACTGGTTGGACAGAGAGGGTGCTGGAGGTCTTGGCGTGGCCCCTCAGCTGAGATCTTAACCCTATAGCTGTGGCAGTGGGGAGTCTAATTGGGGATCTGGAGAAAGAGGGAGAAACCATTCCCAGACTGACTGTGATCTCTGTGTGCTCTTAAGGGAAATTGCACTTTACTGTGTGTGTACTTGTCGTCCTCTCAGTGTGTACATCCCTCACTGTTGCCAGCAGTAAGGATTGAGGCTTCTTGATTACTAGGCCAGTGCAGGGGCCTCACACCTTCTTTACAAGGCTAGATCATTTATGACAAATCTTACCTACTTTACAGTATATTGTATACCTATACAATTTTTACCACCCTACATTCAGTTCAGTTCTCCATGTTCAAGCAGGCTTGTAAACAGTGTAATCGTCCCGTGTCTACTCTGCCTGAACTTACCACTGCACTTAGTCTCTGGAAGCCTAATACACTGCTTAGAATCTAATCCCTGCCTGAAGCTGGTATGTCTTGGGACCATATTTGAATATATGTCCTACCATTCAGCATTTAATAAGGTGCTACTTCCCAGGGCTTCATCTTCAATCTTCTAACTTTCAGCTTACTCAGACATCTATGTTTTGTAATAATTTCAGTAACTCATCATTTTCCATTGTGGTATCCAGCTACAGAACTCCTTGATACTCATTGTTATAAAATTACCCTAAAACAAGCATTAAAGAAAGCCTTCATAGACCATCTGTTTGCAGAGCAGGACTATAGCTATACCTGTATATCATCTGACCTATTTCTTTTGTTGCCAAAGCCATATCTGATAATTTTTACTTGTGAATCTGATGATACCTGTCTATAGTGTTATAGAATCACTGCTGATCCACATTGAATTTTGTACTCTTGTTGTTTATTCATTATAAAGGAATATGTGACTTAACTGCATGCATGTTTGTTAATGCCATCAGTATCAGATCAGAAACACTGAGGCCCACTAATAATAAGTACAACTGTTCTGCTGCATTTCCTGTATTGCTGATCTGAGTTTTAGTGTCTGTAATCTACTTCATGGTTCTTGTATTTTAAGGTTCTGGTGAGGTGGTGGAGAGGCAGATTATTAATTCTTGAGCTGCAGATGCCATTCATTTGCACTGCCATGTGCAGTGGAACTTTGCATATGGGGTATGGGAACATTTTTTTCACTTCTACAGTATTTGCTCTTTTGCCCTTCCTCCAATGTTATGCAACCATGGAGTTAGTATATTTAGGGATACCCAATGTTTTGCCTTCTTGTGAAAAATCCTTCCTTTATGGTTTATGTATTTGAATTATGGTGGCATATTGATGTTTGAGTGCTGAGATCAGTGCTCATAAATGTCATTCTTTCAATATTTTAGCATGTCCATGTTGTGCTTACAATGTTTCACTATGGCTATTTTGTGCTTACAATGTTGCAGTGTGACTGTTTTGTATTTACAATATTTCAGTATGTCTATTATGTGCTTTCTATATTTTAGCATGGCTATTTTATGCTTACAATATTTCATCATGTCTGTTTTGTGCTTACAGTGTTTCAGCATGGATATTCTGTGCTTACAATTTTTTTCAACATGACTCCTGTTGCTCCTATACATCTGCAAAGTTGCTATTTTGTTCTTGCATTGTTTGAAATGATAAAATGGGTTTTTGACTGGTTTATTCTGGTTTGAATTGTTTTAGAATTTGTACAATGTTTACGTTTTAATAATTTTACTCTGTGGATCTTTCCTATATGGATCTTACTGAAAATGTCTGTTTTCATGGAAATTCTTTGTCCACAAGTGCAAAGGCCATTAAATATAAGCAAACAATTAAATGAATGTACCATTTTATGTAGTCACAGAACAGTCGGTAAATAAAATCTCTAACCTTCACAACCAGTTCCAGAGTTTCCTCCACATTCCAAAGCTTACTCCCATTAGACAAGGGTTTGCCACCGATAATAGGCCTGTTTTAGCTTGGGATATCAAGCTAGTCAATAATGGTAAGAAAGTAAGATAACTGACAGGCACAAAACTGTGCTAGAAATATGTGAAGTTTCAGATTTTCTAGTAGAATACCCTTTAGACATTGACCATTTATTTGTATTTGTTGACCAGTATAGAGCACTGAACCACATGGACCTTTTCAGACTCAGCAAAGGAGTGCTGTCTGCTTGTTAAAGGAAAACTCCACCATATAACTAAAAAAAATCTGTTTTTTCATTCTTTGTTTCCTGACCTATTTTAACACTTCAAAATCGCTCTAAGTGCTTTATTTGTAATTTTAGCCTGTTTTCCACAACATGGCTACCAATGGGGCTTGATGTATCAACATGATCCTGTTCTGCCTCAACCCTTTCTCTTTCTCATAATGCTTTGTATGACTCTTGCCAGACTTATGGAAGTAACTGTGAATTCCCATGTCATTGACATATAATGGGAATTGTGTGAGTCACTGTTATCTTCTTTACCTTCTGTAAAAGGACTGTTTCTTTTTTGTCTCTAATCACTCTCGTTTATGTTTGTCTCAGACCTTGTTTTACACTATACTTAGAAGTTATCCAGCTACAGACAGAAAAGTAACTTAATTGCAGGCCTTTGTTCAGGGTTTTCTTTTGTAGTCCAAGAGGGTTATTTGCATATATCCCATGTGCCTCTGATTCAAGAAGTTTGAGAGATCACTCATTGAAAGTTCCAACTTGGCTAGAGTTTTCATTTAGTTTTTACTGATTTTTTGTGTGACCTTCTTTCTCATTGTTTGAGTTTGTTATTTGGGATATTTTGCATCACCCTAATGATAATGGACATCAGCTGGGTATAACAGCCCTGTGTTTCTTATTCTTAGTCAAACACTCTGCATGTGCTGTCCTGATGAGATCATAACAAGGCCTAAATATGCAAATCCACAGCTAGTGGGGTTTGGCTTTATTAGCCTAAAATTGTCCATTAAAATAATGAAAGAAGTCATGGGCATTCAGAATCACCAATTAGCTGAAACACCTGGTGTTCATAATGGTCATTTGCATATATCCCATGTGCCTCTGATTCAAGAGGTTTGAGAGGTTATTCATTGGAAGTTCCAGCTTGACTGGAGTTTTCATTTAGTTTTTATTGATTTTTTTTGTGTGTGACCTTCTCACTCATTGTTTTAGTTTGTTATTTGGGATATTTTACATCACTGTAATGATAATGGACATCAGCTGGGTATAACAGCCCTGTGTTTCTTATGCTTAGTCAAACACTCTGCTTGTGCTGTATTGATGAGATCATAACAAGGCCGAAATATACATATCCACAGCTAGTGGGGTTTGGCTTTATTGACTTGAAATTGTCCATTAAAATGATTAAACAAGTCATGGGCATTCAGAATCGCCAATTAGCTGAAACACCTGGTGTTCATAAGGGTCATTTGCATATATCCCATGTGCCTCTGATTCAAGAGGTTTGAGAGGTCACTCATTGGAAGTTCCACCTTGGCTGGAGTTTTCATTTAGTTTTTACTGAACCTTTATATTCAAGAAAGAGAAGCATTGTGAGAACTGTCATCTGAGAAATCAGTACACATCATGAAACCAGGTAAAAGTGGGACTGTGGCAATTATGGATATAGATGTATATAATCAAGCTATAAATGATCTTCTGGCTGACAAACTTTGTTACAAGGAGGTTTTAAGGGCCACTTTTAACAGACATTTTTGAGAAGTGGACGACAGCCTTTTTGACCTTTTATGTCAGAAAGGGATTAGATGATAAAATGTACTGGTTTCTTAAAGTAGTTGAGCCAAAAATGGCTTGTTTATTTGGCATCCTCAGTTTACACAAAAATCTAGTTTACCTGCCTTTTAGGCCAGTCATGGCTGCAGATTTTTATAAAACTGAGCCTGCATCCATATATTTGGACTTGGTGTTAAACCCTTGGGTGCAGAGATCTGAATATCACCTCAAGGACTCATGGCACCACCTTTATAGTTTTTAAGAAGCACTGACATTAGTGATACATCTTATGTTTTTGTGTCTTTGGATGTTATTTGCTTGTACACCTGTATAGATCAGTATGTAAGAATAGAATATGTCAGGGAATGGATGGAGCAGTGGTACAGCAGTAGTATTGTCTCCTCACAGCAAGAGCATCTCCAGTTCAGTTCTCATCTGGAGTGCCTTCTGTGCAGAGTCTGCATGTCCTCCCTGCATTCGTGTGGGTTTCCTCTGGGTGCTCTGGTTTCTTCACACGTTACAAAGACATGCATCTGGAACATTTCTTCTGGGGCTTCCTCTGAAAATTGGCTTTGTTCCAAGTCAGACTTTCCCAGTACACAAATGTTAAATAAATAAAATAAATAAATAATTATTTGTCTAGATTTACCAGAATTGATTCTACCACCATTAACACTATATGTTTTCTATTAGACTTAGTATTGAAGAATAACATCTTTGAATTTAATGGTAAATTTTATAGACAAAAAACAAGTGTAGCAATGGGACCCCGAATGGCTCCAGCTTTTGCAAATCTTGTCATGTATTCTTGAGAACAGTGTTTTATTAAGACTCAGATTTTTCAACAAAATTGTGTTTTACAGACACTTTATTGATGACCTAATTTTCATTTGGAAAGGGACACAGGAAGAAATGGTGTCCTTCACTGATGAATTAAACAGTAATGCTGACTTTTTGCATTTTACCATGAGTGGCTTTGTAAACAGATAAATTATTTAGATTTGAGTTTGATCATTGACATTAATGGTCAAGTTGAAAGTGAAGCATACAGGAAGGACACTTTCATTAACAACTATTTACATTATCAAAGTTTGCACCCTCATCACATGAAAAAAAGTGTCATTAAAGGGCAGTTAATAAGACTCTGTGATTAACCAGTATGGATACAGTCATTAGTAAAGAAGCAGAGTATTTAAAACATTTATTTCTGGAAAGAAATTATCCTTTAAATCTACTCTCTATGGCCATTGAAGATGTTTACAAACTCAGGCAGGATAAAGCTAAGCCTGTTTTGAGAGCTTCCACATTTAGCTCTGAAGTTGGAAACCGTGCCTTTAGTAATACTTATTCTATCATTTCTTCTGATTTTAGAAGTACTTTTCCTTTGCCCATTACAAGTGATATAGACATTATAAAAATACAATCAATAATAATTTGAGAATAATTTTGGGCAATAAAGAAATTGCTGAAGTGTTAGGAGACAGTCCAATATTTACTTTTAAGATGTCCCCTAATATAAAACCCTTAGTAGAGAGAGATGCAAAAATCCAAATAAAATTCATACCAGCATAGCTGACACTTTCAAATATGACATATATAAGTACTGCCGCTTTTTAGCTAACAGCTCTAGTATTTATATCCAAGCCATTGATAACACTGTAGTAGCTAAGGAAAACTTCAGCTGTGAGTCTTGTGTGGGTAGCATATGCTGCACTTTGTGAAACTTGTCCCAGGTAGTACATTAGCAAAGCTTTATGCAAATTAAGTAACAGGGTGTATGAGCACAGTTTGGCCATCCATAAAAAAAAATTAAATAATGCTTTAGCTAAGCACATTAATTTGTGAAAACTTTAGAAAATGTAACTTTTTTGTGTTGAATAAAGTGGACTTGAACAATTTAGTTGGCAGTCATAATGTCCTTTTAGAGGGTTGTGAAGCAGAGTGGCAATTGCGGCTACAAGCTGATATAAAACCAAAACGTGGATTGAACGGACATATAAATTTAAAGTGCTTTCGTTTAGCACAAAGGCTGCGAGCAGCTTTTAATTACATTACAAACTTAATGTTTTATGTAATAGTTTGTTTTAAAAATACAATTAATTTGTTCTTTGTAAAAATTCTTTTAGAGTTTAAACATTTTGATTAGTTGGTTGGATCATTGTGAATTTGTAACTTATTATTCTATTCTCATTTTTTATTAGTCTCTTTTATCACATGATTTGGAAGTTGAGATTTAAATTGACCAAGGGATGTTCTAACTTTATTTCTGATGAAGTTCTGTGGATATAGACAATAAAGAGAATGAAAGTGATATTTTTTTGTGCCAGTGGACTACTTTTCCAGTTTGTTTTATGAAGTTTTTACATTTGGGATTGCTTGTCATTTCTTATATAATGTTTCTTGCTTCTGGCAGTATTCATGGTTTGCCTGGTTTAGATGAGTTTATTTGCATCAGTGGTTTACAACTTTATCAGTTACTGAAAACGCAATGAATTCTTAACAAAAAAAGCATGCTGATGGCCATATAATATGGCAAATACCAAAAAAAAGTGCTTAGCAGTTTTTCTGATTGTTGCTTGTTTGTTTACACATGTCAGGAATATCTTGGTGTATTTTAAAGAATAGAAAGTTCATCCATGCACTTATTAAGAATAATTTATTTTGTGCAATAAGATATGTTCAGATTTACTATATTATGGATTATATATTTTGTTAAATCTGAATACATTTGTTAATGACATGTACAATGTCACAGAAAATAAAATGTTAATATAATATGTTGATGACTCAACAATGATTTCGTCTGCAGCCACAACTACTTCATAGGAATCAACCAACCTTTTACTGTACTAATGTATTATATATAGTTCTATACCACTATTTCCTCTATACCATTACAGAAGTAATTTTAACCTCATTTTGTGTGGCTGCCTCTATTCAATCTATGATTTCCATTAGTGCCTTCTATACAGCTATTATATATTTTCCTGTAATATTATACTAGTGTTGCTTCTTCTATATTATTAACTTTCACCATGTCTTTGCTGAAGTATAATATCAATTACCTCACAAATATTCACTAAAACAAGTGTTTTTGTGACTTGATGCTCTGTACTGAATGTGTTACTTAGGTATGTTATCATTGTTTTTCTGGTGCTTTCTCTTTATGTTACCATTGTATGTTGGGTCTATATTAGAACATCGAATGTTCAAAATTTCGAGTGTTCTAATATCGAACCCTATGAATCGAAAATTTAAAACATCGAACATACAGAACAACAAATTTTTTCCTAGGGAAAAAATTTGCTGTTCCAAAACACATACACACAACACAAGCACACCAAACAAACAGCAATCCACACACATACACCTAAACTCTTACACTTAACCCTACACTAAACTATACATACACCACTAACTATCCACTTACCTTAACCCAAATACCAATCCTAAGGTCCAACACTATCACACAGTCACCTCACACATGCCCTAACCCTACCTCACCTACTCCGCCCTAACCCTCACGTCCACACAATCGCACACTTACCTGGCCAGCGCCCTAACCCTAACTCACCTAACCCACTCTAACCCTCATGTCCACACAATCGCACACTTACCTGAACCCGACCCATAACTTTCCACCACAGTGCTGAAAATACTGAAGCAACAGAAACAGGCAACCGAATTCTTTCCCTAGGAAAAAATTTGGTTTTCTGTTTCTTCGATATTTTCAGCGTTCGCTGAAAACGGGTCAATATTAGAACACTCGAAATTTTAAATGTTCAGTGTTCAAATATAGACCCTTATATATTATATTTATACAGAATATATATATATATATATATATATATATATATATATATATATATATATATATATGGGTCTACTTCATTTGCCCTAACTTCCGATTGCCCGACACCAAATGACCGAAATTTCATTTGACCGAAATTTCATTTGACCGACACTTCATTTGACCGACAAGTATTATTGGCAAGTAAATGGGATATGCCCCTTTCCCACTGTAGTGCGACCCCGGAGTTAGAATATATAGTCAGGGGGGTGGGGGGCGCAGCCACAATGGGGGTGTGGGGGGTGAAGCCCCCCACTTAATTTCATATTATATTGTTTAGTTTTGCTTTAATATTGCTTAGTAAAACAAAAGTAAGTGGGGAGTTTTTCCCCCACACTCCCCATTGTGGGGGGCTGTGCCCCCACCCCCCCCCTAACCATATATTCTAACTCCAGGTTTGCACTACAGTGGGGAAGGGGGCATATCCCATTTACTTGCCAATAATACTTGTCGGTCAAATGAAGTGTCGGTCAAATGAAATTTCGGTCAAATGGGGTTGGGCAAATGGGTGTCGGGCAATTGGAAGTTAGGGCAAATTAAGTAGATTCATATATATACAGATATATATATATATATATATATATATATATATATATATATATATAGATATGCAGAATTTCTCAACAAGACACCACTGAAAAGAGGCATTGGCCCTGTTGGATTGTCTGGTAATTCTCAGTGCATGCATAGAACATGTTGAGCTTTGTTGTTTTGAAGTTCTTATGTCGATTATGTTGGTGAATTATATGGGTGTTGGTGAAGCTGGTCATTTGATCCAGTGCCTACACCCCTATACATTTAATTAGTATCATAGGGATATTCCCCTTCTGGTCTTAGGATCACTTCAGTCATGTATTTATGCATTTTATAAAAGAAAAAGTATTCTCTCTGAAGGACAGCTGTAAATGATGTTGTCAACTCTTTATTTATTAAAAAAACAAACAAAAAAAAACAACAAAAAAAAACTTGCATACCCTAACTGCCTTCATGATGACTTTTTACAGCTTCTGAGAAATTCAGAATCCCCTGCATGGATTCACAGAGCCAAGGCTACTGTTACTGAATGCAAACTTATACTTAAGGTCCAATAACTTCAGTATTGATGGCTTTCTGAATGAGGGGAAGAGTGTTTTATTTTGTTGTTATACAAATTGCATTCACTTCTGTGCCTGAAACACCTAGATCTCAGTATTGCCACACTCTTGCACAATGGTGGTTTCACAAGAATTAGCTGATATCATTGCTGCAAATATTCTTTGACAGTGTATATGGCACTTGAGGAGAGATGCAATAGCTATTGCACAGGAAGTCATAAGCAGAGTATAAATGAGTCAAGTCTGCATCTGAGACACTGCAATATCATTAAAGGAACCAGCCTCCCTAAAACAGCCTACTAAACTTCTGTGGAGATTATGTTTTCCAGTGAGAAAAAAAAACAATATTTACTGAAAACTCTTGCACTTAAATTTAAATCCACCCATTTCTCCACAATTTGCTGCAAGGAGTATTGCCATCTGTTTCCATTTAGTAACTAAAACTGAAAACTTAGAATACAAATAGATTAATAAACTTCATGCTGATATGACGCCAGGTCTGAATGAGGCAGTGAATCTGAATCCAGTGTTAAAGTTATTATGACAGAAATGATGCTGTACCGTTAAATGTAGATCTGATATTATTAGTTATATGATTTTTTTAACCTTTTAAATTAAACTGGTTGTGAATGATTATTTATTGTCCTGATGAAGCAGTATTGTGAAAGCATGCAGCTTGTCATTCTTATTCATGTTTTTATTAAAGCTATTTAATTTAAAAGACATACCCTGTGCTTAGCTGAGCCAAGTTGTTTTTGTACTTTCGTCAGTTGGTCTGGCTCAGTATTTACCTGCCTGAGCTCTTTAGTGTTTGTTTTATTACAAATGAGTCTAATGGCCATTCTTATTTTCGTTATGAGTGCAAGTGTGGGTCAAATGTTTTGCACCAAATGGTGACTTTAAGGTCAAGAGGCATGATGAAGGTCTCAGCAACATTTTCGGTAAAACATGAATGCTAGATCAGCATATGACTGGTCAATTAGGAGTACAAATATTTTTAAGAATGGCTTTGTTATCTGGAAGTGAAATTGGACTTTATTATGGACGTGTGCATACAAGGACAATGTGGTGTCTGAAATGAAGATGTAAAATAATTGTTAAGGCCACAAAATGGAATACAATGCAGTTCTACAAACTATCAAAGCTGGAAATAAAATACCCTACTTTATACTAATACAAGTAACTCTCAGTGCTGCCAGTTATCAAGTCTTGTAAGGAGCAGGTCATTCTCAACAAGTGAAATCTAGAAAGGACACAAGAATATTGAACTGGAGCTTCTACCAAGAACTGGAGAAACACAGCCATAACATAGCTTTCCTTTACGTTAGCTGAAGTCTGTGAATGAGCCCTCTTGACAAATAAAAAAATAAACATCTATTCTCCTCAAAAACAGAGCAATGGGCTCCTGATTCTGATGTTCCTTATCAAATTGCAAGTGAGGTCTGTTCCTCCCAATCTGTACTCCTCAATTTAAGTTAAAAAGCAAAAAAAAAATTGTTTTCTTTGGCTTTAAACTATAGCAAACTACTTGCTACAGTTGTAATAAACAGTTAATACAGTTTATGTCACACATGGAGCACTAAAACTCTTCAATTGTGACCACAAATGCAAACTAGGCATTTTGGAATGCCAGTAAAGCAATGAAATATTTATTTTCTAAAGGTACAGGGCATCCCTTAGGTGTGGGGCCCTATTTGAACCCAATTGATCCAACTAATCTAAGGACAACTCTGGAGATGAGTGCCCTGCTGTGTACTTGAAGTGGAGACTTCAACCCAGGTAGAAATTCTATGAGCCACAGAGACGGAGTGTCTGGGCATAGTTTGTGCTCCACAATTCTTACAGCCCGACATTTATGGCAGAAAGTTCACTGTAGCTACAGGCCATAATCTTTTAAAGTGGTTACACAGGGAAAGTAGACAAAATGGAGATCTTCTTAGATGGAATTGTGCCTTACAGTCTTATAACATGATTATAAAGCATAGGATTGGTCCTGCTAATGGCAGTGTAGATGATCTGTTGTTAAACACCTTTATTTAATTATCACTTGCAACACGGGTAAACTTACATTTAAATAAAAGTAATCAAACCATATTAACAAGTTCATATTTACAAACATACATCACATATATTGTTATATATCATATAAGGTAAGCAACATTACATAAATTATTTAGTTCCTGCCTTCTCTTAAACCTCATTTTTCTGCTTATATTGTTCCCAGTTTCCATTTTTTCTATGTAATTTACTCCTACCCTTTCCTAAAAATCCCACTTCCTGTTCTTTTATAATTGTTACAATATCCACTATTCAAGTACAGCTAGTTTAGATTTTGATTTCCATTTTCTAGCAACTGCCTCATTGGCAGCCACCAGAATCAAACCCAACAAGGCCTTATTATGTCCAAGCAAACTCCTGTACCATAGCTCAAAAAAATCATCTCCTTAGTTTAGATTCATTTCCCCACTCAAAATTCCCAACAGAGAAATTCACCACAATCCCAAAATACATGCTCCCAGCGTTTCCTTCTTCCTCATCCCACCTTCAATACCTGCCATCCATATGATAAAAAAACTCCTTGGAGTACAAAAGTATCCATGCAGACACTTTCAGGAAAAATCTCAAATCATCTAGCCTTTGCTGCACAATTGGGAGTCACACATATGCATCCCCACTGCTTCCCTGTGAACTGCACATCTAGTTTCTCTTCCCAGTCATCTCCGACTCTCTCCAATTGATTCCCATGGTTATTGTGGAATACTTGAAATGCCCTACAAATTATCCCCCTTTCAACATCAGCTTCTGCTCTAGACTCAACTAAAAACTCACGCAGTGTAGGTCTTCCACCCAGCACCCCCCCCATCCACATTGCGATATCAGTCCCTGATCGCGATGGCAGTCACTAGCCTGCAATCCATATGTGCCCTTGGCTCCTCCCCTTCTTCCTGCAGTAAACTCAAGCCCCCTGGTCTACTCTCAGCATCCCCAACTGCAACCATCTCCATCAGCAGAATCTTCCCTTTCCACTGTTGTCTGTATGACTGCTGCCACCCTTGCCAAGGATACACATCCAAAAATCTCACCCCGTCCCTATCTCCTGAATTACCCCCTACTTCATCACCATCTCCTTCCACCCAAACTACAGCTCTCTGCCTGCACCATCCACATGAGCCTCAACTGTGTAGCTCCAAAACATCCCCCAAATTAGGCAATCCCAACCCTCCCTGTTCTACATGGACAATCAGCCCATCACACCCAGCCCTTGCCCTCCTCTCCTGAAACAAATTCTTTCAACTCCTTACCAGTCACTATCCACGACTTCTCCCCTGGTTGACAAAAATATGCCTGACCTGTATATGAAATCAAAGGGACCAAAAGCATTTCCACTGCTTGCATCCTGCCATCCACAGGCAATAGTCTACAGTTTCACTACTCCCTGTATCATCTTTTTGTTCAGTCTCTTCCCACACATCCCCAGTCACCACAGCTGAATCCCTTCCAGATCATACTCCCAAATACTTCACTCCACCATGTCCCCACAAACATGGTCACCACTAGTCCATGTGTGGGGACATGATCCCAAATAAAGGCACACACACACACACACACACACACACACACACACACACACACACACACACACACACACACACACACACTAACCTGTTTTGACTAAACACACACCCTAAAAAAACATTCATCAGACATTTGACCAAAAAGCATTGTGCTTCCACCTGTTGACCAAACAGTTGGGACACACACACACACACACACATATATATATATATATATATATATATATATATATATATATATATATATATATATATATGTGTGTGTGCACGTGTGTATAATATATGTACCTATAGTGCTCTCTAGCAACTGTTGTTGGGTATGTAAGTCTGCAGAACTGCGAAGTGTGACAGAGAAACCTCTGCACTTGCTCAGAGTGGAAGAGACCACACCCTTCATATAAAAGGGAAGAACAGAGAAGGAAAGGCAGGGCTGTTTGCCTCTTAAAGAGGGAATAACTTTATGTGTAAAGTGAAAACTGCTTTGAGAAAACATTGGTTTCTCAAGAACAGGGAGAGAACTGCCTGAAAATAAAGTGTTTGTGTACAAGAGGACTGTTATTTGTGAGAGAAATTTTCCTCATATTTCTAATGAAGGATTGAATACGCATTACTTTCTTGTTGAGTAATGATTGGAAATTGTATGCTATAAAGTTTTGTGGGGTTTTTTTCATAGTACAGTTTGTTTTCCATCTGGGTTTGTTTGAGCACTGTAAAGAAATTTCACAACATTGTGATATGTCCCTTCAGTGTAGTGTGTTTTGTATCTTACACTGGTGGTTGTAGTGGGCAGAATTTGATCAGAACATACCAAAATACATTATCTTTTGGCCATTGTATTGCTGCCTTGCAAGTATAGACTTGTAGCAAGTCAACTTCCTTATCTGTAGAAAGAGAGATCTGAATGTGTCTGCTTTATTAGGAATTGCTGCCTTTTTGCAAACTGATCCCTGCTACAAATTATCACAATGAAAAAGAAAAGAAATCCTTATGAGTTACTGTAGTCTAATAAGAGTGACATTCAGAGTGGTATAGTCTAAAGAAGCATTGTTATCCTTAACTGACTGTTAGGCAGAGCAAGAAGTCTCTCTCTTTGTTGTACAGATGGGCAGAGAAAGAGAAGCAGAATGTGGACTCTTAAGGTAAGAGTAAGTAGAACAATTCTTAAACCATGTTTAAAATCATTGGAATGAAAACAGTGGTGGTATGGTAACTACTGTTGACTGTATCAAAATGTGACATGTTACTGCTGAAGAATACATAAAGAATTACTGAAATTTTCCTTACCAAAATAATTGCATAGTAAATTGGTGGACAGCTGTTCATTAAAGACACACAAACTCAACGTACTGCACTGTTTAAAGAATTGTATCAGAAACATGTTCTTGCAGTATGAAGTATATATTTAAGAATAACTGATTCATGTAATGAGTCTTGTAATGTATTGTCAAACGGCAAAAAAAATAGTTTACTATAGTTTAAACATAGAACTGAAACAAATGAATTCTAAAACACTGTAGTGTCAAATTAATGGCAACTTTGATTAAAGCTGTGGAATGCTCCCTAGTGAATTTGAAATGTGTGAATGTGGTGTGCCTAAAAGAACACATTCCTAGTAGAAGCATTGTTTGTTACAGTGGTGTCCTTACAGAAAAGAAAGAATGATTGATATACAGATTGTTGTAAAGAAATTTTGTGCCAAGTTTTGTCAATACAAAGATTATGGTTGCAAAAATGAATAGTGTACTCAATATAACTGTTATAATGGCTTTCTGAAAAAGCAAGTTGGACAATTTTAAAGTGTGTATTGTGGTGTACTAAGGAAGACTGATACATTAATGTTCTGAAAAAAAAATAACTCATATAATTCTGAACTGCTTGGATTGGGAAATGTATTCAACAGTGCATGTTTAGAAAATGCAGTATGGATGCAAAGAAAGAGCAATGTGCAGAATAGTATAGAAGCTAAATATATGGCATTTCTGGAGCAATAGAATTACTACTAAAGATGGTCCAATGGTGTGGTATTTCTGAAACAATTTAAATGTATTTATAGATTAAAGTAAACCCAATATAATATTTGCTATTTTCCCTATGACTTGGAATTAAACTTTTCTGGGGTAGATTGTAGCATATAAATGTACTGCATTTTGGAAAGAGAGCCCAATCCCACTGATGCCTTTGGTAATGGAAGAAAAGTTGCTTTTTTTGGAACAAAGGAATGTAAATGAATGGACTTTTATAGTGAAAAAATAAGTTATGGGTTGTTCAGTGTAAAGCGGTTAACTGTATAGTGTAAAGAATTAAATTTTAAAAAGCTGTTGAAAGAAATTCAATATATGTTCCCTTGAATAACAATGAGGCAGGAAAAGCATACTACATACCTGGACTTAATGAAGTTACTGGTCATACAACCCAACACCTTACACATGGGTGATTTTAATTAACCTACCATTGACTGTGAAACATACACAACCACAAACATGCTGGGTCAGGGGTTCTTGGACTTTGTCAATGCAAATGTTGTGGTCAGCACACCCACAAGAGGTTCAGATGTCCTGGACATAGTACTCACTAACATGAGAGAGCATTGCAACCCCCCCCCCCCCCCCAGTGTGATGTCCTTCCTGGTAATATTAGACCATAAATCAGTCTAGTTTAATGTAATTATAAAACCAGATACTCCATCAAGTTCAAAAATGCTTAAGAATTTTTCAAAGAAAATTACCTCCTCTTAAGTGATAGTATAAGAAGTTTCAACCACCACCTCAAACACAGATAACACAGACTCCTATGCAAAGGTGTACACCAATGCCCTGTATAACCACTTATTCAGTTGTATAGAATTGGCCATATCTGACTGGCTTAAAACCAGGTCTTGCCAAGAAAACACGCCACTCTGATGGACCCATAGTAGAAACAAGCTATACAACAAGACAAAGAAACTAATGTCCAAGTACAAGAGGAAACTGGCTCAGCAGCAGCAGAAATCCTGCTCCAGCTTAAACAAATTAGAGATCTTGTCAAGGTCTCCAAAGCTAATTGCTAAGCAAAAATAGCCTCCCTAGCTAAGGACAATCACAAGGCATTCTTTAACTATGTCTGAAATCTTAAAGGGAATACCCAGCTATGTGCTGAACTGATTGTGAATGGCACCACCCATACTGAACCTGGGGTTACAGCCAACCTGCTAGCTGACAGATTTGGAGCAAACATCGCCCCCCTGTCTCCTCCAGTCATACCCCAATGTACACCTGCCACCATTCCTCAGCCTATCTCAAGAGAACAGGTCATCTCAGCACTGCCCAAGGCCAAAAACATGGCATCAATGGAACCAAATAACATCCAAGGTTGCCTTTTAAACAACTCAGAATATGACCTAACAGACCCACTTGGGTCACTATTTAACAACAGCCTGTGAAATGGCTATGTTATGGCAGAATGGAGGACAGCAACAATAATCCCTCTGCACAAAGGAGAACCATCAACCAACCCTGGGAATTATAGGCCCATAGGCTTAACTAGCCTCATCTGCAAGGCCATGGAAAGAATCATTATGGACCTTATTAACAAGGACATAGGTCATCTTCAAACTATGGACCCAACCCAGTTCGGATTTGTTAAAGGTAGATCATGCCTGTTAAACATGGTTGACATCTTAGAGAAAGCCGCTAAGGCCCTGGATGAGGGAAAGACAGTGCATACCATCTATCTTTACCTAGCCAAGACATTTGATACAATCCCCCACTCAGGTATTTTGGAGAAACTCTCCCAATTGAGAATTAATCCCTACATTACCAGATGGGTACCCAACTGGCTCACCGACAGGACACATACTATCAAAGTGGGTGACTTTACCTTGAGCAAAAGACCAGTCACTAGTGCCATACCACAGGGTTCTGTGCTGCACCTCTTACTGTTCGGAATTTATTTCTCAGAAGTCCAGGCAAACTTGCATGGCCTGTGGCTGACCATGTTCACTGATGATTGTAAATTGGGAGCAGTCATTGGCTCCTCCAGTGATGTTAATATTACAGACAGGGTTAATGCAGATAAATGATTGGTGCCAAAGCCACGGATTAAAAGCTAAATGCAAACAAAATGCATTATTATTCCCTTTGGGGAAGCTGACATCCCTGTTAATTACATTATAGATAACACCCCCCTATATGTAGACATGGTGATACATGATCTGGGTACTCAGCTTGATAGCAATCTGAACTTTAATCACCATGTATCAACAGTAGTAAGACAATCCTTCTATGTGGCACATCTTATAAGAAAAGGCATGACATCTAGATCTAAGGATGTTATAATCCCATTATACTCAGCCCTTATCAGACCAATAATTGAGTATAATGCTCCCTTTTGCATGTATCTCACCAGACACCTGCAACAACTGTAGAGACCACAGATGTTTCTCATCAAGAAATTACAGAGTACACAAAAAGTATTACACAGAAAGATTGAAAGCCCTGTCACTGTATTCTGTTTCCTACAGGTTGCTAAGGAGTGACCTGTGCCTGGCTTACAGGGCAGTATCTGACCCTGCCCTAGTACATGAGGGTCACTTGCTTCAGGGATCTTAACCTAACCTCTGATATGAGCAGGTCATGCTCATGAGATAGATATATCTCCCAGAGACTGCCACATCTCTGGAACAAGCTTCCATTTCCTGTACAACACAGCCCCTCCCTGACCCTCTTCAAATGCATCCTGGCTCAATGGAAGAGTGACCACAAAATGACTCCTGGGGTGCAGCCCATGACCCTCCTAGATAGAAGAAGTCAGTATTAACTACCATAGACCCTTACCTCTGTGAACTTCACTCAACTAACCGCCGACAATTGGGGCAACTCGGGATAAATATGGCTAGGCTTGTAAAGGCCATTAGCTTAGTAACCTTCTATGAACCTATGAAACAGTGAAAATTAACTCTGCGTATCTGAACCATGTTGTGATGCCCACTACTGGACCAGTAATCAAGGAATTCTAATACATTTGTAACACAAGCATCTTTTATAAATCATTTCAATATTCACCAATGACATATAATTATTTACAAAATTCCATTTAGCTGGGCTGGCAGTATCTCCTTTCCTCATACTTCTTCCCCTTTTGAAGACTCAAGCTAGTTTTTCAAGTGACCCTTAAGAAGTGTTGCTTGAGAGGAATGAGCCTGTCTGGGAATACATTACCCCATTCACTGTCTTGAGATCCCATCTGCCTTTGCATTGCTGATCCAATTACAGTGTTGTACTGTCATATCATATGTCTGTAACCCTAAGCTCCACCATACTAACTTGGGATTTTGCTGGCTGTCTCCTTGTAGCCATAGAGCCCCCTCAGACTCCTCCTTCCTTCTACTGTAAATACTTAGCACAAGGGCTTCCCTATCATGGTAAGGTTTTGTCACGTTAACATGATACAGCTTGTGCCCCCTGAGTCCTACCTAGTAGTTCTACCATGTAGTTAACATCACTGACCTTCATTACAACTTTGAAGGGTTCTTCCCAAGCTGCCTGCAACTTGTTGTGTCTGACAGGAATGAGGATCATAACCTGCTGCCTCACAGCATATACTTTAGCTTGAACATTCCTGTCATACCAGACCCTTTCCTGCTGTTGGGTTTCTGCCAGGTTCTCCTGAGCCAAGCCCATGAGCTCCCTGAGCCTTGTCCTGAGGTTTAGGACATATGCCACAACAGACTCCTTGTGGGATTCACATTCACCCTCCCACTCATCACAAATGAACTATAGAGGTCCCCTCACCCTATGCCCATACAGCAACTGAAATGATGAAAAACTTGTGGATTCCTGGGGCACCACTCTGTAAGCAGACAGCAGATGGGACAAATATTTGTCCCACTCCCTCTTAAACTGGTCAGCAAATGCCTTTATCGTGGTCTTTAGTGTAGAGTTTAACCTCTCCACAAGACCATTAGTCTGGGGATGGTAGGGATGGTCTTTAGGTGCTTTACCTCACAATGCTTCCACAGACAAGCCAGCAGGTCTGACATGAAATTGGCACCTCTGTCGGTCAGTATTCCTTTTGAGAAACCTACTCTGCTGAAAATCTCTAAAAATGCATTTGACATCTTTTCTGCCTCAATGGAGAACAGCAGCACTGCCTCAGGGTATCTGGTAGCATAATCTGCTACCACTAGGATATACTTCTTTCCTTTGGAACTTGGGGTACGTATAGGCCCCACAATATACAAAGCTACCATATGGCTCGTCAGTCACAGGCAAAGGCATCAAAGGAGCTTTGACCGTGTCTCCTGCCTTGTCTACTTTTTGTAACTGCTCACAGATCTTGCAGTACCCTGTTACATTCCTGGAAATACCAGGCCAATAAAAGTTCTACATAATATGTCTCTTTGTACGCTTTATGCCCATATGACCTGCAAAAGGAATATCATGGGCTATGGCTAGAAGTGCCAGATGATAGGCTTTGGGCACTACCAACTGCTGTATTCTCTCACCCTGTAGCCCTCCCTCAGGGGTCCACTCTCTATACAGTAACCCTTTGTCCCAGTATACAGATTCCTCTTTTCCTTGAGAATCAGGCACCTCCCTGGCTACCTCCATCAAGCCTTGTAATGTAGGGTGTGAGAGCTGAGCCTGTCCCAACTGTCTTTTTCTAACCCCTCCCAGCTCCCCTTCCATAGGAAGTCTGGTATCCTGTGACAGAGGTGCCTCACTGTCAGCCTGGGTACTACAACTCACCTCTGCCCTTACAGTCACTCTGTCCAAGGGAACATCAGTACCCACCAGCAGCTGTGACTCACCTTCAGTCTCACTGCTACAGGGTATCTCCCTCTCTGAAGTAACCACCTCATCAGTCCTGGCTTCAAGTGTGGGGTCTGTCAGAGTCTCTCCCAGGCTACTAGACCCACATGCTTGTCTCCAAGCCTTACTGCATGTAACTGCATGCACACAAGGTACTGCATTATCAAAATCATTCCCTATCAGAACATCTGAAGGGATATCCTCAAACACACCTACTTGCTTGCTTTCTTTTCCTCCCTCCCTGTCAAGGTGAATCCTAGCCAAACGTATTTGGAATGGGGTCCCTCCAAATGTTCTGACTGGGGTAGACAGCCCAAACAAGTAATGCACCTCTTTAATCATTGCAGGATTCACAATGCTTAGGTCAGAGGCTGTGTCTGTCGTAACAGTGCCCTGTTTCCCATCTACTAAGTTGTGGTCACTTTGTACCCTTGTTGTCTCCAGATAACTTACTGCTGGCATTCTGTCATTCCCACTTACTGGCTCCCACACCTTTTGTTCACCACCTTGCCTCCATGGACATCTACATGCTACATGGCCCCACTGGTTACATTTAAAACATTTAACCCTTGATCCCGGCCATGTACCTGAACTAGTGGCTTTCCCTGTTACTGGCAGACTCTGTTGGGGTGATTTAGGCTGCCTACCATAGGTTCCCTTAGACCTATGTGTAGCACTGGGTATCCCTTTCCTGTGTAGTGATGCCTTGCTTTCTAGGTATAGGTCTCCCTTTGTCTCCAACTCATCTGCGGTGTTACATCTCTATCTGCCAACAAGATTCTTATGTCCTCAGGCAAAGTGCTAAGGGCTTGTTCCCTCACCAAAAGGTCTGCCAAACCTTCAAAAGTGGTGACCTGACAAGCACTCACCCATCTATGAAAATAAGTGTTTAACTCACTAATATATTCACACATACTTTTCATCTGCCTTGCATCTATGCTCATGAAACTTCTCCTATAAGCTTCAGGTGTTAACTTAAAACACTCTAATAAACAATTTTTAACGGTATTATAATTAAATCAGTCAGTATCAGACAATTTAGAAACAGCAATTACAGACTCACCATTGAGTAAGGGGATCAGAAAGCGTACTCAGTGCCCTTGGTCAACATTATACTGTTTACATACCCTTTCAAACATATGAATAAAACTATCAAAATTATCACCCTCTGTAAATTGTGGAAGAAATGTACTGAATTTTATTGCTTCTGGGGTTCAGTTATTCCCTTCCACATTACCTCCATGACCCTGACAAAGAGTCAGCATCTCCTTTTCATGTTGCCTCTGCCTCTCATTTTCTTCAGCTTCCAGACATCTCAGTCTCTTTGCTGCTTCTAATTCCATTTGTTTCTCCTGCCGCAGTCCCTGTGCTGATTCTAGTTCCAAATGTTTGGCATCCACTTCAGGTCTCTTTTACTCCAGATGGATTTTTAAGTCCTCTGAGACAAAGTTGAACTATGCATTTTCTGAGAGTTTTACATCCCCAAGGCCAGTCTGGTTGTCCTCCTGGTTGCTGGTCTGCGATGCAGCTGTGGCTAAGGCTGCACTCATTTACACTTTAGTTAGATTGGCATGCACCAGTCTTTTGGCTTGGCACATCTCAGCCAACTGGCTCCTTGTCAGCTTGCTATAATCCTCTGCTGGCATCCTTGCCTGATCTCCATGACTAACTAAGCTAACAAAAATTAAATGCAACTATTGTGATATGAAACTCTGAAAGTCCACCATGTGGCTGTTTGAGAGAACAAACACCTTCTTTGGTGACCACTGTTTACAGGCTACAAAAGTTCAAAATCTACACCCCTGAATCCCAGTATGTGATGCGGTGATCCCACCACTGCCAGTCAATATGTGATCCCCTACTACTGGACCAGTAATCAAGGAGTCTCAATCCTCACCACTGGTAACAGTGGGGGACATTCACTGGGAGGATGACAAGTACACACGCAGTTTTTCTAGATGCAGATCTCTGCATCAAGTGCAGTTTAAGAGCACACAGAGACCAGAGTCAGTCTGGGGCTGGTTTCTCACTCTTTCTCCAGATTAATAGGTTCATAGGTTCATAGGTAGGTACTAGGCTATCGGCCCTGAGGCCTATACAAGCCCAGCCAAAAAGAGACCCTGGCTTTTGCCACCCAAGAAAATTATTTTCCTATGCCACTGTTGAGCAGAGCCACAGAGGTGATCCCTGGGGTGAATTTCCTATTTCCCATCCAATAATCAAGATTTTTCTTGAAGAGTGCTAATGCAGAGCTTTGTTTGATATAGATAGGTAGTTTATTCCAGAGTATGGGAAGTCTCTGGGACAGGAATCTATCCCTCCGGCATGTTCTGTTTATTGTGGTGACAAGGTTTAGGTCCCTAGAGCATGTAGCTCAGAGGGATTGGGATTTCTTTAAGTGGAGCATGTCCAACAGCTCTGGGTTTGACATAGCTTTGTATGTTAAGCAGAGATCACCTCTGAGTAGGCCATATGCAATGGAGTAAAGCTGGAGTTTTTTGAGACGGTATGCATAGGGCATCTGTTTGAGGCCAGTAATCCTCTTTGTGAGGTATTTCTGCAGCTTTTCCAGTAGTTGTAGATGTCTTGCGAGGTAAATACCAAAAGGGGCATTCTACTCTATAATGGGTCTAATGAGTGATAAGTAGAGGGGAACAATGACCTCTTTTTTTCTGGATGAGAAACCTTTTGTGATGAGGTGTGCCACGTAGAAGGATTTCCTGACTACTGTGGCAATGTGATTATCAAAGGAGAGACTACTGTCCACCTGTGTACCAAGGTCTCTTATCACACTTTCGATGTTAAGTATACTACCACCTATGTTGTAGTTCATGGGTACAGAGTTTTTACCAAAGGGGATGACAATGCACTTTTTGGCATTGAGCTTGAGGCCATGGCTTTGACACCAGGCATCTGTCTCAGTGAGGCCCTTTTGTAGGATGTCCACATTGTTAGGAGTTTCGATTATGGCTCCTAGTTTGCAGTCATCTGTGAACATCATTAGCCAAAGACCTTCTGTGTTAGCCTATACTTCAGAGAAGTAGATACCAAACAGGAGAGGACCCAGGACTGAACCCTGTGGTACTCCACTTGTCACTGGTCTGAAGTCGGATTTGGAATCTGCTACTTTCACAGTGTGAGTTCTGTCAGTGAGCCAGTTGGCAACCCATCTTGTGACACAGGGATTTATACCTAGTTTAGTGAGTTTATCTATAATTCCAGAATGGGGGATGGTGTTGAAAGCCTTGACAAGATCTAGATAGGCTGTGTGAACCACCTTACCCTTGTCTACCGCTTTGGTGACTGCTTCAAAGAAGTCTATCAGGTTTAGGAGACATGATCTGCCTTTTAAAAACCCAAACCCAGATCCCCAATAAGACTCTCCACTGGCAAAGCTATATAGTTAAGATCTCAGCTGAATGACCAAGCCAAGACCTCCAGCACCCTCACTGTTCTACCAGTGCTTCGTGTCCCTGTCCAAGTAACTGACACACACACACTCTTTGAGTATTGATTTACACACACACACCTGCGAAAGGCTGGCACAGGTTTACTAGCTATACCCCCTTCTGCCCAGACTATAAGGTAGTTTTTACTGCCACCAGTCACTCCTGCCAGCTACCTTAAGGCCCTTAACAAAGGATGTCCAATCTTACTGTGTAATATTAATATTAACACAAATGGTAGTTTGACCAAGAGCAAGGCTATTATTAGGGGTGGCCCATACAGTGTCACCAAATAAAAATGCAAGTACTCTCAAAACTTAATTATCTCTGCACAGATCAGCTACAATGAAAGGTTTAAATATATTTAGTAAAAAGAACAGGTAATTGCTAAATATATATATTCACAGTGACATCAGACTTCAAAACCACAGGAAATATTTAAAACAACATTTCAGGACAGTCTCAAATAAATACAGAAATATATCTAAACTAAGCTTCACTATATTCCTTGCCAAATCTAAGAGAATTATGATAATCTAAGAACTTAATAATAGAGCAAGGCAAATGTGGTGAATGGATATTCTAGTTGTTGTCAGGTCCAAGACAAAATACAGAATGATCTGTCTCACTAAGAGACTTCTCAAATTAATATCTCAAATATTACTGTTGGGATAACTTGCAGAATGATATAATTTCTTGTCACCTGACTGCTAGTTCCCAGGCCAAACAACCAGTAATGAAACTGGCAGTATTTAGCATCTACCTGTAAAATATACAGACAAGGGCTTCTCCTCAGATCTCTGGCAGATTCTGGAAGTCATAATACAATTGCATTCCTTCATGCTTTCAAGACTAGTAATTGCTTCACCCTAAAGACAATGCAGAATGTTTCTTAGTACAGACATTGTGTCTCTTGCTGTATTGAAAACTGAAAGATATGATATTGTATGGCCTAGCCATAAAATAATTTAATTTCAAGTATTTGTCAAAAATTTACTAGACTGAGGTTAACCTCCTGTATCCCAGTTTCCACTGATAAAATATATACATTTAAATAGTTACAATAGTGCATATACATTTCTGCTCTGTTCCAGTTGGGCACACTGTGGATCCATTTTAAACACAAGCATTTTGCAAATACCTTTTCAACACACACACAAACATCTGTACAAGCAGTTTGATATACACATGACATACAGTTCTAATACATTTGTAACACAAGCATCTTATATAAATCATTTCGATATTCACCAATGACATATAATTATTTACAAAATTCCAGCTAGCTGGGCTGGCAGTATCCCTTTTCATCACACGTGTCTCTTGCATTTGTGACTTGTTCTGTGTTTAAAGCAAGCAAAATCAGTCAGTAGCTGCTTTCTGAAGGGAACTTTGTTGCTTCAGAAATATACTGTTTAATATATAAAATGCTGAAAATGGTGTAATAAGCCATGATTGTTAAGAAATAAATATCAACAGATGTGCTAAATCTATGAAAAACACTGGAAATATTAGTGTTTCATACACCAAGGAATTTTTCTGTCTACTGTCTATGGCAATATGTATAAAACACTGAATCTTACTAGTTGATGGCAGTGGCAAAGCAAAGCAAAGTGAACAATTTTATACAGCACTATATTACAGTATGCACTGTCTGAGCAACAGTGAGAAACTTGTGACAAGTGTGTACAACACTTTGATTTGTATTAGGTGCTATTTAAGAAACCTGTGACAAAGTATATAAAATACCTAAGTTAAAGGCAAGTCTTAAGCAATGAGTTGTTAACTTTAAAGAATTGGTATACCAGCTATTTACACTGAGCCCATATGCTTCAGCAATAAAAGTGTTTTTGTGTCAAAGGGTAGCATGGAAAAGGAAATTCTCTGCTGGGAATATACTAAAGACTTGGAACAAAAGAGGTATATAACAGATTGCATCATCAAAACACTGGTGATATCTTGTGAAAGTAAAGTTGATATAATGTGCTTTTAAAAGTAAGCATGCTCTAATATGGAAAACGCGGGTTTGTTCCTATAAAATGTGTTAATTGTAAAGGAAATACCCTCTGCTAGGGAAAAGGGAGGTCATTGTTTTGTAAAGCAAGAATGAAGTTTACTTTGTAAAAGTTAAACTCTTTGACAGGAGAAGGGAACATTGTTGTGTTAAGCAAAAAAAGAGGTACTTATTCTAAAAAAGGAAAATGTGCAGACAGTGAAAAGGGGGTTCACTGCTATATAATATAACAAAAGAAAAGTTTGTGTAAGTCTGCTGAAAATAATTGTGAATTACCAATGCAGAAAAATGAAAGTCAAAGAGGCAATAAGAGAAGAGTAGCTGTTCCATATCATGGAAGATGAAACAAATACTAAGCTCTACTGAGATGCAGCAATGTAAGTTAACAGGTGAAAGTGATGCTGACCAATCAAGCATGGCCATAATAAATACTGTAGTACAGCAGGATAAGAATGTTTGGTATCAGAATATCTCTGATAGGCAGGTGCAAATAGATGTTTTTCAGACAAATGTTGCAGGCTGTGCTGCTAGTTTTACTATGAGAAAGCTTATTTTTAATTTATTTGTGTATCTTCCTTATGGCCTTTTCAGGATATTAAGGAGACACTCAGTTTTATTCTTTATGTTTTATATCTTGCCTTTCTAAAAGCAAAGGAAACATTTCCTGTGTGTCCTTGTGTTTCCGTCATGCCTTGATTGATTTGCTGTAGCCATAGCTAAGCAGAACTGCTGGATTATAATGTTTAAAAGATTTTATGTGGACATGTGTATTGCTTGTTTTATTAAATGAAGAACAAGAACTCAATAGTTGGGTGAGAGAAGATTGTTTTACTTTCTGGCAGGATAGTTTTGTGCTCTGGTGCATTTATTGATTACTTATGTATAATATTACAGGGCCAGGTACCTAGCTATTTTTAAGTTATGGAATAGCTTTTTTCTCCTTTCAGATATACTTTATTGTACACGAAAAACAACAACCTAACTTTTAATTGGCAAATATCAAGGTAATTCAGGGACTGTCAAGACATTTTTAATACTTCTAATTGAAATTTGGGGACTCACAATGCTGAGCCTCAACGCGCGTGCACGCACGCACGCACGCACGCACACACACACACACACACACACACACACACACACACACACACACATACACAAAAAGAAAGACCAAAAATGCAGAAGAAGAGTGAATATCAAACATCACTCTTTTCCTTTAAAGTTTTTTTTTTTTTTTTTTTTTTTTTTGCAGAGGAGCTTTCTCTCAGTGTTGAGAACAAGCCCCATATATTGTCTAATCTTATTCCAACGTCAAGATAGCTCTACCTCAGAGGAAAGGGAATTTTCTGAGAAATGACAGTCCCAGAATTAATATATGTAAGTATGGATTTTTGGCTATTCTGACCTTAAAATGGTTAACTATTTTTAATGTAAATTGCTATCTACTTGTACAGCATGATTGTTGTTACTAACTTACCTGCCTTAACTCTGGTGGTCTCAGTAACTAGTATTAGTATATATTCCTGTAAATTTACATAAGTTTAAAACATACTAGCAATTAAACTTAGAACTGTAACGGCTATTTATTCTTTAACTATTCATATTGAAATTCTGTTTTCTTTTATAGCTGTTTTTGTTATGGACACTTTAAATAGCTATGAGTTAGATTTATGAAGCACAAAATTTTGATACAATGTCATGGCTGTGTGTTACAATGGTATTACTAACAGTTTATTCTTGACTTGTTCTAAACTTGAGTAACTATTATTATTAGAAAGCAAAGATTTGGGAAGGAAATTGAATCTTCTGGTCATAACAGTAACACTGTTTGTATTCCTTCTTAATGTGTAATTTACTGGGCTAAGAATAATAAGTCTTTAAACATAGTTAATAGGGGAACTTACAACTGTTACAAATAGTAAAGGAAGAATTGATCAGATTAACAAGGTAACAACCAGCAATAAGGAGAAAAGACCATCTTGTAATCAGCTTACTAGTAACTTACATTGTAATAAGATAAGTGCAGTTACCAAGCCTAAACAGTATAAGACTAAAACTAAAGTCTTTAAAAGAAGAAATTATTAAGATAAGTGCTGTGAATCACATATATGAATTATTAAACAGTGACAAGTTATTGAACACTGAAAGTGTTAATTTAGATGTTAGTGAAAAGGGCTCAGAAGTAATTTCTCATCAGCTGAATATAGAAATAAAGTCTGTTGCCCCACTGGTTTTTGAAAGCCTTTCTAATAGCTCACGAACCAACAGCTACTTAGACATTAGGTAATAATTACTGGTATTCCTCAACAGTTGAGTAAAGAAATTGTGCTTCTGCATCACATGTTTTGTAACATCAACATTAGATTTAGATTATGAAGTCTTATCTACATTGGACGATTTTGTTAATGACACTGGTGTGAGTAACCATCCTACTAAACTTTATTTAGAAATGATACCTTCTAAATTAAGATATAAAAACACTCCAGCCCCAGTAATAATGAGCTGAATCCTGAAGAGGGCCAATGTAATATGTTAAAAAGAAGAACCCTAAGTGAATTAGGTAAGATCTGTGATCTAGAAGAAATCATGGATTGAAATATTTTGGAACATTTGGAAAATATTGTAAGAGTAAAGTTTTCTTTTGATAAACAAAAAAAAATGACTATCATGACACCGCCTTAGTTCAGAACCTCCAGAGAGGCAAGTTGCCACCAGTTAAAAAAAATCACACTGATGGAAGAAAGGACATCCTTGTATTAGGAAACTCTATATTGAAATCAGTCCAGAGAAAGTTAACTGAGCTAAATAAAATTCACATTTCAATATTTTCATTTCCATTGTTAAATTAGTTGAAATTCCATCTCTGTTGTTTAAACTACTAGAGAGTAACAGCAATTACAAATATGTCATTATTCATTGAGATACCAATGACTTTACGTTAAAGCCACTAATCTATATGAGAAATGCACTGTTAGAAAGTGTGGAAATTACAGAATCTCGAAATTTGTAAATATTGTATAGTAAGATTATACCTTCATTAGTTTGGAATGATTATCACTATGTTGCAATGATTATCACTATGTTAAGGCTCACAAATTCAACACTTGGCTGAGGAAACTTTGTAGTTTATTTAGTCTAAAATGGAAGAAAAGTGTTATTATAGAATATGCATGAATGATTGTATTCATCTGTGTTACTATGGTGCAAAGTTTTTTTTAAAGTGCTAAAATGAGTGACTTTATAATTCCATTTTTAGACAGTGAGTGAAAGCAGGAGATACTACACCTAGTCCAGCAAATGAAAGTTCTAATACTATTATAAAAAAATATTATGGTAATGCATGTCACACTGGGAATTACTATCACAAGTTGTTTGGTATAATTAAAAGGATAGCTATATCATAGTGGCTATTACTGAGGCATGAAATTAAATATATACACTGTTTTTGAGTGCTATGATAGATATGAGTGTATTTTTGATGTACCCATATAAAGACTGACCAAAATTTAGAAATGGTCACTGTGGACATTTCTGGTCCATTCATTAAGGATCCGGGTGCACCTTACTGGGAGTTACAGGGGCCCCTTCATGAATTCTGAAAATCAATACAATTTCTTAATGGTTTTAAGAAAGCAGATATATGTTAAATAGGATCATAGGAGATTACTAAGCAATCAGCCCAGAGGTCATTTCAAGCCTAGCTGTTTCATTCCAATTTAATGGCATAGAAATGTTAGTTAATACCCAAGAGGGTTGTGGGTGCTATTCCTGGTAAGAATTTATGGTGCCCTATCTACTCATCCAGGTTTCTTTTGAAAAGTATCATAGAGGTGCTCTGTTTCACATGATTAGGTAGCCTATTCCAAAGATGCGGCATTCACTGGGAGATAAATCTGTCCCTCAAGCATGTCCTATTTAAATCACAGGCCATATTTAGGTCCCTAGAATGGGTGGCCATAGTCCCATTTGATTCATGGATATGCAGCAAGTTCATCAGGTTTGGGTCTGAGATTGCCCTGTAAGCCAGGCATGTCTCCCCTAAGAAGTCTATATGATACAGAGTAAAGTGACAGGGACTTTAGTAGGTCTGTGTATGGCACATGCTAGAGTAGCTTGATCTTCTTTGTTAGAAACCTCTGAGGTCTCTCCAATTGCTGCAGGTGCTTTGTATGGTACATGCCGAATGGTGTGTTAACTCAATTATGGACTGGATTAGTGCTGAGTATAGAGGAGTTATAACCTCTTTTGCTCTTAAAGTGATGCCTTTACTAACTAAGTGTGCTATGTACAAAGCCTTCATTACTACAGTAGACACATAGTGGTCAAAGTTAAGGTCACAGTCAACTTGTGAACCCAAGTCCCTTACCACTTTATGGGTACTTAGGGTATTGTTGTTGATTTGATAGTGTGAAGGGACATTGTTTGTGCCAAAGGGAATGATGATGAATTTATTTGCATTCAGTTTGAGACTGTGACTAAGACACCAGTTGTTGGTCTGTGTAAGACCCTCATGGACTATACTGACACCATTTGGGGATACAATAATTGCACCCAGTTTGCAGTCATCTGCATACTTGGTCAGCCACAACCCCTTAGTTTTGACCCTAATTTCTGAGAAGTATATACCAAACTGTAAGGGGCCCAGCACTGACTCCTATAGCACCCGTCTGGTAATAGGTCTGCTTGTGATGTGGAGTTTTCCACTTTGATAGTGTGTGTCCAGTTTGTGAGCCAGGTAGCAACCCATCTTACAATGAAGGGGCTTACATTTTATTAGTTTGTGATTTTAATTACCTGAATGTTGGTTGGGTAAACTGCACTGAGAAATCAGCCTTCAATCTGGATTTTTATGGACTTATTATCCTTTTATAATCTAATTAATTTAATAGAAAGTAAGACTCAGTGAGATAGTACTCTCAACATTATTGCACATATACTAGCAATTTGATAACCAATGTTTCTATTATTCCTCCTTTAGGTATTTCTGACCATAACTCTTTGATATTCAACCTTCAAATGTAATGCAATACCCTTGTGTCCTAATGCTTGATATAATTATGGGAAGATCAACTATGAATAAATAGAAGGTAGATTAATTTCAATACATTTGTCAAAAGTTTGTTCTTTAAAATCTGATTTTTTTTTGTATATTTAACATTATAAGGTTTTCTCTTTAAATTGACTGCACATTGGAGGAATTCAGGTGCGATCCTAAGACTATGGAGTTACCACTGTGGTGGAATAACAAATTAAAATAGCTAACAAAAAAGAGATCTTTCTAACTACATAAAGATATCCCTCTTGTATAAATAAAACTAAATTGAATAAAGTTTGTAATGACTTTCAAGCTATACTAAAAAGAGAAAAGGTTAAATTTGAAACAAAACTTGCTATGGACACTAGCAATAAAATGATACTATCAGTACCTAAACTCTGTGCCAAAAATCACAGATTTTAGTTCTTTAGAGATCAATAAGATTTTAATAAATGACCATATGACTATTGCTAATGTATTCAACTGGTATTATTATGAAAATTGTTCTTCTTATACAATGCTAGTAAAGTATATTATTATAATAAAATTACTAATGATTGTCCAGTCGTGAAATTACATACAAGGCTACAATGAAAATTAGAGATAATAGCTCTGTGGAGCCTAATAAAATACCTGTAATAGTGCTGATTAAACTGTGTTATGAGCTGGTTCCTATCCTTTATAACATCTCTAACACTATTATGAAGACTGGAACTATGCAATTTTCCCAGAAAGCATCAAATATTACTCTGATACATACAAAGGGCAGCAGACAGTATATACAAATACTATAGGTCTATCAGTTTAACTTCTATTTTCAGGAAATGTTTCAAGAGATGTATTGTTCATTTTCTATCTAATGGGAAAATAACTTTTCATATGGAAATCTCATCCTCATGGTTTTGTAAAAGATGAATGTATTCTGATTAATTTGATTTTGAATTTTATGAATTAAAACAATGCATACCATCTACCGAGAGTTGACTAAGGTGTCAGATACAATACTCAACTCAGGTATAGTTGACAAACTCACTAAACTAGGAATAAATCCCTACATAACTCACTGGATTGTGTGTTGGCTCACAGATAGGACCCAAAAAGCCAGGATTGGTGAGGCCACCTCCATCAAGAGACTGGTCACCAGCAAATTACCTCAGGGCTCAGTACTGGGCCTGCTCCTATTTGGCATCTACTTTTTGGAGGTCATGGCTAATGTCAAGGGCCTCTGGCTGATCTTGTTTGCAGACTACTGCAAATTGTGACCTATCATAAATTTCCCCATGACACTAACATCTTGCAAGAGAGCCTAACACAGGCAAATGACTGGTGCCAAAGCCATGGATTAAAACTCAATGCCAAGAAATGTATTACAGTCCCTTTTTGGTGAAAAGTCCACCCAGGTTAATTATTCCATCAATAAGACACCCCTAAGAGTTTATCCAGTAGTTAAGGATTTGGGAACATATGTAGAGAGTAATTTGGCCTTTGACCAAAACATAGCCAAGGTAGCAAGAAAATCATTCTATGTCACCCAACTTATAAGTAAGGGTGTGGCATCCAGGTCCAAAGAAGTTATAGTACCACTTTACTCAGCTCTTATCAGACCCATCATTTGGTACAATGCCTTCTTCAGCATGTACCTGACTAGGCATATGCAACAGCTGGAATGCCCACAGACGTTCCTCACTGAGAAAATCCAGGGTATTAACACATTGACCTATACAGATCACCTTAAAGCCCTAACTCTATACTCAGTCTCCTACAGGTTACTGAGAGGCAATCTGTACCTGGAATGTAAGGCATCCTCAGATCCAGCCCTGATGAATCACTTCCATGTCTGCAAAATGAATAGTACCAGAAACATTAGATCCAAGGATTTAAACTTTGTTTTCAGCATAAATAGAACATGCTGGTGAGACAGGTATGTGTCTTAAAGAATCCCCATGCTCTGGAACTGTCTACCCATCCATGTGAAGCAGAGTTCATCCCTAACACTTTTCAAATGAAACCTTGTCCATTGGATGGGAAACTGAAAATTCACCCCCTGTCTGGCCCCCATTTCTCTGACAGTCAGCTACCCGCAGTAAATATTCCCCAACATGTCCACCCTCTAAACCTTTAGCAACCTACTAACATTCCCCTCCAAATAGATGCCCATGTTACATGGGGACCCAATTGGGTTGGGTTGCATGGCTAGGTTTATAAAGACCCTGGTGGTTGTTAGCCTAGTATATACCTATGAACTTATGAACCTATAATTGCTATGGCCATGGACCCCAGATTGTCCACTAGAGTTCTTTTTTTGGACATGTCTAAAGCCATTGACACACTTCCACACTTTATAATGTCTCATGCCTCAAAACAGATAATACTGACATATATGTTGTTAAGTGGATTAACAACTGGCTTAGTAGTAGGACCCAATCAGTCTTAGTACAAGGAGTTGGTTCAGAAAAACTACTTGTGTTATCTGGAGTTCCTCGAGGCCCCATCTTAGGGACAGCCTCATTCAATATGGTTTTTACTTCAATTCCAACCAATCATGGTTATTGTATAAGTAAATATATTTTCTAATGACTGAAAATCTGAGTTCACATTAGTCATACAACACAATCTCTTTGTTATTAATACATATGCTAATGAGATTTATGTATGGGCATCTAACAGTGGGTTGCATTTTAGTACTAATAAATGAACAATTATTTTTTTTTTTGGAAAGCCTTCCTTTTATTAATCTATAAGTTTATTTGGTCAAGTATTTGAGGATGTGTATGAATATTATGATCTTGGGAAAATTATAAAATACAAGTATTCATTTGATAAATGTTGAGAAAGTCTGTATTGGTGCCTTGACATAGCTTGGATCATTATTAAAGAATATATCATTAAGGGATGAAGAAAGCATGGCCGCATTATATGAAACTTATGTATACCCAGTAACTGAATATAATAACATATCCTGCAGGTATACTACAGGACATTTACTTTTCCTTGAATTCATCCAAAGAAGACTTCTGAAAAAGATTCATATTGTCAATGGATTCGGTTAAATGGAGCAATGTTTGTACAGGTGTGCACCATTTAACGTCCTTCTGCTCAACGTCCAACTGCATTTACGTCTGTACTGTACTAAACAGACATAAATGCAGCCATACATTGTGCAGAAGGACATTAAGTGAAGCACAATATAAAGAATACAGTGTTTGCTTACCATCCTCATCGCTTTACTTTCTATGCGATAGAACATATCCCAAAAGTTAAGAGGCATATTCCTGAACAGATATTATAGAGATAAACATTTTATACCTTATACAGCATTTCATAATGAATTATTTTGTGTACTCTTAAATCTTAAAATGGATAACAATTTCAGTAAACACAGGCATAATAATTCACACTTTCATGTTTAGATGAATCAAACTAAATTGAGAAGATCTACAAAACACGGTTTATTCTTATAATTTGGAACAGGTTGGCTCATAATATTTAGAAATTCAATCAATAAGTTCGATACTTGGGCAAGAAAATGTTTTTTGACCCTATTTTAAGGGAGTCATTGTTCATTAATTGCATTTGTACCCAAGCACTGGAAATAAAAACTAATGAATGTATGAACTATGCAAAGTGAAACCTTTTTTGAAAGTGATAACTCCAACTCTAAATGAACTGGGTGAGATAAAGGGCAGAACTTGTTTTCTGAATGTGTTGATTAAAAAATAGCAGTTTTAGAAATGACAGCAGGGCTTGCTACAAGAAATATACATGTGCTACAAAGGGCTAACCAAGACCAATAAAAAATAAATGATCTCATTCTACCTTGTATAACTTGTGCATAATGATTTTAGAACATTAACTAAGAGTGTTGAAATGCTAAGGCAGTCTGGGGCGCTAAGTCCAGACAGAGATGATCAACAGTAATGCTGAAATAGGTAGTATGGAAAATGAAAGCAACATAATAAAAAGCCAAATAAGATTCTCTGTACAAAAGCACCACCTGTTACCCTCCAGGCCAAAGCTTCACTGATTAACACTACCAAGTTTATTGCAAGTTTCAAGAGCAACACCAATCAAAACAATAAAAACAACTGCATGCGTGGATAGCAATGGTGCTTTTGTGTTTATGACTAAAATGATAAAAAGGTTTACAAAGTTGTTGGCTGACCTGAAACAGAAAAAGATATGGCAAAAATAAAGCAGATAGAGAAATAGCTGAGTTGTGTAAAAGATGCTCTGACTTTTCTGGAACAGTGGAAACACTAAAACATGAAAGTAAGCTAAAAGTGTTGAGGCAAGCAAGATCACAAACCAAAAGCAAAGAGTCAAGTGACCCAGTATATTAAAAAAATAAGAGAAACGTCAGTTTCACACCCAATCTGATAATTGTGTTTACAAAATGAAAAATAAGATTGATGGCTTGTAATACAAATGCTCAACTGTGCACTGCTTGACCTAAAAACAAACTATCAGAATATACAAGTTAAGAAGGACTTTGTAAAGACACAGCTCCAAGGGATTGAAAATGAAGTCAAGAGTTTTACAGAAAAGATCTCTGAAATTGTAAATGAAAGTTAATAGATGATTACTGTCAACAATGAACTCATAAAGTTATATACAAGGAAATGCAGAGGTGCAATTGTATTGACTCAACACATTAAAGATCTGGGACACAAATGCTAAAAGAATGAAAGCCTGTTTAATATACTTCAGGGGAAAAAAAACAGAAAGTTGCATCATGGACTTAATCAACATTATCATACTATTTGCAAGCAAAGCACTAAATTTAAAAATGTAGAGGCTGAAAATAAAATCAAAAGTAATTTTTTTCAATAAACAAACAATAAACTAAAGCAATGTCTTGTTGATCCTAGCTTCTCAGGTCACTTGATGAGATAAATTAAAGCAACACAGTTAAGGGTCATATGCATAACTCAAGCCGAAGGTGGTAAAGTACAAAATGATGATAAAATATTAGTTAGTTTGAGAGATAAAGAGAAACATTTGGATGTAAGTCTTTAAGAAGAAGAGTAAAAAACATATATATTATACTCATGAAGTAATAGAAAGGACTCTAAGAATTAAGCATGAAATGAAAAAAGGAGATTTTACCAATAGGGATATCTGCAGGTAGAGGTAATGAAAACAGATGAGAAGGGCTGGAATTTACAAGGGAAATTAACAAAGGAACCAAGGTATTGGGAGCAAATAACTTGAAATGAAAGGTAATGGAGTAGGATGAGGCTAAGCAGGAGGTTAGACTGCAGGTAAGATATCGTCTTCCATATCTGGAACTGATACCAGAAAGTAGGCAAATAGAAGGGATGGGGTGTATTACATGAAAGACCAACTTTGGCAGAGTTTTTTAAATGAGTCTAGAACATAAGATGCTTTAAAAAAGGGGACACATAGTAGGCATATAAAATATTGCATAATAGCTATAAGAATCAATCAGATGATGTTAGGAAAGACTTTGGAAAAGAGAATAGAGAGACAAATTACAATGCAAAATAGGAAGGAATACGTGGGGCTTCCAAATATACAACAAAGTCCACAATGTTTAACAGTTTTGCATGGACATGTTTACATAGATATTTTATACCACACATAAACTTCATAGGAGTTTTCCTCAGTTATGTAATGAATGTTGGTCATGTGATAGGAAAGAGATAGGAAACTGGGAATATGTTTTAGGGAATGTAATGAGTTGGTGGATTTTAAAATTTATCCAGAGAGTGCTTTAACAGAACTGATAAGGTTCTAAATGGTAGTAACTAAGGAAATTATTCTTTCGAACTAGGATATAGAATCTGATTGCCTAGGCATGATAAGGGCTTACTAAGTTTGATGTCATTGGTGGTCAAAAAAAGTAATTGCTTAAGGTCCAATTAAGGGTTGATTGTCTGGCTGTAGCCCTGTCATATCTAGTTGGTGGTTATAAGTTGGGCAAACTTGCTCAGATATATATAGTTTATTTATTTATTTGACATTTGTTGACCGGGATAGTCTGACTGAGCAGAAGCCCTTTTACAGAGGATGCCCGGTCAGAAAAGCTTCACAGTAAAACTAAGAATAACCATCATACAATAAGTTGGATAAAGTATATAACATATAATAAAACAGTTTGACAAATTTCTAAATCACTACCCTATACACTTAGCAATGAGTTCTAAAAGAGTCATAATGAAGTGTAGAATCAGACAAAAATAAGCACATTTTTATAACAGTGAAATTAAGGATAAATTGCAACTAGGCAGAATGAGTCCAAGGGTTGACATAAGTGGGATATAATATAGTGCACTGTCACTTATAAGTTGGTGTCTAAAAGTAGGGAAAGAAGGAAACAGAGGAGTTAATAAGGGAGTATAAGATGAGTTCAGGCAGGACGATTACAATAGCAGGTCCAGGTGCTGTAAGGTATATTTTGAGGGTTTTCTTGAATTCATGAATGTGGGTAATATTTCTTATGGTCACGGGAAGTTTGTTCCATACACGAGCAGGAAAGTAGCTGTAAAGATTCTGTTCTAGGGATGTTTTAGGTTTGTTAATATGTAAGAGACATTGGTCTGAGCTTCTCAGTGAACAAGAGGGCTTATAAAGAGAGACACGTGAGGAAATGCTGAGGCAGGAAGAGGGCTTATTCAGGATAGAATGGATAACAAGTAGCTGTGTAAGTAAGAGATGGTTAGGAAACTCGTAACCAGCTGAGTGTCTGGAGAGCTTGACAGTGGTGTGATCTAGAAAGCAGATTGGCAGCAAATCTTGCAACTTTGTTGTAGGTAGATTCAAGTTTGGAGATTAGTGAGGTCTGTAGGTTGGTTAGGATTCAGGAGCGGTAGAAGAGATTGGGGAGAAGGTAGGCTTTGGCAAGTGAGGTCCAGGAATTAGGTGTGAGGAATCTTTTGTTTCTGTACAGAAGGCCAATATTTTGGTGGGTTTTCTTAATACTATGGAATACACAGGGATCAAATTTGAGTTGGTCGTCGATTATTGCTCCAAAGAGCTTAGTGTGGGTATCAGTATTATAGTAGTATTGCTTAGGGAGGAGATGGTAAATGAGGATTTAAGATGGTAGAGAGATTTTGGGAGGAAGAGTAGAAGTTTAGTCTTTTTAGGGTTAAATAGAAGTTGGTGGTTAGTAAAGCCAAATTTCAGTGAGCTTAAAAGTTGTTTGGGTCAGGGTTAGCAGGTTGGAGGAGTTGTCAGCAAATGAATGACAGTGGAATTGTCTGTGCCCTGTATGAGGGAAGACTGAGGGCAGGATGTATGGAGTTGGTTGGCGAACATGTTAAAAAGGAGGGGGGCCTAAGACAGAGCCTTGGGGGCACCCATATTGATAGGGAGAAAAGGAGATAGAGCAGAGAGCCATTTTACAGACTGATGTCTGTTTGTGAGCTAGCTGTTGAACCAGGAGATAGTTGCAGGAAAGAGGTTGAGTTGGGAGAGTTTGGAGAGTAGGATGGTGTGAGAGACTGTGTTGAAGGCCTTAGAGAGATCTACAAAAGAGGCAGGACACACATTTATTATTGTCTCTTGCTAGGGAGATGGAGCTGGTAATGGAAAGAAGTGCAGTAGTGGTGCTGTGGTGGGAGTGGAAGCCATGTTGGGTAGGGGTGATCAACTTTTCTTGCATGAGGTAAACAGTAATTTGTGAACACAGTGTTCAAGAATTTTGGAAAGGGAAGAAAGTATGGCAATAGGTTAATAGTTAGAGAGCTCTACTGAATTACCACCTTTGTGGATGAGTATGATGTGGAATTTTCTTCAGAGAGTGGGGAACAGTGGATTCACTGATTGAGCAATTAATGGGGCTGGAGACTGGGAATGCTATGGAGTTAGCAGCAGCCTTTAGAAAAAGAGATGGCAGGTTGTCAGCTGAAGGGGAGCATAGTTTAAGTTTGAGAAGAATTTTTTTAATGTAACTGGTTTGAATGAGATTTTAGTGAGAACAGATTATTTTAAGTTAGATGGAGGTGGAAAGTGTGGGGTGGGATGGGTGAGAATTTTATGTAAGTTTGCTGATGATATCTATGAAGTAGATGTTGAACATGGATGCTGTTTCTAAGGATGAGTGATTGAGACATGGCTTTGGGGTAGCAGGATTAATAGGGTGGAGAATTTGATTAAATTTATTCCAGAATTTTTAGGGTTTTGGGGTTCTGTGGATTGGGGTGTGAGGTGGAAGTTCTTTTGCCAATATATATATATTATTGGATTGATTTTCTGATTGCATGGTTTGCCAAGTTATATTTACATGACCCAATATTATGGGTTCATGACGGATTTTTGAGGTGGCTCAGCAGAATATTTCTTTCAGTGTTTTAGCATTGCTACCTGGTGGTATGCATATACCTATGATTGTGATTGTCTTGTGAGTGTTTAGTTTTAGCATAGTTCATAGGATTTCTGAGTTAGAGAAAGTTGTCAGAATATAGGGAAAGGGCTGTATCTAGTGTGTTTTTGTATAAAATAGACACTACAGCTTTTAATGTTGGCTGTGTCTAACCTGATAATGTTATAGCCTGGCAGGGCAATTCAGTTTTTTGTTTCCCTGGCATGGCCAGATTTCTGTGCCAACTACTCTGGAGAGTGTACTACTATCCTTGCATGCACTTCAGAGAGTTTGTTATAAATACTTTGTAAATTGGTATGGTATACATGAAGGGCAGTGCAGCACTGTGAGTGAAGTAGTAGTGACAAAGGAGCTGATGGAGATATGCTGTCTGGTACTAGAGTATGCTGAGTTGGACCAGGGGTCGGGTGGATGACACTGCCTGGTTTTATGGTTTGGGAGGTATGATGGTACTGGTAGAGGCATTTTTTGCTTGGTTTTATGTTTAATACCCAGATTGTGAGTAATGGATGTTGCTTTGGATAATTGCACTTGAACAGCAGAATATATGAATTCTGATATAGCTAGGGTATGATTGACAGATGAGGTTCAGAAGTATTTTGCTTGGAATTGTGAGGATAATAAGTGCTAGCAAGATATTAAGTGTGCAAGTAGGAGATGATGTAGTAGTAGTATGAGGAACTGTAGGGAAAACATTTCTGAAATGTAAGAAATAGAAGATTTTGATTGATAGGGGTGAGGCTATAGTTAAGATAGGGAATAACAATGGATTAGTTGGAAAAATTAAAGTTGAAATGAAGACTAATAGATTGTGTTTAGTTTGTAGGCTTATAGGTGGTTTTGAGATGCATGGGTGTAAGAGTATAGGTGGGGGAATGTTGATATGACCGAAGATGAATTTATCTGGTGAGGAGTCTTTTAACAGTGTAGAAGAGGTATGGTAAGATAGGGATGAAGTGAAATTGGAACTAGAGGGATATAAACAGTATAGAGTGATAAAGAGAAGACTGAGAGATAGTACAGAAAAAGACATAAGAGTTAAATATTAATCTGATTGTAGTATGTGAGTGAAGATCACAGGGGTGAATGAAATATGGAGTTTTCCTGATAAATGACTTAGAAATACTGTTAGGGAGGGGTCTGAGTAGGAGAGGATATAGTCCAAAGCAGTATGGGAGGGAGAAGAGTTGTTGGAATGAAATGGTAGAAGGAAGTAGGGAATAGGCAAATAGAAACAGGAATGCTTCTGTGATAGTAAAGTTGTTTCAGGAGGTGTAGGCAGTGGGTGTCATGAGTGAGAGGTGTATGTAGGAACTATAATGGTAAAGTAAGGTGGGGTAGGTAAGATTTGTGGGTAGGGAAGGGGAGAAAAAAACAAAGCCAAGAGTAGAGAAGCAGAGCAGGATTCCCACCCTTTATTCCATTTAATACAGAGATCATTTGGTTTATCCGCGGTGGTGGTGCTGCGGTAGCATTGTCGCCTCACAGTAAGATGCTGTCTGGTTTGATTCAAAGCTAGAGCATCTTCTGCGTGGAGACATGCATGAATGGGCATATCTTCATTGAAGGTTGTGCATCAGGGCTGGTAACTCGGCACATAAAAATCAACTACCAATCATTAGCGGACCGGAGTTCCGCTGTGGCGACCCCTAACTGGGAAAAGCCGAAAGACACAAACAATCATTTTGTTTATAGCTCAAGAATTAACAAAGAGGCACAAAACAAAACTGGTTTTCTTTCACTTTCTTAAAGCAGACAGCAAGAAGCTAAGGATACAAAGAAACTGGCTTACACAGTTTAATATAATGGTCAAGTAAAAGGACAGTTGTCAGTTTGGTAAGTGGTCCTTAGAGTGCAAAGACTACTCCTTTGGGGAAATGTCACAGCCACTTTCTAGCACATGGCAGGCATGTATTTGACTAGTTAGAATTAAAATAAAGCATGGCTGTTCATGTTAAACTTGCTTACAGTTGCACAGTGACAGCAATCTCAGTGAAAACATTCACAGACATGTGTTTTGTGGCAGACATCCTGCTATTTTGGGGAACAGGAGCAATGTAATATTTACAGGCTCTGAAAGGAAAGAAAAAAAAATCTCTACTAGACTGAAATATTACATGGAAGAAATAAAGTTGGAGGAAGGAACATGGTGAATCAAAGCAAAAGAATGTGTGCTATTCTAAGAGTAGAGAGAAAGTACCAACATTTCTAAATGTAAGGTCAAAATAGGTTTAGTGGAGGCTTTTCAAGATGGCTGTACACTGAGCAACAGCTTCATTTCAACTGTCCCAGTGTGAAAAGAGAACCTGATAGATAAGGGCCAGTAATTTTGCCTGTTTTAGTAAAAGTTGGTTACTGGCTAGTAAATACACTACTTGGATGCCAGCAAAGAAGAAACTTAGAGAGCCTAAAAGGAAATCAACTAGAAAAGGTGAAGAGAACACACTGACAGAAGACTCATATAGCTGTTCAACAAAAATCAGTTCAAACTCCAGATTTTGGTAAAGAGGTGGCTTCTAGTAGTTCAGATGAAAAAAAAGCCAAATGTGCTCAAAGCTAATTAAAATAAATAAAACTTTGAAGGACTATATCAACTCAAATAACCGAAGGCTGGAAAAATGGAAGACGTTTTAAACAACTATTCAGTTGAAATAATAAAAGTGTAGAAACCAGAGGTTGAAATGAAGAAAAGGCTGGCTGAGTATGAGACTGTTCAAGAAGAGCTTTTTCAAAAAAATGATAGAGTTAGACAGACCACACAGAGAAAACCTGAGATTTTTTCTGATGTACCAGAGAAATCGGAAGGAATACATTGCATTAATTTTATGAAAGCAAAAATAAGTAACTGGACTGGTACTCCACAGAAATATTTGTTAATTTAAAGAGCACATCATGTGTATGCTCCAAACCTGGCCATGAGAAAGCAGCCAAGGCCTGTAAAAGATGCAATCATGCCAACGGGACGAGTTGATCCTGACAAAACTGTGGCAGAATGACAAAGTCTTAAAAATTGGAGAGAGTGGAATGTTTGTGGAAAATGATTATTCATGGCACACCAGGAAGAAGAGAAGCAATTTTATCCCAGCAATCAGGGAATGTCAAGAGGCAGGTGTGAGATTCAGTCTGCTGTATCAAGCTAGCATCAGAATATTTTTTTTCCTGGAGGATCAAAGTCATTTTTGGTGCAGAACAGGCTAAAGGGGAAATACAAATGTTTGTCTAAGAAGGAGTGAGACATCAAACAGAAGGGAACTCAGTTTCTCATTCTTCTTATGGTAAGGCTCATATAGAGGCTTTATCAGTGAAACTTTTTTCCAGTGTTCTAAAGGAAAATGCTTGAGAGATGGAAAAAAGCACATGAGTTGACTAGAAAATTCGGGAGTACCTTGGACTTGAACCAGAGTCAGGGATTGGCAGATGGAGATGAACAGGAAGAAGACCAGCAACAGTAAAATTAGTGAATAAATGTGATAATGTAAAGCATTGATCACATTTGTAAAATATGACATTACAAGAAAGAGTGGCTGAGAAAGATTGGATTTTTGTTGACTGTGTTAAACTTGTTGGGCAACCAACAGGTATATTTCCCACTTCATGTCATTAATGTCTGGAAGGACACTAAAAGGCAATAAAAAAGACAGAAAAAGGAGAAACATAACTGTAAGTAAAACAATTCTTAATGGTATTGGTGTAAAACATTTCTTGATATAAATTGTATGTTATGCAGTAAAGTATTTTCAGTGATTTTTGTACATGATTAAAATACTAAAGTAAATACATACTTTTTTCTTTTTTCAGTTTTAAGAAATATAGCATTACAATGTGAAAAGAGAAGAAAGGCTGGGCAAAAACATGTTTAAGTCAATAGAATGTAATCTTGGGCTGTTGAGGAGGGAGATGAGGTGTAAAAGTGCACTGATTATGATATATGTAGAACTGAGCTGCTTTTTTTACTTTGCATAGTTTAATATCTGGATTAATGGCCCTGGCTCAATCTGATGACAAGTTTTTCTGTAAACAAGTGGATTAAAAAGTGAGAGACCACAATGTAATGAATCATTTTCTTTAAGCTAATAAATGTTCAGTATCAGTTGAGGAGTCTGAAGCAGAGGATAAATGTATATTTTGTTCTTGTTTTCATGGAAATAAGCTAACTGGCCAAAGATGAAAGCAATAAACTGAGATGTCTGGACATTGTTTACTGAGAGAAATGTAAAATTAAAAGTTACAAGGGCAAGCAGCTCAGTAAAAATAAAGTTTGAAATGTGAATAAGAGATAACAGTTTTTCTGATAATTAGATAATGTAATACATTTATTAGAAACGTGTATAATTTAGTTTTGTTTAAAGATAACCAGTGCACCTTTTCTTAAGCCTAAAACATCATTTCTTCTGAAAGCATGCAGGTAGCTTTTCACATCTGGAAGGGGAATAAAAGTAAGACAAGAAGTAAGAGCACAGGCTGTAACATGTGGCTTAACACAGATAAGCTTATTTTTGGTTAATTAATGCATGTGGATGCAGCTGTTGATTTGGGACAATTGTTCCTATCAGGAAGGTTAAACTTCATTATCTGAAGAAGTACATTATTTTGTATGTTTTAAGTTAATAGGTTGTGGGGTGAACTGGGTGTTTTTTTTTTTTGAGGATTTTCATTAAAACAAAAAGCCTATTAAACATGGCCAAAGTTTAAATGGAGATGACAAGAAACAACTGTATAAAGGATCAATCTGGCAAACATTAGTGGATGTGTGTAACACAAAAGTTGGAAACATACATTTACAAAAGCTATCATATATAATAGGTGGGAATAATAACTTCTTATAATGGCTACGCTAAACATATTATTTTGGAATGTGAATGGCCTCACAGGTATAGACAAAAGGTAAGAGTATTTAATTGTATTAAGAAATGTAGAGTGCAAATAGTAAAGTTGCAGGAGACACATTTGGAAAGAAGTGAGCTTGTGAATTTGATAAAGAAGTGATAAGAGGATGGCTAGTCATCAGAATATCAGAGACAAAGGAAAAGATGAATACTTATATTAATTGTTAGAAGAGCCCCAATACTAATAGAAGAGGGAAAAAGTAGTAGTGGTAGATTTGTAGCATACTTCTCAACTTCTTAGCGCAAGAAATCAGCACAAAGGTAAAAATAATAGGAGGATTAAGGCACACAATAGGGATATATTTTAAATATTGTTCTTATAAGCTTAGAAAGTTGTTAGAATAATAGGTTTTGCATTGTCATGCATTTTCTGAAGGATATGAAGTCTGAAATTCAAATGTCTGCATTATTTAGTGACTTCACTCCTCAATGATTTTCCAGAAAACCATAAACTTTATGAGGTACAGACCAAAAATATGAGGTAAAAATCAGGACATTCTGCAAAAGTCTGGACAGCTGAGAGGTATGCTTGTGGATAGTAAAGAGCTACTGGCAAGAGAAGAGGATTACACTGGCATGTGTTTATATTCTACCTGAAACTGCTATTATGGAGCTTAAGAACAATTTGGGAGAAACAATTAGCTTTCAGGAAGGAATATTACTTAACTTGATTTGCATCATTGAGGATGAATTTGGGGACCAAGAAGGGAAAATACAACAAAAGAAGGTAGATTTGAAATTTATGAAAATATTTGGTATGGAAGACATAAATTCAGAAGTAGGAACTCAGAATTTACATATTATTTCCCAAGATGCACTAACTGGGCTAGGCTAGACAGAAATTATATTTCACAGGAACATATGCATTTAACTGAAAGTTTCATCACATATCTGGTAACTATTTCAGATAATGTACCAGTAACAACTAAGATAAAAATGCAGGCTAATGAAGTAAAAATGAGACATGTGTGCTTTCCCACCTACCTGTTATAAAGAGAAGAATTTAATGAATGGGTAGTGGAAATTATTCAAGACTTATTAGGGAAGATAAAAATTTCTTCAGAAGTTACAATTAATGAGTGGGATAAAATGAAAGTGGAAGTTTAAAAATAGGGTAGAAATAAAAGAAAAACAGATGTGGTTAAGAGCTAACTAGATATTTAGAAGGGCTGACAAAGGTTAAAGTATTGTAGAATAAGGGGAATCTCACAGAATATGAAGAGGTGCAACTGCAAAGTGCTAAAGAGAAAATAAGTATCTGGATAATATGTATGAGTTTGGAATGATTGCTGTTATGCAACTATTTTTTTGATAACTGTGGAGCAGAAAAACTCTTAGCACAACACCTTAGGCAGCAGAAAGTAGAAAGGGTTGTTGCTAAACTTTGGGATCCTATAACAAGAAAAATAACCAGAGACCGTGGAGAGGTATTGGAGATATTTTGGAATTTTTATGAAAATTTGTATAAAGCAGAGGAATATGGAAAAAAGTGCAAGTGAAAATATTTATGGAAGACTTAAGTATGCCAACATCAGTGATAGATGAGGCTCAACAATTAACAATTAAGATAGGAGTAAATGAGATAAAAATGGCGACGTATAATCAATTTGCAGGAAAGTCTCCAGGAATAGATGCTAACTCTGGAAGTTTGGAAGCTAGGAAGGAAGAAAGTGATAAATGTCTGGAAGATTTTGTTTAACAATATTTTAAAAGGAGGGGAAGTACCAGCATTCTGAAAGAAAGCTGTGGTGACTGTAATACTTAAAGACAGTAAAGACCAGTCATGCCCATCTTCATATAGGGCCATTTCAATTTTAAACAATGATTGTAAAGTGTTTATGTCAATAATAGCCAAAAGAATAACAAAGGTGTGCCAAAATTGATAGATATGGATCAGTGTGATTTTTGTGGAGGGGAGACAGACATTTGACAACATTAATAGAATAATGATGCTCCAGAGAAAAGCAGATTGGAAGAAAAATACCACTGTTATTGGTGTGTCTAGATGCAGAGAAAGCATTCTAGGGATTAAGCTGGGATTTCATGAGAAGGGCATTGGAATCATTCTCATTCCCTGATACAGTAATAAGGTTAGGTAGGAGGATATATGAGGGATTGGGGGGCAAAAATTAAAGTAGGAGGGTTCCACTATCATAAGTTGTGTCTGAACAGAGGAACTAGTCATAGGTGTCCTCTTTCTCCTTTGTAATTTGCATTATATTTGGAGCCCTTGCCAAAGTAAGTTACTCAGAAAATCAAGGATATAATTGGTACAGTGTTGGATTTACTTGCAGATGATATTATTATGTACTTGATAAAACCAGAAAACACATCTCAGTATTGTGGAACATTCTGAGGAAGATTCAAGCTATTTCAGCATATAAATCAATGAAGACAAAACAAAGGCTATAGATTTAAACTATGTACCCCACACATTAATTGGTTCAGCAATACCCATATTAATGGAGACACAATAAAATGAAGTATTTAGGAGTATGGGTTAAAAAGGGTTCTGTTATGACAGCTAAGGATATGTGGGAAGAGACTACATGAAAAATAATACAAAAACTGAGAAACTGGAAGCTCGTGTACATGGATGAGTCTAGGACTCTTGAATGAATGCACTTTTCACCGAATCGCTAATGGGCGGGCATAGTTACACGAAAATGCTTTTCACCAAAGCAGCATTTTTGCATACGTATGCCTGTTGTACCAGTCATACTATGGTGTGGATAAGGGAAAATTCCCTTTTCCCCACTGTAGTGCGATCTTGGAGTGGGAATATTAAAGTAGGGGGGTTAGAGGGACTTGCCCTCCTGTGTAAAAGTAAATTTAATGTTTTTCTTTAATACACTTTAGTGAAACCGCTTTTTTGGTGAAAGCGCTTTTGTTAAAGTGTGTTTGGTGATAGTGGATTTGGACTGTTGAAGTTTCATTCAACAGTCCTAGATCCATATAGCTACGGATAGAAAGATACAAGAAGTTAAACTATTTTAGTCCCTTTAGTTTTATATGCATGTCAGGCATATTTTTATCAACTATTCCCAACTGTGCACCACCAAAAAATTGTCAGCCTTCTTTTAAAAACTGTAATAACAAAAATAAAGAATATGACCACCAAAGCTGTAATGAAAACACTTTAATAACTGGTAACCGCTTTCGTATAACACTTCATCAGACCATGACATGAACAAAAAAAGCCATCATTTAAATGCACAACCAAAATTAGCAATTAAAGCAATAACCTTATAAGAATAGTTCTTTAATTAAAATACCTAGATGCAAATTAATCAATGAAGTAACCTTCTGTTTTTTAAATAAGGGTTTAAAGAAACACTGTTGTTCAACCCATAACCTTTGTCTGCCTGTTGCAGTAAAATCCATTTGAATTCCTCACATTCTATCTTATTAGTCGTACTACCCCCAATATTCTCAGATAAAAGACTTAACACCATAAACTCAAAGGAATGCCCTTCGTTAATTTTTACATGCTTATTTAACATATTAGTAGAGACATCCCTCCTTATATCACCTATATGCTCAAGCACCCTGTCCTTTACCTTTCTGCTTGTCATACCTACGTAGAAACAGGGACACTTTTTACATGTTGCCAAATAAACTAAAATCATGTTGGTACAGCCTGCATAAAAATCTACTTCATATTTAACTCCTACAGTGGGATGGACAAAGGATTTTTTCTTCGAAATAAAAGGACATGCCTTACATGCACAATAGGGAGAAGTTCCTGTTCTATCAGATATCTTTACTCTCTTTTTCCTTTTTACATAACATAACCTTTGTTTTAATAATGGAACATTCTTAAAAGCAAAAGACGGTGTTAACCCAACAATACTTTTATTTCCTCATCTACTAACAACATTTGCCAGTTGCATTTAATCAAATCACCTGGGTATTGTTGGGTTAACCCCTGTTTCTACGTAGGTATGACTCTAACTTCAAAAAAACTCTCCACTCACATCTAGTAACCCAATGGGAATGCTCCTGCTGCCACCCTACATAACTTACTCTGCAAACTTTCATCTTCTCTTCCCTTCAATAGCATTCTTCCTTTTCATATACTCTTGTAAATCAATCTCTAAATGTATGTAATTCTTACCCACACCTCTCTCTGCATGTTTACCACATGTACTATCAATCCTGTATATGTCTACTAATTATTCCCATAATATTCTGTATTATCTGTTCATTCACCACTAACCTAGACTGTTAGTAATATTTGTCCTTGTCTAAATTTCTGTAGTATACTTTCAATCTATGACATATAGGAATGTTAATAGTTTATGGTCCCTCTATTTTATAACACATGTAAGCTTATAATCTACACCATATAGTAACCTTGATTTGTTTATGGAGCTTTTCTCCCTAGGTCTAATTCCTGTTGTCTATTTTCAATCTATGACATATAGTAATGTTAATAGTCTTTGGTCTGCTCTATTTTATAATTCATGTAATCTTATAATCTACATGATATTGTAACCTTGATTTTTATGGAGCTTTTCTCCCCAGGACTCCATTGAAAATGGGTTCACTTTGGCCCAATGGACTATCCTGGTAAACCAACTGCAAATAAATAAATAAATAAAATAAATAAATTTGGCATTTACTTTTCTGAAGTCCAAGCCAACATAAAGGGACTCTGGTTAACCAAGTTCATGGATGACTGCAAACTGGGAGCAATTATAGATTCTCCTATGGATGTAGACATCCTACAACAAGGCATCACTAAGACCAATGACTGATGCAAGAACATGGCCTCAAGCTCAATGCCAAAAAGTGCATTGTCATTCCCTTCGGAAAACAAATTGGTGCCTATGAACTACCATATAGGCGGTAGTCCACTAAACACCGAAGGAGTGATAAGAGACCTGGGGACACAGGTAGACAGCAACTTCTCCTTTGGTAACCACATTGCCACTGTGGTCAGAAAGTCCTTCTATGTAGCACATCTTATAACAAAATATTTCTCATTCAGGAAGAAAGAGGTCATAGTACCTCTTTACTCGTCCCTCATTAGAACTATTATTGAATATAACACCCCATTTGATGTGTATCTTGCCTGACAACTGCAACAACTGGAAAGGCAACAGAAATACCTAACTAAGAGGATCTCAGGCCTCAAACATGTGCCCTACACTGACAGACTATACTCGGTCTAATATCGCCTACTTGGTGGCGATCTCTGCTTGACATACAAAGTCATGTCTGACCTGGAGCTGCTAGACATGCTAAACCTAAAGAAATTCAAATCCCAACGAGCTACAGGGTCCAGGGACCTAAACCTCATTACCACCATAAACAGAATATGCTGGAGGGACATGTTCCTAACCCAGTGACTTCTCATACTCTTAAACAAACTCCCCATTCATGTTAAGCAGAGCACTTCACTGGCCCTTTTCAAGAGAAATCTTGATGAGTGGATGGGCAATAGGAAATTCGCCCTGGGGATCACTTCAATGGCCCTGCTTGACAAGAGCATGGGGAACTAAGCACGGGAGGCAGTCACCCCAGAAATCACTCTGTGGCCCTGCTGGACAAGGGCACTGGGAGCTAACACTAGGTGGCATTATGCCACAGAATTACTTGGACTAGGCTTGTACAGGCTCCAGGGCCATTAGCCTAGTACATACCTATGAACCTACAAAACCAATATTGCTTGCATAGGTTAAAGATAGCCTCAACCTAGAATCCACTTCTTTAGTGTTCCTCTCTCTATTAAGACAATGATCAGAATAAAACCGTTTCCCACTACTCTCCCTTAGCTCTCTAACTTGGTCCAATACTTCCATGACCTCTTTTTCCTTATACCCATTTCTATGAATTCCAACATTACTGTTTCAAAAGCTTTATCCAATTCCTTAGAGTCTGTATGTGTTCTAGAAACTCTCAGGAGCTGGCTTTTCATAGAGCTCCTAAACACAAAATGGTGATACATACTAGAACAATGTAACTTGCTGTTCTTCCAACAGGGTTTTTTAAATAACTTGGTGTCGAAATTGCCATTTGGGTCTTTACAAATAGTAACACCTAAAAATTCTATACTCAAGGATGAAAAATTTGCTGTAAACTTTAAAAATTCTGTACTGGTATTAAGATAGCTAATAAAGTCATGTAAAAGCTGTATCTCACCATCCTATAAAATAAACACATTGTCAACAAATCTTTTATACATTTTTTATCATATATAAATTTAGTAATATAATGAAAAAAATATTTTTATCAACCACAGGAGAAGTTGTGGACAGTAATTAATAAAGAGGTGAATGATTTTATCTGGAAGGGGGACACAACAAGGGTCAAGTGGGTAAGTTGATCCTTCCAACAGAACAAGGTGCTTTAGGATTACCTGATTGAAGGGATATTTTAGAGTTACAGATTTGAGGTTCATATACATAACACAAACAGAAAACTACAATTCAAGGTGGAAAGGGATGATGATGATGAAGTGGGGGGAATTCAAGACATACAGAGAGAGTGGGGTTTTGAATGCAGATCTTTAAGGAGAATGACAGCAGCTATACATAATATTATGTTTATTGTTATATGTTTAAAGTAGCAAAAAGTATTCCAAGAACTAAGCAATACAAGAATGGAGAAAGAGGATTCTAATGATAGGGATGACTGCAATTAGGGGTACAGAGAATAGACAAAAGTGAGCTGAAATTTACTGGAGAAAACTGGTAAAGGAAGCAAGATATTGTAAGAAAATAGAGAGAGAAAGGTAATAGAATGGGAAGAGGCCAAAAAGATATTTGGACTGCAGGCGAGAGACTGCCTTCCCTTTCAGGGCTTGATATCTGAGTATAGACAATGAGAAAGGGCTCAGAGAATTTTAAGTGAAAGACCTGCTCTGTTAGAGTTTTTAGTTGAGTCTAGAACAGGAGCTGCTATTAGAAAAGGGATAATTAGTAGGGTATATAAAATATTACGCATTAACTATAGGAATTATTCAGAAGAGGTTACAAAGATTGGGAAGAGAGAGATTGGATAAGCAGTTCAGAAGTAAACAATGGGAGGACATATGTATGGCTCCCAAATATGGAACAAAGTCTAGTAGATTTAGGAATTTTGCTTCAAAGAGATTGCATATGTATTTTGATATCCCAAACAGACTCCAAAGAAATGGATGATGGTCAAAGTATGCAAGCAAGTTTGAGGAAATTACCATTTTCCTAGGTAATATAAATCTGACAAAGTCAGATATAGAGGATTGAGCATTACTGGGGGCTCCCCTGTTTGAACAAGAGGTCGGAGAGAATGTTTGAACCACTCCATGTGGCAGAGCACTGAGACTAGATGGTATTAATGTTGAAATTTATAAAGCTTTGCAACATGTACCTGCCCAAATCTTAACTGTTTCAAGAAATGGCCTCTTCTGGAAACAGTCATCCCTTTTTAAAGCTATCCTTGATAGCTATTCTGCCCAAACTGGGAAAGAACCCCTTCACAATAAGAAAAGACTTGACTTTCTCCACGATCAATGTAGAAGCTAAACTACATGTAAATGTATGGGCTGTCTGATACAGCTTTTCTTGTCTTAGCTTACAGGGAAGCATCAGGTAAGGTTTGTCAGAGGCTGTTCCAACACAACTCAATTGCATGAGCTGCACACTTTAATTCAGAGTGCCCAGGGTAGCCCCAGTCTATCCATTGGTATTGTAATTGATTTTAAAGAAGCATTCGATTTGATATTATTTGATAAGAGAGGCGAAGAAGAGAGTACAGGCAGGGTGGAGTGGGTGGAGAAGAGTGTCAGGAGTGATATGTGACAGATGAGTACCAGTAAGAGTGAAAAGGAAGGTCTACAAGAGGGTATTGAGACCAGCTATGTTATATGGGTTGGAGACAGTGCCATTGACAAAAAGGCAAGAGTCAGAGCTGGGTGTGGCAGAGTTAAAGATGTTAAGATTTGCACTGGGTGTGATGAGGGTAGACAGGATTAGGAATAAGTATATTAGAGGGTCAGCCCAGGTTAGATGGTTCAGAGACAAAGCCAGAGAGGTGAGATTGTGTTGGTTTGGACATGTGCTGAGGAGGGATGCTGGGTATATTGGGAAAAGGACGTTAAGGATGAAGCTGCCAGGTAAGAGGAAAAGAGGAAGGCCTTAGATAAAGTTTATGAATGTGGTTGGTGTGACAGAGCAAGATGCAGAGGACAGGAAAAAATGGAAACAGATCTTCTGCTGTGGCGACCCCTAATGGGAACAGCCGAAGGAAAAAGAAAGATTCAATTTGATATGCTGCAGTTATATTTGGGCTGCACTAGATACATTCTGTCACAATAAAAGCACTCTACAACTCACATTGTGGGTCAGTGGCCATGAATAAAATTATATATTCTCCATGTCCTGTGATAACTGGGATAATACAGAGATGTATGATATTGCCCATGTTTATTCTGTGGGATGTATGATACTGCACGTTTCTTCTATTTCCTCTAGAGTTACCTGTGTAATGCCTGTTGCCTACATATATTTTTGGATGGGAGCTATGTGGGGACCTAGTGAATAGTCTTACATCTGCCAGTGATTGCTAACTTCTGTCTATTAACTCATCCTTGAATACTGTTCAGATTATTATTATTATTTTTCTCAAGAATCAACTTTATCAATGTGAACATCAATAGTAAATAAGAAAAATAAATATTCAGACAGCAGCTACATATTTACAAGCTATTTATATACATTATCTTAATTGCTTCAAAATTTCAACAGACATAATTACAACATGAAGGGTCGCTTAATTTAGTAAAAATATCCTTACAACTAATTACCACCACACCCTGTGCTTCCCCACATTCCAGCCAAAATTGTATTCAAAAGTCCACTGTTAACTCATAGCCTATCAAGTGTGGCAGCTACACCAAACATATAGTGGAATAATCCTTTAATACTAATCCTGAAGTCTTGCAGTGCCCCACCTCAGTATAGATTAGACACTAATGTAACAGTGCATTAAACATAATACCATTCACCATTCTGGGCAACAACCCAGTTTCACATGTATCCTTACAGATGTCACCAAGTCTAAAAACATCCATTAATATAACCGTCTCTTCCAGAAATTCTCAATCCACTTTTAATACACTGTCTGCTTAAGAGACAGTACAGCCAGCTGCACTGAACCCCTGAAACATAACCTTTCAATTAAGAAAAACACCAAAAGTTGTCCTGAACACTCGACTATGTAAAAAACACCAAAAAAATGTTTGAGGATCTCAAGGAAGGTCACTGTGCACTGAAAGTTCTATTCAAACCCTTTAATAGTTAAAAGTTTTTTTAAAAAGCTAAAAACAACCAGACAGATGCTTCAGGTTAAGCGCTTTCATCTACGTTGTAGACTTCATCAGAACAACCATTAATTACATTCACCAAGCTTTTATACTAATTCCATTAAAAAAATATGCATATAATTAAACAATTAGTTGATGTTATACAATTTAAAGTGCCAGTGCTCTCTATTCAAACAATGCCATACTAATATAGTTTCTAAATTCATATACACCTAATATCATTATAAAAATAAAATAAATAATATAAGTATTAATTATAAATTGATTTTGTCATTCATATGGCCAAATACATCATAAAATATTCCATTACCTATTGTTTTCCAGTATTGGCTTTATAGAAATTGAATCATTCAACCCAGGATGAACAGAAGTATTTAATTTAATCTGCCATCTGGTCTCTTTTTCTCCTAATACATATTTAACACTTCCCCCTCTAGGATTTACTTTTACACATTCAAGTATACCAAAGTTGAATGTATTACATTTACTATTCCCTTCAAGATGTCTCCATAATGCATTCTTAGTGTCCTGCTTCTTGATTTTATAACAGTGCTCATATATTCTATTTCGAAGACATCTGTCCGTCTTTCCCACATAGAAACATGGACAATTACTACACTTCGCCATGTATACCACATGTCTATTCCTACAATTCCCTTTCCGGAACCATACAGTAGTATTGTTAATATCTTTCAGGGTTACAGATGGACTGTTGATAATTAAATGACATTGATTACAGTTCCCGCACTTAGTGGTACCTGTCCCCTTTGTTGCTTTTTGATCTGTAATTTTCCTTTCTAATTCAACTTTAAGGTTAATTCCTGTTTTAGAAACAAAATATGGTTTGTTTCCTACTACATTGTTGTCAGTTTTTAATATATTCCAGTTACTAGATATAATTCTAGTTATGTCCTGTGTCTCAGGAGCATATTGTAAAATACATGCTTTCATGTATCCATCTAGCTCATTTGCTTCATTGATTTTGACCTCACCCTTTATGTCCACATCACTATTTCCTAAAATAGGTTTATACTTTGTTTCCCATTGGTGCATTACATATTTTATGGTGTCATAAATCAGGGCTACAGGATACCCTATGGATTTAAACATTTTTCCTATATAATCCAATAAATTTACTAAATCTGTATAGTCAGAGGTCATCCTGGCAGCTCGTACACATTGCCCTTTAAGAATACTTCTTTTTTGACTAATGGGGTGACAACTAGTATACTCTAAGTAAGTGTTACTAAAAGTACTCTTTCTATAAATCTTTGACTTGAACCTTCCTTTGTCAATAATTATATGAGTGTCCAGATATGGAATTGATTTTTTTATCTATATTATATGTGGACCTCAAATAGTCACATCTAGTGTTTAAATAGTCCATTAATTCCTTGAACTTATCAATACTTGCATTCCACAACACAAATATGTCATCCAAAAGTCTCAGGTAGCATGAAATATTGTTTTTCCATTCTGTAGAAAGAATGTATTCTGTCTCCCAATCAATCAAAAACATATTGGCAAAAATGGGAGCACATGCTGCTCCCATCGCAACTCCTTTATTTTGCCGATAGTATTCTCCTTCAAATAGAATGTAATTATGGTTTAACATTATTTCCATAAACTCCATGATCAAGGAAATGTTTTCCCATTGTACTTCCCCATATTTTACTATACTGTTGTTAAACCTACATAACCCTTCATTCTGGGATATACTGGAAAAGAGGTCTACTATGTCAATGGTTACCAAATAGGTTTCTGTAGTAATAGTTTCTGTATTGAGTCTCCCTAAAAAGTCCCAGGAATCAATTATCAAATGCACTGATTTTTTATATATGTGCTTTAACCAGCTATCAATTACCTTCCCAAAAGGGAAGGTTTTAGATTTACTACCTGAGATTATTGGCCGAAAAGGGGGGGTCATTAGGGTTTTTATGTACTTTAGGAATACCTACTATGGTACCAATGACAGGACGCTCCACTTTCAAAAAATTATACATATCACTATCTATCCTGTTATCCAATAACATTTCTTCCAACCATAGATCAATTTTGTGGTAGGCTATGTTAACTTCATTAATAGAAGATATGTCATAGTTCCCAGAGTTAGTAAAATCTCATGGATTTTGTTTATATATTCACCCCTGTCATATAGTACCATTCCGCCCCCCTTGTCGGGTTTCATAACCCTTAAATTGTTGTTTTCTTGTATCTCCTTCATTAATTTGTATTCTTTATATTCAAGATTCCTTTTTCTATTATAATTCTTCCTCACATATTCATAGATCTCATCCATAACAATCTTTTCATATACTGCTAGTGTTGGGTATAGGGGAGGTACAAAGGTACTTTTCTTCTTAAAGTCACTCCTATTTTCTTGTTTTGTTCCTTTAAAATATTCAGATAGATTTAATTTCCTTAAGTATTTTTTGAAATCAATTATATAATCTACCACATTATTGTTCCTATTTGGGACAAACTTAATTCCTTTAGATAGTAATTTGAAATGACCTTCATGAAGTGGCACCTGTGTTTAATTATATATACTAAAATCACCCATACAAAAATGTGTGTCGGTAATCCTAGTAATTATTCCTTTCTTTTCCAATTGTTTCCCTTTTTGTACTGGGGTGGGTTCTCCCATTTGTAGGCGTCCCATTTTTTCGTTCCCCCATATGGTTCCTTCTGTTTTCCTATCCCGATGTTCCTTTCCTTTAAAAAATCTGGGTTGTAACTATAATGTTCATCTTTCCTATGTGGGTAATGTCTTCTATAGTTATTGTTCCTATATCTATATTTGTAGTTACCATCATTGGTTCTGTTACTTTCCAGTATATCCCAGAACGAAAGGTTATGTAGGTTTAACAACAGTATATTAAAATATGGGGAAGTACAATGGGAAAACATTTCCTTGATCATGGAATTTATGGAAATAATGTTAAACCATAATTACATTCTATTTGAAGGAGAATACTATCGGCAAAATAAAGGAGTTGCGATGGGAGCAGCATGTGCTCCCATTTTTGCCAATATGTTTTTGATTGATTGGGAGACAGAATACATTCTTTCTACAGAATGGAAGAACAATATTTTGTGCTACCTGAGATTTTTGGATGACATATTTGTGTTGTGGAATGCAAGTATTGATAAGTTCAAGGAATTTATGGACTATTTAAACACTAGATGTGACTATTTGAGGCTCACATATAATATAGATAAAAAATCAATTCCATATCTGGACACTCATATAATTATTGACAAAGGAAGGTTCAAGTCAAAGATTTATAGAAAGAGTACTTCTAGTAACACTTACTTAGAGTATACTAGTTGTCACCCCATTAGTCAAAAAAGAAGTATTCTTAAAGGGCAATGTGTACGAGCTGCCAGGATGACCTCTGACTATACAGATTTAGTAAATGAACTGGATTATATAGGAAACATGTTTAAATCCATAGGGTATCCTGTAGCCCTGATTTATGACACCATAAAATATGTAATGCACCAATGGGGAACAAATTTAGGAAATAGTGATGTGGACATAGAGGGTAAGGTCAAAATCAATTAAGCAAATGAGCTAGATGGATACACGAAAGCATGTATTTTACAATATGCTCCTGAGACAAAGGACATAACTAGAATTATATCTAGTAACTGGAATATATTAAAAACTGACAACAATGTGTTTAAAATAGTAGGAAACAAACCATATTTTGTTTCTAAAACAGGAATTAACCTTAAAGTTGAATTAGAAAGGAAAATTACAGATCAGAAAGCAACAAAGGGGACAGGTACTACTAAGTGTGGGAACTGTAATCAATGTCATTTAATTATCAACAGTCCGTCTGTAACCCTGGAAGATATTAACAATACTACTGTATGGTTCTGGAAAGGGAATTGTAGGACTAGACATGTGGTATACATACGTGTCCATGTTTCTATGTGGGAAAGACGGACAGATGTCTTCTAAATAGAATATATGAGCACTGTTATAAAATCAAGAAGCAGGACACTAAGAATGCATTATGGAGACATCTTGAAGGGAATAGTAAATGTAATACATTCAACTTTGGTATACTTGAATGTGTAAAAGTAAATCCTAGAGGGGGAAGTGTTAAATATGTATTAGGAGAAAAAGAGACCAGATAGCAGATTAAATTAAATACTTCTGTTCATCCTGGGTTGAATGATTCAATTTCTATAAAGCCAATACTGGAAAACAATAGGTAATGGAATATTTTATGATGTATTTGGCCATATGAATGACAAAATCAATTTATAATTAATACTTATAGTATTTATTTTATTTTTATAATGATAATAGGTGTATATGAATTTAGAAACTGTATTAGTATGGCATCGTTTGAATAGAGAGCACTGGCACTTTAAATTGTATAACATCAACTAATTGTTTAATTATATGCATATTATTTGAATGGAATTAGTATAAAAGCTTGGTGAATGTAATTAATGGTTGTTCTGATGAAGTCTACAACATAGATGAAAGCGCTTAACCTGAAGCATCTGTCTGGTTGTTTTTAGCTTTTTAAAAAAACTTTTAACTATTAAAGGGTTTGAATAGAACTTTCAGTGCACAGTGACTTTCCTTGGGATCCTCAAACATTTTTTTGGTGTTTTTTACATAACCTTTCAATGTAATGTTAATACTCAGTGTTCATCTAACTAACCCTCCGTAATAAATCTAAACAAGTAATAACTGTAATACATTTAAAAATCAGAGCCTCCTTCTTTTAATCACAGACAGTCTTATGCCTAGAATGATGCCCTATGACAGTTAATTAAACAGAAAAATAAACAAACAAACAAAAAAAAATTACCCTCAGCCACTCAAACAATCCTATTTCATGCTTTTATTCAACACTAGTGCTAAATATATTGTCTACATCTTCAGTAATAATATGATCCCCTATTGATGCTCTCCTCACTTTTCACTGAAATTAAATACTTTACCAAAAATACAAGTAGTTAGTCAGAATAAAACATCTAAAGGTGAGATGGCCAATAGTATTCCATCTAATGCAAGTGATTTGCATATAGCACAGAACTGCAGAAGGTCCTTGGAATTGGCTGAGAGGGAAAGACAAGGTTTCAATGAAGTTTATATATAGCAGCGGGCAAATCAGAGGATGGAGAATTTTTCTACAACCAATGAATCCTTGTTAGCAAGGCTCTTACAGGAAGATGCCTCAGTGGAATGTGAACCAAGGGCAAGACAGAGGGTGCCAAAGTCAATGCAATTTGATGATAACAATGTTGCAAATTTGTTAGACTTTTTAAATAAACATGAGTTGTGCCTTTTAAGTAAAGGTCTCAGTTTTGTTCCTGTGAGGAGAGTAGATACAATGTGGACTATTACCAATTTAAAAATGTTTACTCATAAGTTGAATTTAGACTATTTTTGTAAAATATGCATTTGTTAATACTGAGTGCACTGGTTTAAAGAAGTAACATGTTGTAATCCAGTTTTGATTCGAGCATTGTAGGTTTTTGAGACTTCTGCAAAAAGAGAGGTAGAAGACATGTTTAACTCAAAACCTAAAATAAAATGAATAATTTATCTAGAAAAGCTATGGCAGTCCTAAAATGACTGCAGGAAAAGGATTTAACATATATTGAAAAAAAACAAGGGGAGCTATGGTTATAATGACAACTACAATGTTTGTACATAAATGTTATGAACTGTTAAATGATATGAATACATGCACAAAAGTTACTGTTCATGAAATTTACAAACTGTACAAATATACAGATAATGTGCTATGTGAAGTATTGGAAAGTTATGGCATTTATGTCCATGAATATGATTTTTTGCTAATGGAGAATATTAGATTGATATCTTTTTTGGAATATCAAAATTACATAAAAGTGTTGGAAACCCACCCTTGTGACCTATTGTCAGTGAATCAGGAAGTAAAATGGATGTTCTGTCTTTATTTTTGCATAGTTCATTAAATTCAGTAGTAAGAAAATGTGTTTTTATATCAAGGATTTGTGTCATTTTTAGATTAAATGAACAAGGCAACACTGGCAGATGTTGGTTGACAGTGTTTTTAGTAACTATGGATGTGATGGCTTTCTAGTTGGTTATACCACATACTGATGGCATTGAGATGTTAAGAAGTTTTCTAGCCAATAATGGCAATATTACTACTATAACAATACAGATTATTTGCAAATGAATGTAATTCGTACTTTATGTATATATATATATATATATATATATATATATATATATATATATATGTGTGTGTGTGTGTGTCTTTTTTGGCAAGGACATTTTTAGGCAGGTGACGACAGGAGTAGTGTACAGTATCCCCATCATTTGCAGATTACATCATGGCAGAATGAAAAACAACTTAGCTATATAAAAGAAATGTATTTATTTGGGCAGGTGACAAGTAGTTTGGAAGTGTTCTTAGATGGGACGAATAAGAGCATATTATCATAATGGCTATAATCCATGGTATATGAAAACTAATGCAGTGAAGAATCAATTAGACTGTCTAGGTTAACTACTGATGATGCTTATTTTATTAATCAAGCAGAAGATGTAAAATATTTTTTGAGTGAGGCTATAAAATTGAGTTTTTGGAAGGTATTAAAATTATATTGTTAATAAAAAGAAAACTCAGTACCACCCATTTTAACAAATAGGTCGATGAGCAGATATGACACTAATAAGGAATTTCTGAGCAGTGAAGGTCAAAAAAATACAAATGGTTATAAAATTTCAGTGGTACTGAAATATAGTCTGAATAGATAAGAAATTAAAGTGGTAATTATTTACAACTGGAAATTTTTGTAAGGAAATACACAGTTAATAGATGTAGGTGAGGAGCCAAGATTTTTGTATAAAAGACATACATAGGGCATGCCTTTGTTGAAGGTTGGGCAACAATCTGGCCCTCGGCACCATAAAAATCTACTGCCAATCATTAGCGGACCGGAGTTCTGCTGTGGCGACCCAAAGCCGGGAAAAGCCGAAAGAAGAAAAACAACAACAATGGTATGAATTTTAAATAAATTTTATGTCTAAATTAATCTGCCAATAAAAGGTGTGATTTTGAAAGATAAGGCACTTACAAATTTGTTTTCTGTAAATGCTATAGATTTGCCAGCGAGGGCCCTTGTTTTACAGAGAATTTAAGGGGTAACATTTAAAGATAATCGTAACACCTCTTTTGTGGTATATGTTGCTACATGTATAAGCTGTAGTTGTTTTTCTGTTGGAAAAAAACAACAAGGGAGATGCAAGAGAGAATCAAATAACATCTGTATAGAATAAAGAAAAATATGAGATGAGAAATACACTTGTCAAGCATATGTATACCTGTACAGGGCTATTTATAAAGGTCACAACAGTGCAAGCAACCATGATGGGATAATAGTACAAGGACGCAGGTGCATCACTGAGTGCCAAAACCAGGACACAAGACATTGCCATGGACAAGTGCATCTCAGGTAGTGGGCCAGTAAAGCAGAACTGTCTCACAGAGGTGAAAGAATCAGTTCTGAGTTTTTGCTGGTTTCCCCACAATTACTGCCATTACAACTGTCTTAGCTTACTCAGTGCATGTAGAGTGACATGGCACATGTGTCCTAGAGTAAATATTTTTACTGAGATATTGGTAGCCCACATGACGTATGCTGATGCATCCATTAGACTTGTGGTAAATGTCCTCTGTTGTGCAAGGATCCAGATGCATGGTGGTTGGTCACATGCCAGTCTTACATAGATGGCATACACTAATCTGGAGACTGCATCATTGTCATCCCAATTAGGTTGTCACCACACATAGGTGTGATCATTTTCATCATTATAGCTCATGTTACTCATCTGGTTTTGCCACTGGAATGCCACACTAAAACAACCACTATGATTCTTTTGGCTCCATACTATCTCTATCCCTTTTTGGCCAGAGTACAATGCCTAGACATGAGCATCCCTGGTGTCCTGGATGCCATTCGTATATTGACTCTAAACATTGGAAGCCATGACGGGGTTCCCATACATGCTTCTAAAGTGCTACTCCATCCTTTGTACAGAATGCATTCTCCCCTAATACTGCTGTACAAAAGGTACACCTCTTTAGCATTCACAACATTGAAGCTGCAGTCAAACACAGGTGGGTGTAATCCCCAACTTCCACCAACCTGCTACCTGTCATGAGTGGTTACTGCATTCATTTCCAATTACCCTTGTACCTGTGATAGCATCACTGTCATCTGTCACTGTGCCCTTTTCCACCTGTGCAAATAATGATGACTGCATCCTGACCACCCATCTGGGCTGTGTGTATCTACCAACTTGATGACCTTACAGGCAGTCACCCCCACACAAAATGTTAGTAGAAATTGCACAGATACTAGATATAGGAATCATGGAAACTAGGCAGTGCACAGACAAATTGTGTTTAATATCCTATTACCAATTGGCACCTGATTAATTTATTTTATTTTATTTATTTGACTAGGTTTATCTCAGCAGACCAGAGGCCCCTCTTTGGAGACCAGAGGGGGTTATTTCAACTACAATGGGAAATTTGGCAAGAGCTTGATGGAGCTTTCACCACCCTTTTCAGTAGGTGCCATGGAATATTTTACATGCACATTAGCTATTATCATCTCAGGTAGATGAGAACTTCAGTTTAATGTCTCATCTAAAGGATGGCACCCTCAAGAGAGCAACAACCCCCTAATTTTGCACTGCAGTTGTCTACAATCCAATGATTTGTAGTGAGAATAGAAACCACTGCCATCTGGTCTTCCAGCACCAAAGGTGAGTGTGCAACCTGTTGTGCCACAATGAAACCCCCATGAAATGCTGTGTGGTGCAGGTGGGCCACTGATGGCAATGTTAGTGCAATAAATATAAGCAGCACCTCAATCAAATAGGTTATGTTATAAAATTTCCCACATAGAGGTGGTTTTCTTCTCTGGTCCTTTCACTGTGAGATATGAATGATGATGGGTAACATCACAAGCACTGACTGTGAGACATGAATGATGGTAACATCACAGACACTAATTGTGAGACATGATGGTTTGTAACATCAAGGGCACTGACTGTGAGACATGAATGATGATATGTAATATGATAGGCACTGACTGTGAGATATGAATGATGGTGTATAATGTCATAAGCACTGAGTTTGAGGCATGAATGATGATGGTGTGTAAAATTTCAGGCACTGACTGTGAGAAATGAATGATGATGTTGTGTAACATTTCAGGCACTGACTGTGAGACATGAATGATGATGGTGTGTAACATCACAGGCACTGACTGTAAGACATGAATGATGGTGTGTAACATCACAAGCACTGACTGTGAGACTTGAATGATAATGGTATGTAAAATCACAATCTCTGACTGTGATACATGAATGATAATGTGTAATATCACAGGTAATGACTCTGAGATATGAATGATGGAAACATCACAGGCACTGAGTGTGAGACATGAATGATGAAGTGGAATATGACAGGCACTGACTGTGAGATATAACTGATGGTGTGTAATGTCGTAAGCACTGAGTTGAAGGCATGAATGATGATGGTGAATAGCAATGCAGGCACTGACTTTGTGGAATGAATGATGATGGTTTGTAACATGACAGGCACTGACTGCAAGACCTGAGGGTGTAACATCACAGACACTGGGAGATGTAAATGATGATGCTGTGCAACATCACAGGCACTGACTGTAAGACATGAATGATGATGGTGTGTAACATCACAGGCACTGACTATAAGACTTGAATGATAATGGTGTGTAACATCATGGGCACTGACTGTCAGATGTAAGTGAAGAAGGTGTATAGCATCACAGGCACTGATTGTGAGACATGAATGATGATAGTGTGCAACATCACAGATACTCACTGTGAGACGTGATAGGTGGTGCGTAATGTCAAAAGCACCGACTGTGAGACATGAATGCTGATAGTTTGTAACAGCATAGGTACTGACTGTGAGATGTGAATGATGGTGTGTAACATCACAGGTACTGACTGTGAGACATAATTATTGTATAAGATATCACAGGCAGTGTCTGTGACCCAAGAATAATGATGGTGTGTACCATTACAGGCAGTTACTTTGACGAATGAATGATGATTTGTAACATGACAGGCACTGACTGCAAGACGTGAATAATGATGGTGCATAACATCACAGACACTGATTGTGAAACATCACAGGTAGTGACTGTGAGACATGATTGATGTTGCGTACTGTCAGAGGTGCACACTGTAAGACATGAATGATGATGTGTAATATGATAGGAACTGACTGTGAGATATGAACGATGGTGTGTAATGTCACAAGCACTGAGTTTGAGGCATGAGTGATAATGGCATATAGCATCACAGGCACTAACTTTGAGGAATGAATGATGATGGTGTGTAAGATTTCAGGCACTGACTGTGAGACATGAATGATTATGGTGTGTAACATTACAGACACTAATTATGAGACTTGAATGATAATGGTATGTAACATCACAAGTACTGACTGTGAGATTTGAATGATGATGTGTAATATCACAGGTACTGATTGCGAGATATGAATGATGGTATTTAATGTCACAGGTACTGAGTGTGAGACAAGAACAAAGATGTGTAGTATCACAGGTACTGACTGTGAGATATGAATGATGGTGTGTAATGTCACAGGCACTTAGTGTGAGACATAAATGATGATGTGTTATATGATAGGCACTGACTGTAAGATATGAATGATGGTGTGTAACATCACAGGTACTGAGTGTGAGACAAGAACAAAGATGTGTAATATCACAAGTACTGACTGTGAGATATGAATGATGGTGTGTAATGTCACAGGCACTGAGTGTGAGACAAGAACAAAGATGTGTAATGTCACAGATACTGACTGTAAGATATGAATGATGGTGTGTAATGTCACATGCACTGAATTTGAGGTATGAATGATGATGATGTGTAGCATCACAGGCACTGACTTTAATGAATAAATGATGATGATGTGTAATATTTCAGATATTGACTGTGAGACATGAATGATGATGGTGTGTGACATCACAGGCACTGACTTTGAGGAATTAATGATGATTGTAATATGACAGGCACTGACTGTAAGACATGGATGATAATGGTGTGTAACATCAAAGACACTGACTGTGAGATGTAAATGATGATGCTGTGCAACATCACAGGCACTGACTGTGAGACATGAGTGATGATGCTGTGTAACATCACAGGCAATGACTATGACACATGAATAATGATGGTGTCTAGCATTACAGGCACTGACTGTGTGGAATGAATGATGATGGTTTGCAACATGACAGGCACTGACTGTGAGATGTAAATGATGTTGCTGTGCAACATCACAGGCACTGACTTGAGACATGAATGATGATGCTGTGTAACAGTACAGCCACTGACTGTGAAACATGGATGATGCTGTGTAACATCACAAGCACTGACTTTGTGACATGAATGATGATGGTATGTAAAATCACAGTCACTGACTGTGAAACATGAATGATGGTGTGCAACATCACAGGCACTGACTGTGAGATATGAATGATGATGTGTAACATCACAGGCACTGACTGTGAGATGTAAGTGATGGTGTGTAGCATCACAGGCACTGACTGTGAGGCATGAATGATGATTGTGTGTAATGTCACAGTTACTGAGTGCGAGATGAGAATGATGGTGTGCAATGTCATAGGCACTGATTGTGAGACATGAATGATGGTGTGTAACATCACAAGCACTGACTGTGAGGCATGAATGATAATGTGCAATATCACGGGCACTGACTGTGAGTCATGGATGATGGTGTGCAACTTCACAGGCACTGACTGTGAGATGTAAGTGATGATAGTGTGTAGCATCAAAATTGCTGACTGTGAGACATGAGTGATGATGGTGTGTAACATCACAGGCATTGATTGTAAAGCATGAGTGGTGATGATGATGTATAACATCACAGACACTAACTGTGAGATGTAAGTGATGATGGTGTGTAACATCACAGACACTGACTGTGAGATGTAAGTGATGATAGTGTGTAGCATCAAAATCGCTGACTGTGAGACATGAGTGATGATGGTGTGTAACATCACAGGCATTGATTGTAAAGCATGAGTGGTGATGATGATGTATACCATCACAGACACTAACTGTGAGATGTAAGTGATGATGGTGTGTAGCATTAAAGGCACTGACTGCGAGACATGAATGGTGGTGTGTAATGTTACAAGCACCGAGTGTGAGGCATGAGTGATGATGGTGTGCAGCATCACAGGCACTGACCTTGAGGAATGAATGATAATGGTGTGTAACATTTCAGGCACTGACTGTGAGACATAAATGATGATGTTGTGTAACATTTCAGGCACTGACTATGAGACATAAATGATGATGGTGTGTAACATCACAAGCACTGACTGTAAGACATGAAAGATGATGGTGGTGTGTAACAACACAGGCACTGACTATGAGACTTGAATGATAACGGTATGTAAAATCACAATCTCTGACTGTGATACATGAATGATGATGTGTAATATCACAGGTAATGACTGTGAGATATGAATGATGGAAACATCACAGGCACTGAGTGTGAGACATGAATGATGATGTGGAATATGACAGGCACTGACTGTGAGATATAACTGATGGTGTGTAATGTCATAAGCACTGAGTTGAAGGCATGAATGATGATGGTGAGTAGCATCGCAAGCACTGACTTTGAGGAATGAATGATGCTGGTGTGTAACATTTCAGGCACTGACTGTGAGACAAGAATAATGTTAGTGTGTAACATCACAGGCACTGACTTTGAGGAATGAATGATGATGGTTTGTAACATGACAGGCACTGACTGTAAGACCTGAATGATGATGGTGTGTAACATCACAGACACAGGGAGATGTAAATGATGATGCTGTGCAACATCACAGGCACTGACTGTAAGACATGAATGATGATGGTGTGTAACATCACAGGCACTGACTATAAGACTTGAATGATAATGGTGTGTAACATCACGGGCACTGACTGTCAGATGTAAGTGATGAAGGTGTATAGCATCACAGGCACTGATTGTGAGACATGAATGATGATAGTGTGTAACATCACAGGTACTCACTGTGAGACATGAATGGTGGTGTGTAATGTCAAAAGCACTGACTGTGAGACATGAATGATGATAGTTTGTAACAGCATAGGTACTGACTGTGAGATGTGAATGATGGTGTGTAACATCCAAGGTACTGACTGTGAGACATAATGATTGTATAAGACATCACAGGCACTGACTGTGACCCAAGAATAATGATAGTGTGTACCATTACAGGCAATTACTTTGACGAATGAATGATGATTTCTAACATGACAGGCACTGACTGCAATACATGAATAATGATGGTGCATAACATCACAGACACTGATTGTGAGACATGAATGATGGTGTGCAACATCACAGGTAGTGACTGTGAGACGTGATTGATGGTGCGTACTGTCAGAGGCACACTCTGTAAGACATGAATGATGATGTGTAATATGATAGGAACTGACTGTGAGATATGAATGATGGTGTGTAATGTCACTAGCACTGAGTTTGAGGCATGAGCGATAATGGCATGTAGCATCACAGGCACTGACTTTGAGGAATGAATGATGATGGTGTGTAAGATTTCAGACACTGACTGTGAGACATGAATGATGATGGTGTGTAACATCACAGGCACTGACTGTAAGACATGAATGATGATGGTGTGTAACATTACAGACACTAACTATGAGACTTGAATGATAATGGTATGTAACATCACAAGCACTGACTGTGAGATATGAATGATGATGTGTAATATCACAGGTACTGATTGTGAGATATCAATGATGGTGTTTAATGTCACATGTACTGAGTGTGAGACAAGAACAAAGATGTGTAGTATCACAGGTACTGACTGTGAGATATGAATGATGGTGTGTAATGTCACAGACACTGAGTGTGAGACATAAATGATGATGTGTTATATGATAGGCACTAACTGTAAGATATGAATGATGGTGTGTAACGTCACAGGTACTGAGTGTGAGACAAGAACAAAGATGTGTAATATCACAAGTACTGACAGTAAGATATGAATGATGGTGTGTAATGTCACAAGCACTGAGTTTGAGGCATGAATGATGATGTGTAGCATCACAGGCACTGACTTTAATGAATAAATGATGATGATGTGTAATATTTCAGATATTGACTGTGAGACATGAATGATGATGGTGTGTAACATCACAGGCACTGACTTTGAGGAATGAGTGATGATTGTTTGTAATATGACAGGCACTGACTGTAAGACATGAATGATAATGGTGTGTAACATCACAGACACTGACTGTGAGATGTAAATGATGATGCTGTGCAACATCACAGGCACTGACTGTAAGACATGAATGATGGTGGTGTGTAACATCACAGGCACTGACTATGAGACTTGAATGATAATGATGTGTAACATCACAGACACTGACTGTGAGATGTAAATGATGATGCTGTGCAACATCACAGGCACTGACTGTAAGACATGAATGATGGTGGTGTGTAACATCACAGGCACTGACTATGAGACTTGAATGATAATGATGTGCAACATCACAGGCACTGACTTTGGGGCATGAATGATGGTATGTAACATCACAGGCACTGACTGTGAGACATGCATGATGATGGTGTGCATAATTTCAGGCACTGACGGTGAGAAATGAATGATGGTGTGTAACATCACAGGCACTGACTGTGAGACATGAGTGATGATGCTGTGTAACATCACAGGCAATGACTATGACACATGAATAATGATGGTGTCTAGCATTACAGGCACTGACTTTGAGGAATGAATGATGATGGTTTGCAACATGACAGGCACTGACTGTGAGATGTAAATGATGTTGCTGTGCAACATCACAGGCACTGACTGTGAGACATGAATTATGATGATGTGCAACATCACAGGCACTGACTTGAGACATGAATGATGATGCTGTGTAACAGTACAGCCACTGATTGTAAAACATGGATGATGCTGTGTAACATCACAAGCACTGACTTTGTGACATGAATGATGATGGTATGTAAAATCACAGTCACTGACTGTGAAACATGAATGATGGTGTGCAACATCACAGGCACTAACTGTGAGATATGAATGATGGTGTGTAACATCACAGGCCCTGTGTGTGAGACATAAATGATGATGGTGTGTAACATCACAGGCTCTGACTGTGAGATGTAAGTGATGGTGTGCAGCAACACAGGCACTGCCTGTGAGGCATGAATGATGATTGTGTGTAATGTCACAGGTCCTGAGTGCGAGATGAGAATGATGGTGTGCAATGTCATAGGCACTGATTGTGAGACATGAATGATGGTGTGTAACATCACAAGCACTGACTGTGAGGCATGAATGATGGTATATAACATCACAGGCATTGAGTGTGAGACATAAATGATGATGCTGTGTAACATCACAGACACTGACTGTGAGATGTAAGTTATGATAGTGTGTAGCATCAAAATCACTGACTGAGACATGAGTGATGATGGTGTGTAACATCACAGGCATTGATTGTAAAGCATGAGTGGTGATGATGATGTATAACATCACAGGCACTAACTGTGAGAAGTAAGTGATGATGGTGTGTTGCATCAAAGGCATTGACTGTGAGACAAGAATGGTGTGTAATGTCACAAGCACTGAGTTTGAGGCATGAGTGATGATGGTGTGCAGCATCACAGGCACTGACTTTGAGGAATGAATGATAATGGTGTGTAACATTTCAGGCACTGACTGTGAGAAATGAATGATGATGGTGTGTAACATTTCAGGCACAGACTGTGAGACATAAATGATGATGGTGTGTAACATTTCAGGCACTGACTATGAGACATAAATGATGATGTTGTGTAACATCACAAGCACTGATTGTAAGACATGAATGATGATGGTGTGTAAGAACACAGGCACTGACTAGGAGACTTGAATGATAATGGTATGTAAAATCACAATCTCTGACTGTGATACATGAATGATGATGTGTAATATCACAGGTAATGACTGTGAGATATGAATGATGGAAATATCATAGGCAGTGAGTGTGAGACATGAATGATGATGTGGAATATGACAGGCACTGACTGTGAGATATAACTGATGATGTGTAATGTCGTAAGCACTGAGATGAAGGCATGAATGATGATGGTGAGTAGCATCGCAAGCACTGACTTTGAGGAATGAATGATGATGGCTTGTAACATGACAGACACTGACTGTAAGACCTGAATGATGATGGTGTGTAACATCACAGACACTGAGAGATGTAAATGATGATGCTGTGCAACATCACAGGCACTGACTGTAAGACATGAATGATGATGGTGTGTAACATCACAGGCACTGATTATAAGACTTGAATGATAATGGTGTGTAACATCACGGGCACTGACTGTCAGATGCAAGTGATGAAGGCTTATAGCATCACAGACACTGATTGTGAGATATGAATGATGATAGTGTGTAACATCGCAGGTACTCACTGTGAGACATAATGATTGTATAAGACATCACAGGCACTGACCGTGACCCAAGAATAATGATGGTGTGTACCATTACAGGCAATTACTTTGACGAATGAATGATGATTTGTAACATGACAGGCACTGACTGCAAGACGTGAATAATGATGGTGCACAACATCACAGACACTGACTTTGAGACATGAATGATGGTGTGCAACATCGCAGGTAGTGACTATGAGACGTGACTGATGGTGCGTACTGTCAGCGACACACACTGTAAGACATGAATGATGATGTGTAATATGATAGGAACTGACTGTGAGATATGAATGATGGTGTGTAAAGTCACAAGCACTGAGTTTGAGGCATCAGTGATAATGGCATGTAGCATCACAGGCACTGACTTTGAGGAATGAATGATAATGGTGTGTAAGATTTCAGGCACTGACTGTGAGACATGAATGATGATGGTGTGTAACATTACAGACACTAACTATGAGACTTGAATGATAATGGTATGTAACATCACAAGCTCTGACTGTGAGATATGAATGATGATGTGTAATATCACAGGTATTGATTGTGAGATATGAATGATGGTGTTTAATGTCACAGGTACTGAGTGTGAGACAAGAACAAAGATGTGTAGTATCACAGGTACTGACTGTGAGATATGAATGATGGTGTGTAATGTCACAGGCACTGAGTGTGAGACATAAATGATGATGTGTAATATGATAGGCACTGACTGTAAGATATGAATGATGGTGTGTAATATCACAGGTACTTAGTGTGAGACAAGAACAAAGATGTGTAATGTCACAGGTACTGACTGTAAGATATGAATGATGGTGTGTAATGTCACAAGCACTGAGTTTGAGGCATGAATGATGATGATGTGTAGCATCACAGGCACTGACTTTAATGAATAAATGATGATGATGTGTAATATTTCAGATATTGACTGTGAGACATGAATGATGATGGTGTGTAACATCACAGGCACTGACTTTGAGGAATGAATGATGATTGTTTGTAATATGACAGGCACTGACTGTAAGACATGAATGATAATGGTGTGTAACATCACAGGCACTGACTGTGAGATGTAAATGATGATGCTGTGCAACATCACAGGCACTGACTGTAAGACATGAATGATGGTGTGTAACATCACAGGCACTGACTATGAGACTTGAATGATAATGGTGTGTAACATCACAGGCACTGACTGTCAGATGTAAGTGATGAAGGTGTATAGCATCACAGGCACTGACTGTGAGACATGAATGATGATGTCTAACATCACAGGCACTGACTTTGGGGCATGAATGATAATGGTGTGTAACATCACAGGCACTGACTGTGAGACATGGATGATGATGGTGTGTAACATTTCAGGCACTGACTGTGAGACATGAATGATGGTGTGTAACATGATAGGCACTGACTTTTAGACATGAATGATGATGCTATGTAACATCACAGGCACTGACTTGACACATGAATAATGATGGTGTGTAGCATAACATGCACTGACTTTGAGGAATGAATGATGATGGTTTGTAACATGACAGGCTCTGAATGTGAGATGTAAATGATGCTGTGCAACATGACAGGCACTGACTGTGAGACATGAATGATGATGATGTGCAACATGACAGGCATTGACTTGAGACCTGAATGATGATGCTGTGTAACAGTACAGCCACTGACTGTGAAACATGGATGATGCTGTGTAACATCACAAGCACTGACTTTGTGACACGAATGATGATGGTATGTAAAATCACAGTCACTGACTGTGAAACATGAATGATGTTGTGCAACATCACAGGCATTGACTGTGAGATATGAATGATGGTGTGTAACATCACAGGCAATGTGTGTGAGACATAAATGATGATGCTGTGTAACATCACAGGCACTCACTGTAAGACTTGAATGATGATGGTGTGTAACATCACAGGCACTGACTGTGATGGTGTATAGCATCACATGCACTGACTGTGAGATATGAATGATGATAGTGTGTAATGCCACAGGTACTCAGTGCAAGATGTGAATGATGGTGTGTAATGTCAAAAGCACTGACTTTGAGACATGAATGATGATGTGTAACATCACAAGCACTGACTGTGTGGCATGAATGATAATGTGCAATATCATGGGCACTGACTGTGAGTCATGGATGATGGTGTATAACATCACAGGCACTGAGTATGAGACATAAATGATGATGCTGTATAACATCACAGACACTGTGAGATGTAAGTGATGATAGTGTGCAGCATCAAAATCACTGACTGTGAGACATGAGTGATGATGGTGTGTAACATCACAGGCATTGATTGTAAAACACGAGTGGTGATGATGATGTGTAACATCACGGGCACTAACTGTGAGATGTAAGTGATGATGGTGTGTAGCATCAAAGGCACTGACTGTGAGACATGAATGGTGGTGTGTAATGTCACAAGCACTGAGTTTGAGGCATGAGTGATGATGGTGTACAGCATCACAGGCACTGACTTTGAGGAATGAATGATGGTGTGTAACATCACAGGCACTGACTGTGAGAAATGAATGATGATGGTGTGTAACATTTCAGGCACAGACTGTAAGACATAAATGATGATGGTGTGTAACATTTCAGGCACTGTTTATGAGACATAAATGATAATGGTGTGTAACATCAAAAGCACTGACTGTAAGACATGAATGATGATGGTGTGTAAGAACACAGGCACTGACTATGAGACTTGAATGATAACGGAATGTAAAATCACAATCTCTGACTGTGATACATGAATGATGATGTGTAATATCACAGGTAATGACTGTGAGATATGAATGATGGAAACATCACAGGCACTGAGTGTGAGACATGAATGATGGTGTGCAACATCACAGGTAGTGACTGTGAGACGTGATTGATGGTGCATACTGTCAGAGGCACACACTGTAAGCCATGAATGATGATGTGTAATATGATAGGCACTGACTGTGAGATATGAATGATGATGTGTAATGTCACAAGCACTGACTTTGAGGCATGAGTGATAATGTGTAGCATCACAGGCACTGACTTTGAGGAATGAATGATGATGGTGTGTAACATTTCAGGCACTGACTGTGAGACATGAATGATGATGGTGTGTAACATCACAGGCACTGACCATGAGACTTGAATGATAATGGTGTGTAACATCACAAGCACTGACTGTGAGACATGAATGATGATGTGTAATATCACAGGTACTGACTGTGAGATATGAATGATGGTGTGTAATGTCACAGGTGCTGAGTGTGAGACAAGAACAAAGATGTGTAGTATCATAGGTACCGACTGTGAGATTTGAATGATGGTGTGTAATGTCACAGGCACTGAGTGTGAGACATGAATGATGATGTGTAATATGATAGGCACTGACTGTGAGATATGAATGATGGTGTGTAATGTCACAGGTACTTAGTGTGAGACAAGAACAAAAATATGAAATGTCACAGGTACTGACTGTAAGATATGAATGATGGTTTGTAATGTCACAAGCACTGAGTTTGAGGCATGAATGATGATGATGTATAGCATCACAGGCACTGACATTAATGAATAAATGATGATGATGTGTAATATTTCAGATATTTACTGTGAGACATGAATGATGATGGTGTGTAACATCACAGGCACTGACTTTGAGGAATGAATGATGATGGTTTTTAACATGACAGTCACTGATGGTACAACGTGAATGATGATGGTGTGTAACATCACAGACACTGACTGTAAAATGTAAATGATAATGCTGTGCAACATCACAGGCACTGACTGTAAGACATGAATGATGGTGGTGTGTAACATCACAGGCACTGACTATGAGACTTGAATGATAATGGTGTGTAACATCACAGGCACTGACTGTCAGATGTAAGTGATGATGGTGTATAGCATCACAGGCACTGACTGTGAGACATGAATGATGATGTGCAGCATCACAGGCACTGACCTTGGGGCATACATGATGGTATGTAACATCACAGGTACTGACTGTGAGACATGCATGATGATGGTGTGCATGATTACAGGCACTGACTTTGAGAAATGAATGATGGTGTGTAACATCACAGGCACTGACTGTGAGACATGAATGATGATGCTGTGTAACATCACAGGCACTGACTGTGACACATGAATAATGATGGTGTGTAGCATCACAGGCACTGACTTTGAGGATGAATGATGATGGTTTGTAACATGACAAGCACTGACTGAGATGTAAATGATGATGCTGTGCAACATGACAGGCACTGACTGTGAGACATGAATGATGATGCTGTGCAACATCACAGGCACTGACTGTGAGACATGAATGATGATGCTGTGTAACATCACAGGCACTGACTGTGATACATGAATAATGATGTGCAATATCACAGGCACTGACTATGTGACATAAATGACGATGGTGTGTAACATCACAGGCACTGATTGTGAGACATGAATGATGGTGTGTAACATCACAGGCACTGACTGTAAGACATGAATGATGGTGTGTAACATCACAGGCACTGACTGTGAGACATGAATGATGATGCTGTGTAACATCACAGGCACTGACTGTAAGACATGAATGATGATGATGTGTAACATCACAGGCACTGACTGTGAGATGTAAGTGATGGTGTGTAGCATCACAGGCACTGACTGTGAGGCATGAATGATGATCGTGTGTAATGTTACAGGTACTGAGTGCAAGATGAGATTGATGGTGTGCAATGTCATAGGCAATGATTGTGAGACATGAGTGATGGTGCATAAAATCACAAGCACTGACTGTGAGGCATGAATGATGATGTGCAATATCACGGGCACTGACTGTGAGTCATGGATGATGGTGTGTAACATCACAGGCACTGAGTGTGAGACATGAATGATGATGGTGTGTAACATCACAGGCACTGACTGTAAGACATGAATGATGGTGTGTAACATCACAGGCACTGACTGTGAGACATGAATGATGATGGTGTGTAACATTTTAGGCACTGACTGTGAGGCATGAGTGATGATTTATAACATCACAGGCACTGACTGTGAGACATGAATGATGATGCTGTGTAACATCACAGGCACTGACTGTGAGATATGAATGATGTGTAATGTCACAAGCACTGACTTTGAGGCATGAGTGATGGTGTGTAGCATCACAGGCACTGACTTTGAGGAATGAATGATGGTGTGTAACATCACAGGCACTGACTGTGAAACATGAATGCTGATGGTGTGTAGCATCACAGGCACTGACTGTGAGACATGAATGATGATGGTGTGTAACATCACAGGCACTGACTGTGAGACATGAATGATGATGGTGTGTAACATCACAGGCACTGACTGTAAGACATGAATGATGATGGTGTGTAACATCACAGGCACTGACCATGAGACTTGAATGATAATGGTGTGTAACATCACAAGCACTGACTGTGAGACATGAATGATGATGTGTAATATCACAGGTACTGACTGTGAGATATGAATGATGGTGTGTAACATTACAGGCAGTGAGTGTGAGACATGAATGATGATGTGTAATATGATAGGCACTGACTGTGAGATATGAATGATGATGTGTAATGTCGCAAGCACTGAGTCTGAGGCATGAATGATGATGGTGTGTAACATTTCAGCCACTGACTGTGAGACATGAATGATGATGATGTGTAATATCACAGACTGACTGTGAGACAAGAATGATGATGGCATGTAACATCACAGGCACTGAGTTTTAGGAATGAATGATGATGGTTTGTAACATGACAGGCACTTACTGTAAGGCGTGAATGTTGATGGTGTGTAACATCACAGACACTGACTGTGATATGTAAATTATGATGCTGTGCAACATCACAGGCACTGACTGTAAGACATGAATGATGGTGTGTAACATCACAGGCACTGACTGTGACACATGAATAATGATGGTGTGTAACATCACAGGCACTGACTGTCAGATGTAAGTGATGAAGCTGTGTAACATCACAGGCACTGACTGTGAGACATGAATGATGATGTGTAACATCACAGGCACTGACTGTAAGACATGAATGATGGTGTGTAACATCACAGGCACTGACTGTGAGACATGAATGATGATAGTGTGTAACATCACAGGTACTAACTGTGAGATGTGAATGATGGTGTGTAACATCACAAGCACTGACTGTGAGACATGAATGATGATGTGTAACATCACAGGCACTGACTGTAAGACATGAATGATGATGGTGTGTAACATCACAGGCACTGACTGTGAGACATGAATGATGATGGTATGTAACATCACAGGCACTGACTGTGAGATATGAATGATGATGTGTAATATCGGTTCCCTATCAGAAGCCTGAAACACTATAAGCCTGAAAATCAAAATCCTGAAAACTATAGACTGAAAATTCAAAATCCCGAAATCCTGAAACTCAAAATCCTGAAAACACAAAATGGACATACTGACGTCATTGTGGCTTTGCTATTGTTAGCCCTGTGGTGTTGGGTCATCAGGTAAGTGTGTGAGTTAGGTTAGGCATGTATGCAATAAATAGTGACAAATATTGGGGTTAAGTGAGTTAAGGTTAGGAGCGGGTCAGGTGAGTGTGCGATAGTGACGGACCTTAGGGTTAGGATCAGGGTCAGTTGGTAGATATTAGTGTCTTTATAGTGACATATTAGCATTATTTGTGTTTTCAGGATTTTGGGCTTTCAGGATTTTGAATTTTCAGTCTATAGTTTCAGGATTTTGATTTTCAGGCTTATAGTGTTTCAGGTGATAGGTAATATCACAGGTACTGACTGTGAGATATGAATGATGGTGTGTAATGTCAAAGGCACTGAGTGTGAGACATGAACAATGATGAGTAATATCACAGGTACTGACTGTGAGATATGAATGATGGTGTGTAATGTCACAGGCACAGAATGTGAGACATGAATGCTGATGTGTAATATTACAGGTACTGACTGTGAGATATGAATGATGGTGTGTAACATTACAGGCACTGAGTGTGAGACATGAATGATGATGTGTAATGTCACAAGCACTGACTGTGAGATATGAATGATGATGTGTAATGTCGCAAGCACTGAGTCTGAGGCATGAATGATGATGGTGTGTAACATTTCAGGCACTGACTGTGAGACATGAATGATGATGATGTGTAATATCACAGGCACTGACTGTGAGACATGAATGATGATGGTGTGTAACATCACAGGCACTGACTTTGAGGATGAATGATGATGGTTTGTAACATCACAGGCACTGACTGTGAGACATGAATGATAATGGTGTGTAACATCACAGGCACTGACTGTGAGATGTAAGTGATGATGCTGTGCAACATCACAGGCACTGACTGTAAGACATGAATGATGGTGTGCAACATCACAGGCACTGACTATGAGACTTGAATGATATTGGTGTGTAACATCACAGGCACTGACTGTGAGATATAAATGATGGTGTGTAACATCACAGGCACTGAGTGTAAGACATGAATGATGGTGTGTAACATCACAGGCACTGACTTTAAGACATGAATGATGGTGTGTAATATCACAGGCACTGACTGTGAGACATGAATGATGATGGTGTGCATAACTTCAGGCACTGATGGTGAGACATGAATGATGGTGTGTAACATCACAGGCACTGACTGTGAGACATGAATGATGATGCTGTGTAACATCACAGGCACTGACTGTGACACATGAATAATGATGGTGTGTAGCATCACAGGCACTGACTTTGAGGATGAATGATGATGGTTTGTACCATGACAAGCACTGACTGTAAGACGAGAATGATGATGGTGTGCAACATCACAGGCACTGACTATGAGACATGAATGATGATGCTTTGCAACATCACAGGCACTGACTTGAGACATGAATGATGATGCTGTGTAACATCACAGGCACTGACTGTGAGACATGAATGATGGTGTGTAACATCACAGGCACTGACTGTGAGACATGAATGATGATGGTATGTAACATCACAGGCACTGACTGTGAGACATGAATGATGGTGTGTAACATCACAGGCACTGACTGTGAGATATGAATGATGGTGTGTAACATCACAGGCACTGACTGTGAGACATGAATGATGATGCTGTGTAACATCACAGGCACTGACGTTGAGACATGAATGATGATGCTGTGTAACATCACAGGCACTGACTTTGAAGGATGAATGATGGTGTGTAACATCATAGGCAATGACTGTGAGGCATGAATGATGATTGTGTGTAATGTCACAGGCACTGAGGGCGAGATGAGAATGATGGTGTGCAATGTCATAGGCACTGATTGTGAGACATGAATGATGGTGTGTAACATCACAGGCACTGAGTGTGAGACATAAATGATGCTGTGTAACATCACAGACACTGACTGTGAGATGTAAGAGATGATAGTGTGTAGCATGAAAATCACTGACTGTGAGACATGATTGATGATGGTGTGTAACATCACAGGCATTGATTGTAAAGCATGAATGATGATGGTGTGTAACATCACAGGCACTTATTGTGAAATGTAAGTGATGATGGTGTGTAGCATCACAGGCACTGACTGTGAGACATGAATGATGGTGTGTAATGTCACAAGCACTGAGTTTCAGGCATGAGTGATGATGGTGTGCAGCATCACAGGCACTGACTTTGAGGAATGAATGATAATGGTGTGTAACATCACAGGCACTGACTGTAAGACATGAATGATGATGGTGGGTAACATCACAGGCACTGACTTTGAGGAATGAATGATGATGGTGTGCAACATTTCAGGCACTGACTGTGAGACATGAATGATGATGGTGTGTAACATCACAGGCACTGACTGTGAGACATAAATGATGGTGTGTAACATCACAAGCACTGACTGTAAGACATGAATGATGATGGTGTGTAACATCACAGCCACTGGATGTGAGACATGATGGTATGTAACATCACAGGCACTGACTGTGAGACATGAATGATGATGTGTAATATCACAGGTACTGACTGTGAGATATGAATGATGGTGTGTAATGTCACAGGCACTGAGTGTGAGACATGAATGATGATGTGTAATATGATAGGCACTGACTGTGAGATATGAATGATGGTGTGTAACATTACAGGCACTGAGTGTGAGACATGAATGATGATGTGTAATATGATAGGCACTGACTGTGAGATATGAATGATGGTGTGTAATGTCACAAGCACTGAGTTTGAGGCATGAATGCTGATGGTGTGTAGCATCACAGGCACTGACTATGAGGAATGAATGATGATGGTGTGTAACATCACAGGCACTGACTGTGAGACATGAATGATGATGGTGTGTAACATCACAGGCACTGACTTTGAGGAATGAATGATGATGGTTTGTAACATGACAAGCACTGACTGTAAGACATGAATGATGATGGTGTGCAACATCACAGACACTATGAGATGTAAATGATGATGCTGTGCAACATCACAGGCACTGACTGTAAGACATGAATGATGATGGTGTGTAACATCACAGGCACTGACTATGAGACTTGAATGATAATGGTGTGTAACATCACAGGCACTGACTGTCAGATGTAAGTGATGAAGGTGTATAGCATCACAGGCACTGACTGTGAGATATGAATGATGATAGTGTGTAATGCCACAGGTACTCACTGCGAGATGTGAGATGTGAATGATGGTGTGTAATGTCAAAAGCACTGACTTTGAGACATGAATGATGATGTCTAACATCACAGGCACTGACTGTGAGATGTGAATGATGGTGTGTAACATCACAGGTACTGACTGTGAGACATAATGATGGTATGTAACATCACAGGTGCTGACTGTGACTCATGAATAATGATGGTGTGTACGATTACAGGCACTGACTTTGAGAAATGAATGATCATGGTTTGTAACATGACAGGCACTGACTGTAAGACATGAATAATGATGGTGCATAACATCACAGACACTGACTGTGAGACATGAATGATGATGCTGTGTAACATCACAGGCACTGACTGTAAGACATGAATGATGATGGTGTGTAACATCACAGACACTAATTATGAGACCTGAATGATAATGGTATGTAACATCGCAAGCACTGACTGTGAGATATGAATGATGTGTATTATCACAGGTACTGATTGTGAGATATGAATTATGATGTTTAATGTCACAGGCACTGAGTGTGAGACATGAATGATGATGTGTAATATGATAGGCACTGACTGTGAGATATAAATGATGGTGTGCAGCATCACAAGCACTGAGTGTGAGACATGAATGATGATAGTGTGTAACATCACAGGTACTGACTGTGAGATATGAATGATGGTGTGTAATGTCACAGGCACTGAGTGTGAGACATGAATGATGATGTGTAATATGACAGGCACTGACTGTGAGATATGAATGATGGTGTGTAACATCACAGGCACTGAGTGTAAGACATGAACTCTGATGTGTAATATCAGGTACTTTCTGAGATATGAATAATGGTGTGTAATGTCACAAGCACTGAATTTGAGGCATGAATGATGATGATGATGTGTAGCATCACAGGCACTGACTTTAATGAATAAATGATGATGATGTGTAATATTTCAGATATTGACTGTGAGACATGAATGATGATGGTGTGTAACATCACAGGCACTGACTGTGAGACATGAATGACAATGATGTGTAACATCACAGGCATTGACTGTAAGACATGAATGATGATGTGCATCATCACAGGCACTGACTTTGGGGCATGAATGATGATGTGCATCATCACAGGCACTGACTTTGGGGCATGAATGATGGTATGTAACATCACAGGCACTGACTGTGTGACATGCATGATGATGGTGTGCATAATTGCAGGCACTGACAGTGAGAAATGAATGATGATGTTGTGTAACATCACAGGCACTGACTGTGAGACATGAGTGATGATGCTGTGTAACATCACAGGCACTGACTATGAGACATGAATGATAATGGTGTGTAACATCACAGGCACTGACTGTCAGATGTAAGTGATGAAGGTGTATAGCATCACAGGCACTGATTGTGAGACATGAATGATGATAGTGTGTAACATCACAGGTACTCACTGTGAGACATGAATGGTGGTGTTTAATATGATAGGGACTGAGTGCGAGATATGAATGATGGTGTGTAATGTCACAAGCACTGAGTTTGAGGCATGAGTGATAATGGCATGTAGCATCACAGGCACTGACTGTAAGACTTGAATGATAATGGTGTGTAACATCACAGGCACTGACTGTCAGATGTAAGTGATGAAGGTGTATAGCATCACAGGCACTGACTGTGAGACATGAATGATGATGGTGTGTAACATCACAGGCACTGACTATAAGACATGAATGATGGTGTGTAACATCACAGGCACTGACTATGAGACTTGAATGATAATGGTGTGTAACATCACAGGCACTGACTGTCAGATGTAAGTGATGAAGGTGTATAGCATCACAGGCACTGACTGTGAGACATGAATGATGATGTCTAACATCACAGGCACTGACTTTGGGGCATGAATGATAATGGTGTGTAACATCACAGGCACTGACTGTGAGACATGGATGATGATGGTGTGCATAATTGCAGGCACTGACAGTGAGAAATGAATGATGATGTTGTGTAACATCACAGGCACTGACTGTGAGACATGAGTGGTGATGCTGTGTAACATCACAGGCACTCACTATATGACTTGAATGATAATGGTGTGTAACATCACGGGCACTGACTGTCAGATGTAAGTGATGAAGGTGTATAGCATCACAGGCACTGACTGTGAGACATGAATGATGATAGTGTGTAACATCACAGGTACTGACTGTGAGACATGAATGATGGTGTTTAATATGATAGGAACTGAGTGCGAGATATGAATGATGGTGTGTAATGTCACAAGCACTGAGTTTGAGGCATGAGTGATAATGGCATGTAGCATCACAGGCACTGACTTTGAGGAATGAATGATGGTGTGTAACATTTTAGGCACTGACTGTGAGACATGAATGATGATGGTGTGTAACATCACAGGCACTGACTGTAAGACATGAATGGCGATGGTGTGTAACATTACAGACATTGATTATGAGACTTGAATGATAATGGTATGTAACATCACAAGCACTGACTGTGAGACATGAATGATGATGTTTAATATCACAAGTACTGATTGTGAGATATGAATGATGGTGTGTAACATCACAGGCACTGAGTGTGAGACAAGAACAATGATGTGTAATATCACAGGTACTGACTGTGAGATATGAATGATGGTGTGTAATGTCACAGGCACTGAGTGTGAGACATGAATGATGATGTGTAATATGATAGGCACTGACTGTGAGATATGAATGATGATGTGTAATGTCACAAGCACTGACTTTGAGGCATGAGTGATGGTGTGTAGCATCACAGGCACTGACTGTAATGAATAAATGATGATGGTGTGTAATATTTCAGATATTGACTGTGAGACATGAATGATGATGGTGTGTAACATCACAGGCACTGACTGTAAGACATGAATGACAATAGTGTATAACATCACAGGCACTGATTGTAAGACATGAATGATGTTGGTGTGTAACATCACAGACACTGACTATGAGACTTGAATGATAACATCACAGGCACTGACTGTCAGATGTAAGTGATGATGGTGTATAGCATCACAGGCACTGATTGTGAGACATGAATGATGATGTGCAACATCACAGGCACTGACTTTGGGGCTTGAATGATGGTATGTAACATCACAGGCACTGACTGTGTGACATGCATGATGACGGTGTGCATAATTTCAGGCACTGATGGCGAGAAATGAATGATGATGGCGTGTAACATCACAGGCATTGACTGTGAGACATGAGTGATGATGCTGTGTAACCTCACAGGCAATGACTGCGGCACATGAATAATGATGGTGTCTAGCATTACAGGCACTGACTTTGAGGAATGAATGATGATGATTTGCAACATGACAGGCACTGACTGTGAGATGTAAATGATGTTACTGTGCAACATCACAGGCACTGACTTGAGACATGAATGATAATGTGTAACATTACAGCCACTGACTGTAAAATATGGATGATTCTGTGTACCATCACAAGCACTGACTTTGTGACATGAATGACGATGATGTGTAACATCACAGTCACTGACTGTGAAACATGAATGATGGTGTGCAACATCACAGGCACTGACTGTGAGACATGAATGATGATGCTGTGTAACATCACAGGCACTGACTGTGAGACAGAAATGATTATGCTGTGTAACACCACAGGCACTGACTGTAAGACATGAATGATGGTGTGCAACATCACAGGCACTGACTATGAGACATGAATGATGATGTTGTGTAACATCACAGTCACTGAATGTGAGATGGATAATGATGGTGTGTAGCTTCACAGGCACTGACATTGAGGAATGAATGATGCTGGTGTGTAAAGTTTCAGGCACTGACTTTGAAACATGAATGATGATAGTCTGTATCATCACAGGCACTGACTTTGCGGAATGAATGAGAATGGTTTGTAACATGACAAGCACAGACTGTAAGATGTGAATGATAATGGTGTGTAACATCACAGACACTGAATGTGAGATGTAAATGATGCTGTGCAACATCACAGGCACTGTGAGACATGAATGACAATGGTGTGTAACATCACAGGCACTGACTGTAAGACATGAATGATGATGGTGTGTAACATCACAGATACTGATTATGACACTTGAATGATAATGGTGTGTGACATCACAAGCCCTGACTGTGAGACATGAATGATGATGTATAATTTCACAGGTACTGTCTGTGAGACATAAATGATGGAGTGTAACATCACAAGTACTGACTGCGAGACATAATTATTGTATGTGACATCACAGGCACTAATTGTGAGACATGAACAGTTATGGTGTGTAGCATTACAGGCAATTACTTTGACGAATGAATGATGATGATTTGTAACATGACAGGCACTGACTGTAAGACATGAATAATCATGGTGCATAATATCACAGACACTGATTGTGAGACATGAATGATGGTGTGCAAAATCACAGGCACTGACTGTGAGACATAAATGATGATAGCGTGTAACATCACAGGTACTTACTGCAAGACGAGAATGCTGGCACTCACTTTGAGATATGAATGATGATGTGTAATTTCACTGAGTTTGAGGCATGAGTGATGATGGTGTGTAGCATCACAGGCAATGACTTTGAAGAATGAATGATGGTGTGTAACATTTCAGGCACTGACTGTGAGACATGAATGATGATGGTTTGTAACATGACAGGCATCGACTGTAAGACATAAATGATAATGGTATGTAACATCACAGACACTGAGTGAGATGTAAATAATGATGCTGTGCAACATCACAAGCACTAACTGTTAGAAATGAATGACAATGGTGTGTGACATCACAGGCACTGACTGTAAGACATGAATGATGGTAGTGTGTAACATCACAGGCACTGACTATGAGACTTGAATGATAATGGTGTGTAACATCACAGGCACTGACTGTCAGATGTAAGTGATGATGGTGTATACCATCACAGACACTGACTGTGAGACATGAATGATGTGTAACATCACAGGTACTGACTTTGGGGCATGAATGATGGTGTGTAACATCACAGGCACTGACTATGAGAAATTAATGATGATGGTGTGTAACATCACAGGCAATGACTGTGAGACATGAATAATGATGGTTTGTAGCATTACAGACACTAACTTTGAGGAATGAATGACTATGGTTAGCAACATGACAAGCACTGACTGTGATGCAAATGATGATGCTGTTTAACATCACAGGCACTGAATGTGGCACATGAATAATGATGGTGTGTAGCATCACAGGCACTGACTTTGAGGAATGAATGATGATTTTGTGTAACATTTCAGGCACTGACTGTCAGATGTATGTGATGATGGTGTGTAACATCACAGGCACTGACTTTGGGGCATTAATGATGGTGTGTAACATCACAGGCACTGACTATGAGACTTGAATGATAATGGTGTGAATCATCACAGGCACTGACTGTCAGATTTAAGTGATGTTGGTGTATAGCATCACAGGCACTGACTGTAAGACATGAATAATGATGGTGCATAATATCACAGACACTGATTGTGAGACATGAATGATGGTGTACAACAGGGGTGTCCAACCTTTTCAGTTGCAAGGGCCGCATTGAGTCAACAGAAATGGTCTGGGGGCAAACGGCAAGTGAGGACCCAAAAAAAAAAAAATTAATAAATGCATAATATTTCCCCTAAAATTCAATATCTCATTCTAATTATTTAAAAAACAGTTAAATCTAATATTTTCTGAAACATAACCTTACTAATTTTGACATATTTATTTATATTAGTTTACTGAGTTAGTGCACTGATCAGTATTGAACAATTTCAGGGGCAGCCCAAGCGGGAACTTGGCAGGACAGTAGTGGCTGCTGAGTTTATATCACATAACTCCTCATATATCAGTCATCCAGAAAAACCCTTTCTATCAGAACCTCTGCTTGAACAGGTTCTTTGTTAGTGAATCCTAAAGACTCACTGCTTTGTGTAAGCAGCTCTCTGTCAGTAGCTTGCTTTTGTTTTTAATGACAACTTTAAAAAGAAAAAGAAGTGTTCAAGAGCAACCTTTGACGTTGCACAGGGTACGACTAAAATAATGTAGAGTTCTAAAACTAAACTTTAACATTGTGACTAGTTTCTACTGTCATTAACAAATCATTACAGTAGTTTACCTTCCTGGATATGTTGCATTTTAGTGGTAAAAAGCCTAGTGATCATTTGTACTTTTGAATCTTGCTAATTTTTGTTGTATAATAGAAGTCTATGTCCAACTTTTATACTGCACAGCTCACAGCTCACACCTGAAAACAAAGACAATGATGTCTTGTGTTCACATTGAAAATTTCTTTCTCTAAAGAAGCTAAACATTCTCCCCATAAAATATTTTCTTAAGGCAAGCTTGTTTTTTTTTTTCCTTTTCTGATAGTACTTGCTTCCTTCATCCTCAATTATCCTTCTACAAGTCCATGCCTCCCACTACCCAATGTGAGCATCTGTTTCATTCCACTTTTATTTATAATAAAATAAAAAGAGACGAAAATCAGCTAAATGCAAGGTGTGTATTGAAGTGCTTTCTTGTGTATTCACTGACTAAATGCATAAAGCTGGATTTGTATTGCAGCATCTCTATTCCTGTTATCATACTGAAAATAGTTATAGCCTATGTAGCAGCTTAATTTTCCATTCACTATGAACAGCAGAAAGGAACATATCAATCTGTATGTACTTTTACTGGTCACCTGTGCCTTCTTGAGGATGGCCTCAGTATTTGGAAAAAACTCTTATCTAACCATATGCCACAACATTCTGGTGACCTTCATCACTGCTACTAACAATGCACTGCATATCTAAAAGTAGTGGTAATACCAAACCACCACTAGACCAATAAACAACTAAGCACTGACCTCCTAAGTATAACTCTGAGGCAAGCCATACACATCTCCAGAAAAACAACCTGACATTGCTTCCCTTTAAAATGCATCAAAAACACAAAACACAGATTTCAGTAAATGCACTGCTATTTCATCCAGTGTGTTTCTACTGAGTCTAGAAATAGACTAATTTTTCTGCATCTGCTGCAAAATGGAACTGTGATTTGAAACCATGAAAGTTAAAAGTGAGCTGAATAACTTGCACAGCGAAGGTAGTCTACATGCGTTATTTATCCAGTAACTTGGAATACTTGGCAAAAGAAAAATATGCAAGACAGACAGCCTTCCCATTATGGTTAGGTGCTGATACCTTTTGCAAACTGTATAAATGATGTGCATCTAAAAAAGGACACAACTTGTCAGCCTTTTAAGGACCTGGAGCCTGTGAAACTGGACACAGACTATTCCATTTTAAAATGCTTTGAGAAATGCAGCGAAGTGCACATACTGCTGACTTTGGACCGATCCTTCAGTTTCATCCCCTGTCGACACCACTTGCCAGCAGAAGAGAGGTGCCACAGGCCAAATTAAAAATTCTGCCATAAAATTTGAAGCGTTTATAAAAGAAACACATACCCATAAATGAAACCTTGACAATTTTAAACTAAGAGGAAACATTATCCTTATTAGAATCCTAAGAGTAACAGAATGTATGTACATTACATAAAATGTTTCTCCTCCCTAGACAAATCAGGGAAAGAAATCTTTCTTTTTACTTTATTTTGAAGAAAAAACAATTCCTCGATCAGACAAAACAACACGGAAGCTATTCGAATTAAGGAATAAACCTAACATAAATACAAACTATTTACAAACAAAGCAAACAATATACTAGCTAGCTAGCCCATATTTCTTCTCTTTCTGCAGAGGTTCAGCCGGCCAAATAGGTTTGTTTGTCTGGATTCAGTCTGCCAAGCTGCATAGCCTTGTAGTTTGGTGCATTCTGGTAGTATAACATCAAATTCTAAAAAACTTAAGTGACCTAACACTAACTTAGTTTAGGGAGCATTCACAGTGTAAAAAAAATACTTAGCTTACCTTTTGCTATGCTGTACTGTAGTCGGTGTGTATAAAATAAATCCTCTCTCCATGATCTCGCTCCTTCCTTCAGCTTTACCAGAAATATAAAAAACGACCGAACGGTGTTTTCACGCATGCGCATACCAGCGGAAAGACGCTGGTATGAAAAAAAATGTGAAAAAAGAAAGTTGGCACATGCGCAGAACAGCAAAAGTACGCGGACGTGTAAACACACGGAAAAAAAGTTAAATTAAAATTAAATTTAAATTTAAGGGTCGCGGGCCGCATGGAAGAGCTCTGAGGGCCGCATGCGGCCCGCGGGCCGCGGGTTGGACACTCCTGGTGTACAACATCCCAGGCACTGACTGTGAGACATAAATGATGATAGTGTGTAATGTCACAGGTACTGAATGCAAGATGTGAATTCTGGTTTGTAATGTCACAGGCACTCACTGTGAGACATGAATGATGATGTGTAATATGATAGGCACTGACTGTGAGATACGAATGATGGTGTGTAATGTCATAAGCACTGAGTTTGAGGAAAGAGTGATGATGGTGTGTAGCATCACAGGCAATGACTTTGAGGAATGCATGATGATAGTGTGTAACATTTTAGGCACTGACTGTGAGACATGAATGATGATGGTTTGTAGCATCACATGCACTGACTGTAAGACATGAATGATGATGGTGTGTAACATCACAGATACTGATTATGACACTTGAATGATAATGATGTGTAATGTCACAAGCACTGACTGTGAGACGTGCATGATGATGTGCAATATCACAGGTACTGACTGAGATATGAATGATGGTGTGTAACGTCACAGTCACTGAGTATGAGACAAGAACAAAGATGTGTGATATACAAGGTACTGACTGTGAGATATGAATGATGGTGTGTAATGTCACAAGCACTGAGTTTGAGGCATGAGTGGTGATGATGTTTAGCATCGCAGGCACTGACTTTGAGGAATAATTGATGATGGTGTATAACATTTCATGCACTAACTGTGAGACATGAATGATGATGGTGTGTAACATCACAGGCACTGACTTTGAGGAATGAATGATGACGGTTTGTAACATGATAGGCATTAACTGTAAGACATGAATGATAATGGTGTGTAACATCACAGACACTGACTGTGGGATGCAAATGATGATGCTGTGCAACATCAGAAATACTGACTGTGAGACATGAATGACAATGGTGTTTGATATCACAGGCACTGACTGTAAGACATGAATGATGCTGGTGTGTAATCTCACAGTCACTGACTATGAGACTTGAATGATAACGGTGTGTAACATCACAGGCACTGGATGCCAGATGTAAGTGATGATGGTATATACCATCACAGGCACTGACTGTGAGACATGCATGATGATGGTGTGTAAAAGTTCAGGTACTGACTGTGAGAAATGAATGATGATGGTGGGTAACATCACAGGCACTGACTGTGAGACATGAATAATGATGGTGTGTAGCATTACAGACACTGACTTTGAGGAATGAATGATGATGGTTTGCAACATGTGAAGCACTGACTGTGAAATGTAAATGATGTTGCTATGCAACATCACAGGCACTGACTGTGAGACATGAATAATGATGCTGTGTAACATTACCGGCACTGACTGTGAAATATGGATGATGCTGTGTAACATCACAGGCACTGACTTTGTGACATGAATGACAATGGTGTGTAACATCACAGGCACTGACTGCAAGACATGAATGATGGTGGTGTGTAACATCACATTCACTGACTATGAAACTTGAATGTGATGGTGTGTAACATCACAGTGACTGACTGTAAAACATGGATGATGCTGTGTAACATCACAAGCACTGACTTTGTGACATGAAAGACCATGGTGTGTAACATCACAGGCACTGACAGTAAGACATGAATGATGGTGTGCATCTTCACAGGCACTGACTGTGAGACATGAATGATGATGCTGTGTAACATCACAAGCACTGACTGTGAGACAGAAATGATGATGCTGTGTAACATCACAGGCACTGACTGTTAAACATGAATGACGGTGTGCAACATCTCAGGCACTGACTGTGAGACATGAATGATGATGCTGTGTAACATCACAGGCACTGACTGTGAGACAGAAATGATGATGCTGTTTAACATCACAGGCACTGAATGTGGTACATGAATAATGATGGTATGTAGCCTCACAGACACTGACTTTGAGGAATGAATGATGATAGTGTATAACATTTCAGACACTGACTCTGAGAATTGAATGGTGTGTAACATCACAGGCACAACATCACAGGCACTGACTTTTAGGAATGAATGATGATGGTTTGTAACATGACAGTCACTGATGGTTAGATGTGAATGATAATGGTGTGTAACATTACAGACACTGACTGTGAGATGTAAATGATGATGCTGTGCAACATCACAAGCACGGACTGTGAGACAATGCTGACAATGGTGTGTAACATCACAGGCACTGACTGTAAGACATGAATGATGGTGGTGTGTAACATCACAGGCACTGAATATGTGACTTAAATGATAATGGTGTGTAACATCACAGGCACTGCCTGTCAGATGTAAGTGATTTTGGTGTATAGCGTCACAGGCACTGACTGTGAGACATGAATTATGATAGTGTATAATGTCACAGGTACTGACTTTGAGACATGAATGATGGTGTGTAATGTCACTGAATGTGAGACATGAATGATACTGTGTAATATGACAGACACTCACTGTGAGACATGAATGATGATGTGTAACATCACAGACACTGGCTTTGAGGCATAAATGACGGTGTTTAACATAACAGGCACTGACAGTGAGACATGGATGATGATGGTGTGTAATATTTCAGGCACTGACTGTGAGAAATAAATGATGATGGTGTGTAACATCACAGGCACTGATTGTGAGACATGAATGATGGTGATTTGTAACATCATAGGCACTGACTGTGACACATGAATAATTATGGTGTGTAGTATTACAGGAACTGACTTTGAGGAATGAATGATGATCATTTGCGACATGAGAGGCTCTGACTATGAGATGTAAATGAAGATGCAGTGAAACATCACAGGCAATGACAGTGAGACATAAAAGATGATGTTGTGCAAAGTCACAGGCACTGACTTGAGACATGAATGATGATGCTGTGCAACATTACAAGCACTGACTGTGAAAAATCAATGATGCTGTGTAACAGCACAGGCTCTGACTGTAAAATATGAGTGATGTTGTGTAGCATTACAGGCACTGACTTTGAGGAATGAATGATGATCATTTGCGACATGAGAGGCACTGACTATGAGATGTAAATGATGATGCTGTGAAACATCACAGGCACTGACTGTGAGACATACATGATGATGTGGAAAATCACAGGCACTGACTTGAGACATGAATGATGATGCTGTGTAACATCACAGGCACTGACTGTAAGACATGAATGATGATGCTGTGTAACATCACAGGCATTGACTGTGAGAAATTAATGACGATGGTGTGTAACATCACAGGCACTGACTGTAAGACATGAATGATGGTGTTGTGTACCATCACATTCACTGACTATGAGACTTGAATGATAATGGTGTGTAACATCACAGGCACTGACTGTCAGATGTAAGTGATGATGGTGTATTCCATCACAGGCACTGACTGTGAGACATGAATGATGATGTGTAACATCCCAGACAGTGACTTTGGGGCATGAATGATGGTGTGTAACATCACAGGCACTGACTGTGAAACATGAATAATGATGGTGTGTAACATTACAGACACTGATTTTGAGGAATGAATGATGATGGTTTGCAACATGACAGGCACTGACTGTGAGATGTAAATGATGTTTCTATGTAGCATCACAGGCACTGACTGTGAGACATGAATGATGATGCTGGGTAACATTACAGGCACTGACTGTGAAACATGGATGATGCTGTGTAACATCACAAGCACTGACTTTGTGACATGAATGACGATGGTGTGTCACATCACAGTCACTGACTGTGAAACATGAATGATGCTTTATAACATCACAGGCACTAACTGTAAGACATGAATGATGGTGTGCAACATCACAGGCACTGACTGTGAGACATGAATGATGATGCTGTGTAACATCACAGGCAGTGACTGTGAGACAGAAAAGATGATGCTGTTTAACATCACAGGCACTGAATGTGGTACATGAATAATGATGGTATGTAGCCTCGCAGACACTGACTATGAGGAATGAATGATGATGGTGTGTAACATTCCAGGCACTGACAGTGAGACATGAATGATGATGGTGTGTAACATCACAGGCACTGACTTTGAGGAATAAATGATGATGGTTTGTAACATGACAGTCACTGATGGTTAGACGTGAATGATAATGGTGTGTAACATTACAGACACTGACTGTGAGATGTAAATGATGATGCTGTGCAACATCACAAGCACTGACTGTGAGACATTGCTGACAATGGTGTGTAACATCACAGGCACTGACTGTAAGACATGAATGATGGTGGTGTGTAACATCACAGGCACTGAATATGAGACTTAAATGATAAAGGTGTGTAACATCACAGGCACTGACTGTCAGATGTAAGTGATTTTGGTGTATAACATCACAGGCACTGACTGTGAGACATGAATTATGATAGTGTATAATGTCACAGGTACTGACTTTGAGACATGAATGATGGTGTGTAATGTCACTGAATGTGAGACAGGAATGATACTGTGTAATATGACAGGCACTCACTGTGAGACATGAATGATGATGTGTAACATCACAGACACTGGCTTTGAGGCATGAATGACGGTGTTTAACATAACAGGCACTGACTGTGAGACATGGATGATGATGTTGTGTAATATTTCAGGCACTGACTGTGAGAAATAATGGATGATGGTGTGTAACATCACAAGCACTAATTTTGAGACATGAATGATGATGATTTGTAACATCATAGGCACTGACTTTGACACATGAATAATTATGGTGTGTAGCATTACAGGAACTGACTTTGAGGAATGAATGATGATCGTTTGTGACATGAGAGGCTCTGACTATGAGATGTTAATGATGCAGTGAAACATCACAGGCACTGACAGTGAGACATAAATGATGATGTTGTGCAAAGTCACAGGCACTGACTTGAGACATGAATGATGATGCTGTGCAACATTACAAGCACTGACCGTGAAAAATCAATGATGCTGTGTAACAGCGCAGGCTCTGACTGTAAAACATGAGTGATGGTGTGTAGCATTACAGACACTGACTTTGAGGAATGAATGATGATCATTTGTGACATGAGAGGCACTGACTATGAGATGTAAATGATGATGCTGTGAAACATGACAGACACTGACTGTGAGACATGAATGATGATGCTGTGTAACATCACAGGCACTAACGGTGAGACAAGAATGATGATGCTGTGTCACATCACAAGCACTAACTGTAAGACATGAATGATGGTGTGCAACATCACAGGCACTGACTGTGAGACATGAATGATGATGTTGTGTAACATCTCAGTCACTGACTGCGAAACATGAATGATGCTGTGTAACATTACAGGCAATGACTGTGAGACATGAATGATGATGGTGTGTAACATCACAGGCACTTACTGTGAGACATGAATGATGATGCTGTGTAACATCACAGGCACTGACTGTAAGATATGAATGGTAATAGTGTGTAACAGCACAAGTACTGACTGCAAGACATGAATGATGGTGTGTAACATCACAGGTACTGACTGTGAGGCATAATGATGGTATGTAACATCACTGGCACTGACTGTGACATGTGAATAATGATGGTGTGTAGCATTACAGGCAATTACTTTGGCGAATGAATGATTATGATTTGTAACATGACAGGCTCTGACTGTAAGGCATGAATAATGATGGTGCATAACATCACAGACACTGATTGGGAGACATGAATGATGGTGTGCAACATCATAGGCACTAACAGTGAGACATAAATGATGATAGTGTGTAACATCAAAGGTACTGACTTGGAGACATGAATGATGGTGTGTAATGTCACAGGCACCAACTGTGAGACATGAATGATGTGTAATATGATGGGCACTGAATGTGAGATATGAATGATGGTGTGTAATATCACAAGCACTGAGCCTGAGGCATGAATGTTGGTGTGTAATATCACAAGCACTGAGCCTGAGGCATGAATGTTGGTGTGTAGCATCACAGGCACTGACTTTGAGGAATGAATGACGATGGTGTGTAACATCACAAGCACTGACTGTGAGACATGAATGATGATGTGTAATATCTTAGGTACTGACTCTGAAATATGTATAATGGTGTGTAATGTCACAGGCACTGAGTGTGAGACAAGACAAAGATATGTAATATCACAGGTACTGACTGTGAGATAGGAATGATGGTGTGTAATTTCACAAGCACTGAGTTTGAGGCATGAATGGTGATGATGTGTAGCATCGCAGGCACTGACTTTGAGTAATAAATGATGGTGTGTAACATTTCATGCACTGACTGTGAGTCAAGAATGATGATGATGTGTAACATCACAGGCACTGAGTATGAGAAAAGAACAAAGATGTGTAATATCACAGGTGCTGAGTGTGAGATATGAATGATGGTGTGTAATGTCACAAGCACTGCGTTTGAGGCATTAATGCTGATGGTTATATCACAGGTACTGACTGTGAGATATGAATGATGGTGTGTAACGTCACAGGCACTGAGAATGAGACAGGAACAAAGATCTGTAATATCATATATACTAACTGTGAGATATGAATGATGGTGTGTAATGTCACAAGCACTGAGTTTGAGGCATGAATGCTGATTATGTGTAGCATCACAGGCACCGTCATTGAGGAATGAATGATGATGGTTTGTAACATGACAGGCATTGACTGTAAGACATGAATGATAATAGTGTGTAACATCACAGACACTGACTGTGAGATGCAAATGATGATGCTGTGCAACATCACAAGCACTGATTGTGAGACATGAATGACAATGATGTGTAACATCACAGGCACTGACTATGAGACATGAATAATGATGGTGTGTGGCATTACAGACACTGACTTTGAGGAATAAATGATGATGGTGTGTAACATTTCAGAAACTGACTCTGAGACATGAATGATTATGGTGTATAACATCACAGGCACTGACTTTCTGGAATGAATGATGATGGTTTGTAACATGACAGTCACTGATGGTAAGACGTGAATGATAATGGTGTGTAACATTACAGACACTGACTGTGAGATGTAAGTGATGATGCTGTGCAACATCACAAACACTGACTGTGAGACATGAATGACAACTGTGTGTAACATCACAGACACTGACTGTAAGACATGAATGATGGTGGTGTGTACCATCACAGGCACTCACTATGAGACTTGAATGATAATGGTGTGTAACATCACAGGCACTGACTGCCAGATGTAAGTGACATTGGTGTATAGCATCACAGGCACTGACTGTAAGACATGAATAATGATGGTGCATAATATCAGACACTGATTGTGAGACATGAATGATAGTGTGCAACATCCCAGACACTGGCTGTAAGACAGAAATGATGATAGTGTGTAATGTCTCAGGTACTGACTGTGAGACATGAATGCTGGTGTGTAATGTCACAGGCATTCACTGTGAGACATGAATGATGATGTGTAATATGATAGGCACTGACTGTGAGATACGAAAGATGGTGTGTAAAGTCACAAGCACTGATTTTGAGGCATGAGTGATGATGGTGTGTAGCATCACAGGCAATGACTTTGAGGAATGGATGATGGTGTGTAACATTTCAAGCACTGACTGTGAGACATGAATGATGATGGTGTGTAACATCACAAGCACTGATTTTTAGTAATGAATGATGATGGTTTGTAACATGATAGGCATTGACTGTAAGACATGAATGATAATGGTGTGTAACTTCACAGACACTGACTGTGAGATGCAAATGATAATTCTGTGCAACATCACAAGCACTGACTGTGAGACATGAATGACAATGGTGTGTGACATCACAGGCACTGACTATAAGACATGAATGATGATGGTGTGTAACATCACAGGCACTGACTATGAGACTTGAATGATAATGGTGTGTAACATAACAGGCATTGACTGTCAGATGTAAGTGATGATGGTGTATACCATCACATGCACTGACTGTAAGACATGAATGATGTTGTGTAACATCACAAGCACTGACTTTGGGGCATGAATGATGGTGTGTAACATTGCAGGCACTGACTGTGAGACATGCATGATGGTGTGTTACATTTCAGGTACTGACTGTGAGATATAAATGATGGTGTGTAACATCACAGGCACTGACTGTGAGACATGAATAATGATGGTGTGTAGCATTATGGACACTGACTTTAAGGAATGACTGATGATGGTTTGCAATATGACAGGCACCGACTGTGAGATGTAAACGATGTTGCTATTCAACATCACAGGAACTGACTGTGAGACATGAATGATGATGCTGTGTAACATTACAGGCACTGACTGTGAAACATGGATGATGCTGTGTAACATCACAGGCACTGACGGTAAGACATGAATGATGGTGTGCAATATAACAGGCACTGACTGTGAGACATGAATGATGATGCTGTTTAACATCACAGGTACTGAATGTGGCACATGAATAATGATAGTGTGTATCCTCACAGGAACTGACTTTGAGGAATGAATGATGATGGTATGTAACATTTCAGGCACTGACTCTGAGACATGAATGATGATGGTGTGTAACATCACAGGCACTGACTTTGAGGAATGAATGATGATGGTTTGTAACATGACAGTCACTGATGGTAAGACATGAATGATAATGGTGTGTAACATTACAGACACTGACTGTGAGATGTAAATGATGATGCTGTGCAACATCACACGCACTGACTGTGAGACATGAATGACAATAGTGTGTAACATCACAGGCACTGACTGTAAGACATGAATGATGGTGGTGTGTAACATCACAGGCACTGACTATGAGACTTGAATGATAATGGTGTGTAACATCACAGGCAACAATGACTGTCAGATATAAGTGATGTTATTGTATAGCATCACAGGCACTGACTGTGAGACATGAATGATGATAGTGTGTAACGTCACAGGTACTGACTGCGAGATGTGAATGATGGTGTGTAATGTCATAGGCCCTGACTGTGAATCATAAATGATGATGTGTAATATGATAGCTACTGACTGTGAGATATGATTGATGATGTGCAATATCACAGGCATTGACTGTGAAAAGTGAAGAATGATCATGTGTGACATCACAGGTACTGATTGTGAGATATGAATGATGATGGTGTGTAACATCACAAGCACTGACTGAGATATGAATGATGGTGTGTAATATCACAGGCACCGACTTTGAGGCATGAATGATGATGGTGTGTAACACAGCAGGCACTAAATGTAAGACATGGATGATGATGGTGTATAACATTTCAGGCACTGACTGTGAGACATGAATGATGATGGTGAGTAAGATTTCAGGCACTGACTCTGAGACATGAATGATGATGCTGTGTACCATCACAGGCACCGATAGTGACACAATAATAATGATGATGATGTGTAGCATCACAGGCACTGACTGTGAAGAATGAATGATGATGGTATGTAACATTTCAGGCACTGACTGTGGGACATGAAAGATGATGAAGCAAAATGCAAACACCAGTCACAACCAAAGTGTCACATAACTTAAAACATCAGTTTGCCACCCAACAACAGCCCCTATGGCAAGACAATGTACCCATCACTTTAGTCATAGGTGACTCTATAGTCAGGCACACTGATTTCTGTCTCACCAGGCTGAACAAGGAGAAAATTACAGTCAGTTGCTTGTCAGGTGCCAGGATCCACTACATAATGCATGCACTCAAGTCACTCCACAACAAGTACAAATATGACTCTGTCATTGTCCATGTTGGAGTGAATAACCTGGACTGCATGAAAAGAAACATGGAAGAGCTCTCAGATCATGGGGCCTAGGCAGGTATGACCCTAGCCCTGAGTAGCATTCTGCCTTTGCCCAGAATTATACCACAGTATAAGGACAAAATAATTGACTTCAACAATTGTCTAAGCTTCTGGTGTCATTCAAAGGGGATTCAGTATCTGTTTGCCTGGGATGACATGATTGACAGACCGTGATGCTTTGCCACAGATGGTCTGCACCTGTCTCCCCTGGGATTCAGGTTACTCGCTAAGGCTCTTGCCACCCCTATAGTGCCTTTTTTAGGCAAAGTTCAAAGGACAAAACCACCACCATAACAGGTACAAGCATGCAAAATCTGAAGGTAATGCTACTCAGTGCTAGAAGTCTAAACCTCAAAATGCACTCTCTCGAGGCACTCCTAAAAATGGAGAACATCGATATCTGTGCAGTAACTGAGACCTGGTTCAAGGCTCCAGAGAGCACCCCTCCAATACCAGGCTACAACTCTTACCACACGTTTCAGCCACCAAACCAGGACTGAAACACTTAAGGTAGAGGAGTGTCCATATTCATTAAGGATATTCACAACACCAGGCTAGTTGCCCAACACAATGTGTCTGAAATTCTCCAGGTGCAACTAACACTAGGTAAGACTGAAATCCAAATTGTAGCTTGCTACAGATCCCCCACCATGCCCCAAGATTCTCACTACAGCTTTCTAAACATACTCAAAAATATTAAGGTACAACGAAACACCCTAATACTGGGTGATTTCAACTACCTGACCATTAACTGGAAAAACTACTCATGCACCAACACCTTTGCCCAACGGTTCTTGGAATTCATAAATTTTAATGCACTGCATCAACTAATCCTTAGTCCCACCAGGGGCTCCAATATCCTAGAACTGGTCATTACCAACATGGGAAATCGATGCTCCACACCTATGGTCACCCCCTCATTGGTCAGGTCTGACCATAAGCTAATCGCCCTTGACATCCACATCCCACCCCCACCCCCCACTAAGGAAACCACCATAAAAAACTTCTCCAAAGCCAACTTCATGCTACTCAAGTCAGACGTGACAAACTTCATGACACCCATGCAGACGGGAACTGAAAGTTCGACTGCTGAATCCTACACTAAGGCACTGTACGAGCACATCAACTCGTGCATGAATCATGCCATACCCAATAAAACCAAGACGCTCTTCTCCAAAAAAAGGAAGCTAATCTGTTGGTCCCTTGCCATAAACAAACTTTACAACAAAAGGAAGAAACCGTTGCAGAAAAGAGGAAAATCCTAGGATGCAAAAAACTCCCTTACCAGCCTCAGTAAGAAACTGAGATCCCTCATATAATACTCCTAAGCTAGTTACAAAAATAAAATTGCCAAAGATCCCAAAGACAACCACAAGGCATTCTATAGCTATGTCCAGAATCTAAATGGCAATGCTCAGATCTGCCCTGAGCTACAACAGAATGACATTAAATATACTGATCCCAAGGATATTGCCAATATCCTGGCAGATAGATTCAGTGCAAACTTCACCCCTCTCTTACCCCCTAAAGGGCCCATCTCGATGCCAAAAGATTGCCATATTCCAGTAATAATGGCCACACAGATAAAAAACGCACTCTCCAAAGTTAAGAATACAGCATCCATGGGACCAGATGACATCCCAGGCTGTCTACTACATGAACTACAAAATGAACTGGCACCTCACCTAAGTATTGTGTTTAATCATAGCCTCACCTCAGGCTTGGTGCCCACTGCATGGTGCACAGCTACAGTTATCCCACTCCACAAGGGGGGATCCACTTTGGATCCCGGGAACTACCACCCCATCAGTCTGTTGAGCCTGATCTGCAAGGCCATGGAACGTATGTATTATCATGGAACTTATAAACAAAGACATTGGCAACCTCCAAACCTGGACTCCATGCAGTTTGGGTTCGTGAAGGACCAATCTTTTCTCCTGAACCTGATTGACTTCTTTGAATCAGTCTCCAGAACCGTGGACAAGGGTAAGGTGGTCCACACAGCCTATCTGTACCTTGCCAAGGCCTTTAACACCATCCCCTACTCTGGAATCATAGATAAACTTACTAAGCTGGGCTTTAATCCCTATGTCACTCGATGGGTTGCCAACTGACAGAACCCAGACTGTAAAAGTATCCAACTCCAAATCCTGCCCCAGACAAGTGATAAGTGGAGTACCTCAGGGTTCAGTCCTGGGACTGCTCTTGTTTAGCATTTACTTCTCTGAAGTACAGGCCAACACTAAGGGACTCTGGCTAACAAAGTTTGCAGATGACTGCAAACTGGTAGCCATTACTGAATCGCCAAATGATGTGGATATTCTACAAATGGGTCTTACAGAAACAGATGCTTGGTGACAGAGCCATGGGCTCAAGCTCTATGCCAAGAAATGTATAGTTATCCCCTTTGGGAAAAAAACATGTACCCATGAATTACCACAATGTTGGCAGTGCACTAAACACCAAAAGTGTGGTAAGAGACTTAGGGACACAGGTGGACAGTGGTCTCACCTTCGATAACCACATCTCCACAACAGTCAGGAAATCCTTCTCTGTGCCACACCTTATCACTAAGGGCTTTTCATCCAGAAAAAAGATCATTGTCCCACTGAACTCATCCCTCATTAGACCCATTATAGAATACAATGCCCCATTTGGTATGTACCTCTCAAGACATCTGCAACAACTGGAAAGGCCACAGAAATACTTCAGTAAAAGAATCACAGGCCTAAAGCAGATGCCCTATGCTGACTGTCTAAAATAACTCCACCTATACTCTGTTGTATATCATCTACTCAGAGGCAATATCTGCTTAACATACAAGACCATGTCAAATCCAGAGCTGTTGGACATGCTACACTTAAAGAAATCCCAATCCCTAAGCGACACATGCTTCAGGGGTCTAAACCTTGTCATTACAATCGACAAAACATGCTGGAGGGATATGTTCCTGACCCAGAGATTCCCCAGAATCTGGAATAGACTGTCCATACATGTCAAGCAGAGTGCCTCTTTGGCCCTCTTCAAAAGGAACCTTGATGATTGGATGGGAGATAGGAAATTCACCGTGGGGATCACATCAGTTGCCTGCAAGACAGGGGTCCAGGGAAGTAAATACTGTGGGGAGAAATAGCCAGGGAACTGTAATGGCTAGGCTTGTATAGGCCCCAGGACCAATAGCCTAGTGTCAACCTATGAACCTTTGAACCTATGAACCTATGGAGTGTAACATCACAGGTACTCAATTTGAGGAATGAATGATGATGGTTTGTAACATGACAGGCCCTGACTGTGATACCTGAATGATGGTGTGCAGTATCACAGCCACTGAGAATGAGATATGAATGATGGTGGGTAACATCACAGGCACTGACTGTGAGACATAAGGATTGCATGTGACATCTCAGGAGTTGACTCTGAGGCATGAATGATTATGTGTAATATTGCAAGCACTGACTGTGAGACATGGATGATTGTGTGTAACATCACAGGCAGGGAGTGTGCAACATGAATGATGATGGTGTGTAACATCACAGGCACTGACTGCAAGACATGAATGATGGTGTGTAACATTATAGGCACTCACTGTGAAATTTAAGTCATGATGGTGTGTAGCACCACAGGCACCGACTGTGAGACAGGAATGATGATGTGTAATATGATAGACACTTACTGTGAGATATGAATGATGGTGTGTAATGACACAGGCACAGAGTTTGAGGCATGATTAATGATGGTGTGTAGTATCACAGGCACTGACACAGGAATGAATGATGATGGTGTGTAACATTTCAGGCACTGACTGTGAGACATGAATGATGATGGTGTGTAACTTCACAGACACTGACTGTGAAACATGAGTGATGGTGTGTAACATCACAGCCACTGAGTGTGAGAATGATTCCACAATATGAAGACAAGATGATCAATTTCAACAATTGGCTTAAGTATTGGTGTCATTCAAAGGGGATCCAATGCCTGTCAGTCTGGGATGACATGCTCGACAAGCCACGATGCTTCGCTAGGGACGGCTTGTACCTGTCACCCCTGGGCTTTTGGATATTGGCAAAGGCTCTTGCTACCCCCATATTGCCTTTTTTAGGCAAGGCTCAAAAGACAAACCCACCTCCATAGGTATCACAAGGGATATGAAACTAAGAGTAATGCTACTCAACGCCAGAAGTCTAAACCTCAAGATGCACGCACTCGAAACTCTCCTTAGCATGGAGAACATTGATATCTGTGCAGTAACAGAAACCTGGTTCAAGGCTCCAGAGAGCACCCCAGCACTACCAGGTTATACCTCATACCATGCTTTTGGGCTCCAAAACTTGGACTGAACCACAAAAGGAGGGGGAGTATCAATATTCGTTAAAGATACCCACACCTCCAGGTTGGTGGCACAGCACGAAGCATCAGAGATTATCCATGTGCAACTAACAGTGGGTAAAACTGCCTTCCAGTTTATAGCCTGCTACAGACCACCCTCCAAAACCCAGGAACCCCACTCGGCCTTCCTGAGAACACTGGAAAATATGAAGGTCTCTCCAAACACCATTATATTGGGCGACTTCAACTACCCAAACATAGACTGGGAGCATTACTCTAGCTCCAACACCCTAGCCCAAAGGTTCCTAGAATTTATAAACTCAAATGCTACGAAACAACTTGTTACCACTCCCACAAGAGGGGAAAACATACTGGACCTGATCATCACCAACATGGGGACTCTATGCTCCAGACCAGAAGTGTATCCCTTACTGGTAAGATCAGACCATAAACTAATCTCACTTGATATTCACATCCCGACCCCACCCTCTGCCCAGAAAACCACAGTGAAAAACTTCTCTAAAGCAAATTTCACACTCCCCAAAACCGAGGTGGAATCCTTCAAAGCCCCTGGGCCTGTGGAAAATATGGCCCAGACCACAGAATCCTTTATAAACACATTCTATGAACACCTTCAGGAATGCATGGATCATGCAATCCCAAATAAAAGCAAGACCCGATCCTCCAAAGGCAGACGTCCTGTCTGGTGGACCCCAGCCATAAACAAACTATACAATAGAAGGAGGAAGCTACTACATGATAGAGCAAAATCCCAAAAAGGGAAGGCATCTCTGTTCAGTATTAGCAAAAAACTACGGGCACTCATAAAATCGTCTAAGGCCAGCTTCGAGAGAAAAATTGCACAGGACACTAAGGATAATCACAAGGCTTTCTTTAGTTATGTTAGGAACCTGGGTGGGAATTCCCAGATATGCTCAGAATTAGTGCAAAATGACAAAAAATACACCGAAACCACAGACATTGCCAACATCCTAGCTGACAGGTTCACTGCAAATGTCTCCTCCCCCTCCCCACCAAATATCTATCCCAGCAGAGTGCTGCCCCCCTGACATCTCAGATGCTCAGGTAAGAGCCGCCCTCTCTAAAGCAAAAAACACAGTATCAATGGGACCAGACGGTGTCCCGGGCTGCATCCTACATGAACTCCAAGAAGAGCTAAACCCAAACATAAAACTACTGTTCAATCTCAGCCTTGCTACAGGATATGTACCCAAAGAGTGGCGTACAGCAACAGTGGTCCCTCTCCACAAAGGTGGTGCCTCAACAGATCCTGGAAACTATCGCCCCATAAGCCTGACTAGCTTGGTCTGCAAAGCTATGGAAAGGATCCTCATGGACCTCATAAATAAAGATATTGGGGACCTACAGACACTGGATCCTACCCAGTTCGGCTTTCTTAAGGGCGGATCCTGCCTCTTAAACCTGGTCTACTTCTTTGAAACAGTCACCAAGGCCATTGAAGAGGGGAAGGTGGTCAACACAGCCTACCTGGACCTCGCAAAAGCCTTCGATACAATACCCCACTCGAGCATTATAGATAAGCTCACCAGCTTAAATATAAACCCCTATGTCACTAGATGGGTTGCAAACTGGCTCAAGGACAGAACCCACATGGTTAGAATTGCTGGAGCCATGTCAGACTCCAAACCAGTTACAAGTGGCATCCCACAAGGCTCAGTCCTGGGACCTCTCTTGTTCGGTATATATTTCTCGGAGGTACAGGCCAACACAGAAGGACTGTGGCTGACCAAGTTTGCAGATGACTGCAAGCTGGGCACCATAATCCACTCTCCAGCCGACACAAGCATCCTCCAAAAGGGCCTCATAGAAACAGACAACTGGTGCCAGAGCCATGGCCTCAAGCTAAACGCCAAAAAGTGTATAGTCATCCCCTTTGGCAAAAACAAAGTGCCCACAAATTACCACATAGGTGGTAATCCATTAAGTACAGAAGAAGTAATTAGGGACCTGGGGACCCAAGTTGATAGCAATCTCTCATTTGACAACCACGTGGCCAAAGTGGTTAGAAAAACATTTTATATAGCCCACCTAATCATGAAGGGATTCACATCTAGATCAGAGGAGGTCATCGTGCCTCTTTACTCATCCCTCATCAGGCCCCTAATTGAGTACAATGCCCCTTTGGGATGTACCTTACCAGACACCTGCAGCAACTGGAAAGACCCCAAAAGTACCTCACCAAGAGGATCAAAGGGCTCAAACAGATGCCATATGCTGCCGGTTAAAGAAACTCCAGCTCTACTCAGTGACGTGCATCCTGCTTAGAGGCGATCTGTGCCTGGCGTATAAAGCCATGTCCAACCCGAATTAATGGACATGCTGCACCTCAGAAAATCCAAATCCCATCGAGCTCTGGCTTGAGAGACTTGAACCTCAGCACTGAAATAAATAGGACATGCTGGAGGGACAGATTCATAACCCAGAGGCTCCCTTCACTCTGGAATAAAATCCCAGTCCAGGTTAGGCAGAGTCTCTCATTGACTCTCTTCAAGAGGAATCTTGATGAGTGGATGGGAGATCATAGGTTTACCCCGGGTATCACTTCTGTGTCACTGTTAGACAGAGGCACAGTATACTAACCTCGAAAAAGGGCATAGCAAAATTAATTTAAAATGTGTGGTGAAAGCCAAACACACTCTGGCTAGGCTTATAAATGCCCTAGGGCAGATAGCCTAGTATGAACCTATGAACCTATGACGGTATGTAGCATCACAGGCGCTGACTGTGAGACATGAATGATGATGTGTAATATCACAGGTACTGACTTTGAGATATGAATGATGGTGTGTAACATCACAGGTACTGAGTGTGAGACATGAATGATGATGTGTAATATGACAGGCACTGACTGTGAGATATGAATAATGGTGTGTAACCACACAGGCCCTGACTGTGAGACCTGAATGATGATGTATAATATGATAGGCACTGACTGTGAGATATGAATGATGGTGTGTAATGTCACAAGCACTGAGTTTGAGGCATGAATGCTGATGGTGTGTAGCATCACAGGCACTGACTATGAGGAATGAATGATGATGGTGTGTAACATTCCAGGCACTGACAGTGAGACATGAATGATGATGGTGTGTAACATCACAGGCACTGACTGTGAGACATGAATGATGATGGTGTGTAACATCACAGGCACTGACTGTGAAACATGAATCATGATGCTAACATCACAGGCACTGACTGTGACACATGAATAATGGTGTGTCGCATCACAGGCACTGATTTTGAGGGTGAATGATAATGGTTTCTAACATGACAATATTTGACTGTAAGACATGAATGATGATGGTGGGCAACATCACAGGCACTGACTATGAAACTTGAATAATATGGGTGTGTAACATCATAGGCAGTGACTGTGAAACATGAGTGATGGTGTGTAACATCACAGACACTGAGTGTGAGACATGATGGTATGTAACATCACAGGTGCTGACTGTGAGACATGAATGATGGTGTGTAACATCACAGGCCCTGACTGTGAGACATGAATGATGATGTGTAATATGATAGGCACTTACTGTGAGATATGAATGATGCTGTCTAATGTCACAAGTACCGAGTTTGAGGCATGAATAATAATGGTGTGTAACATCACAGGCACTGACTTTGAGGAATGAATGGTGATGGTGTGTAACCCATTAAGGAAACCATGGTAAACAATTTCTCCAAAGCCAACTTCATGTTTCTTAAGACAGAAGTGGTGAACCTCATGACATCCATGCAGATGGACAATACAGTTATGACTACTGAATCCTACACAATTGTACTGTATAAGCACTTACATGAGTGCATGGATTGTACTATCCCAAACAGAACCAAGACACTATCCTCCAAAAAAAGGAAGCCAATCTGGTGGTCCCCTGCCATAAACAAACTGTAAAACAGA
>NC_056748.1:136832327-136931646 GCF_019279795.1 Protopterus annectens | reverse complement strand
TGAATGATAGTGTGTAACATCACAGGCACTGACTGTAAGACATGAATGATGGTGTGCAACATCACATGCACTGACTGTGAGACATGAATAATGATGCTGTGTAGCATCACAGGCACTGACTTTGAGGAATGAATGATGGTGTGTAACATCACAGACACTGTGAAACATGAATGAGGATGCTGTGTAACATCACAGGCACTGACGGTGACACATGAATAATGATGGTGTGTAACATCACAAGCACTGACTTTGAGGGATGAAAGATGATGGTTTATAACATGACAGGCACTGTCTGTAAGACATGAATGTGGATGGTGTGCAATATTACAGTCACTGACTGTGAGATATGATTGATGTAACATCACGGACACTGACTGTGAGACATGAATGATAGTATTTAACATCACAGGTGCTGACTGTGACACATAGGTTCATAGGTAGATGCTAGGCTATTGGCCCTAGGGCCTATACAAGCCTAGCCAAAAAGGTACCCTGGCTTTCGCCACCCAAGAAAATTATTTCCCTGTGCCCATGTCAAGCAGAACCACAGAAGTGATCCCCGGGGTGAATTTCCTATTACCCATCCAATCATCAAGATTTTTCTTGAAGAGTGTTAATGAGGAGCTCTGTTTGACATAGATAGGTAGTCTGTTCCAGAGTATGGGAAGTCTCTAGGACAGGAATCTATCCCTCCAGCATGTTCTGTTTATTGTGGTGACAAGGTTTAGGTCCCTAGAGCGTGTAGCTTGGAGGGATTGGGATTTCTTTAAGTGGAGTGTGTCCAACAGCTCTGGGTTTAGGTTCATAGGTTCATAGGATCATACTAGGCTATCTGCCCTGAGGCAATTATAAGCCTAGCCCGATTCTGTATGGCTTACGCCACCCCTTGATTTGAGTATACTGTGCCCTTTTTAAGGTTTAGTTTACTGTGCCTCTGTCTAATAGTGGGACGGGAGTAATCCCTGGGACAAACCTATGATCCCTCATCCACCTATCGAGATTCTTCTTGAAGAAATTCAGTGAGGTGCTCTGTCTCACATGAACTGGAATTCTATTCCAGAGTGAAGGGAGCCTCTGGGTTATGAACCTGTCCCTCCAGCAAGTTCTGTTTATTACTGTGCTGAGGTTCAAGTCCCTCGAGCGTGTGGCTCTAAGGGATTTAGATTTACTGAGGTGGAGCATGTCCATTAATTCTGGATTTGACATAGCTTTGTATTTCAGGCATAGATCATCAAGTTGGCGGTATGCAACTGAGTAGAGCTGGAGTTTTTTAACCGAGCAGCATATGGCATCTGTTTGAGACCCTTGATCCTCTTGGTGAGATACTTTTGGGGTCTTTCTAATTGCTGCAGGTGTCGGGTAAGGTACATCCCAAAGGCATTGTATTCTATGATGGGCCTGATGAGGGATGAATAAAGGGGCACGATTACCTCTCTTGATCTAGATGTGAAACCCTTCGTGATGAGGTGGGCTATGTAGAAGGTCTTTCTAACCACTTTGGCAATGTGGTTTTCAAAGGAGAGATTGCTATCAACTTGGGCCCCAGGTCCCTAATAACTTTCTCTGTACTTAATGGGTTTCCGCCTATGTGGTAATTTGTGGGCACATTGTTTTTGCCAAAGGTTATGACTATACATTTTTTGGCATTTAGCTTTAAACCATGGTGCTGGCACCAGTTATCTGTCTCTGTGAGACCTTTTTGAAGGATGTTTGTGTCAGCTGGAGAGTTGATTATGGTGCCCAGTTTGCAGTCGTCTGCGAACTTGATGAGCAATAGTCCTCCCACGTTTGCCTGTACCTCGGAAAAGTATATACAGAACAAGAGTGGTCCCAGGACAGAACCCCGTGGGATGCCACTTGTGACTGGTTTCGAGTCTGACATGGCTCCAGCAACTCTCACTCTGTGGGTTCTGTCTTTGAGCTAGTTTGCGACCCATCTTGTGACATAGGGGTTTATATTTAAGCTGGATAGCTTATCTATGATGCCCGAGTGGGGTATTGAGTCAAATGCCTTTGCAAGGTCCAGATAGGCTGTGTGGACTACCTTCCCTTCATCTATGGCTTTGGTGACTGTTTTGAAGAAGTCAACCAGGTTCAAAAGGCAGGATCTGCCCTTGACAAAGCTGAACTGGGTAGGATCTAGTGTCTGTAGATCCCCAATGTCTTTGTTATGAGCTCCATGATGATCCTGTCCATAGCCTTGCAGACTAAGCTAGTCAGGCTTATGGGGCGATAGTTTCCAGGGTCCGCAGAGGCTCCACCTTTGTGGAGTGGGACCACTGTTGCTGTACGCCATTCTGTGGGCACATATCCTGTAGTGAGGCTGAGATTGTATAGCTGTTTTATTTGAGGGATTAGTTCCTCTTGGAGTTCATGTAGGACGCAACCTGGGACGCCATCTGGTCCCATGGAAGCAGTGTTTTTTGCTTTGAAGAGGGCAGCCTTCACCTGAGCATCAGAGATGTTTGGGAGGCAGCCCTCTGCTGGGATAGATACTTGCTCTTTGGGGAGGGGAGAAGTTTGCACTGAACCTGTCTGCCAGGATATTGGCGATGTCTGTGGGTTCAGTGTATTTTTGTCGTAGAATCAACTCAGAACAAGTCTGGGAGTTGCATCCCAGGTTTCTAACATAACTGAAAATGCCTTATGATTGTCTTTGGTGTCCTGTCCAATTATTCTCTCGAAGCAGGGCTTGGAGGATTTTATGAGGATCGTAATTTTTGCTAGTACTGATCAGAGATGCCTTCCCTATTAGGGATTTTGCTCTATCATGTAGTAGCTTCCTCCTTCTGTTGTACAGTTTATTTATGGCAGGGGTCCACCAGACTGGACGCCTGCCTTTGGATGATTGGGTCTTGGTTTTGTTTGGGATAGCATGATCCATGCATTCCTGGAGATGTCCGTAGAATGTGTTTATATAGGATTCTGCAATTTGGGCCGTAGTTTCCACTGGCCCTGGGGCCTTGAAGGATTCCACTTCGGTTTTGAGAAGTGAGAAGTTCGCTTTTGAGAAGTTTTTCACTGTGGTTTTCTGGGCTGGGGGTTGGGTCGGGATGTGGACATCCAGTGAAATTAATTTATGGTCTGATCTTACCAATGAGGGATATACTTCTGGTGTGGAGCATAGAGTCCCCATGTTGGTAATGATCAGGTCTAGTATGTTGTCCCCTCTTGTGGGAGTGGTGACTAGTTGTTCCATAGCATTTGAGTTTATAATTTCCAGGAACCTTTGGGCTAAGATGCTGGGGCTTGAGTAGTGCTCCCAGTCAATGTTTTGGTAGTTGAAGTCGCCCAATATAATGGTGTTCGGAGAGATCTTCATGTTCTCCAATGTTTTCAGGAAAGCCGAGTGGGATTCCTGACTTTGAGAGGGTGGTCTGTAGGATGCTATAAACTGAAAAGCAGTCTTGCCCACTGTTAGTTGCACATGGATGGTCTCCGATACTTCGTGCAATGCCACTAACCTGGAGGTGTGGATATCCTTGATAAATATGGAAACTCCCCCTCCTTTTGTGGTTCAGTCCAGGTTTTGGGGCCGAAAAGCATGATATGAGGTATAGCCTGGTAGTGCTGGGGTGCTCTCTGGAGCCTTGAACCAGGTTTCTGTCACTGCACAGATATCAATGTTCTCCATACTGAGGAGAGCTTGAGGCAGCATCTTAAGGTTAAGACTTCTGGCGTTTAGCAGAATTACCCTTAGTTTCTTGTTCCTTGTACTGTCTATGGGGGTGAGTTTGACTTTTGAGCCTTGCCTAAAAAAGGCACTATGGGGGTGGCAAGAGCCTTTGCCAATATCCAAAAGCCCAGTGGTGACAGGTGCAAGCCATCCCTAGTGAAGCAACGTGGCTTGTCGAGCATGTCATCCCAGGCTGACAGACACTGGATCCCCTTTGAATCACACCAAAATTTTAGCCAATTGTTAAAATCGATCATTTTGTCTTTGTACTGTGGCATCATTCTAGGTGAGGATAAGATGCTGCTCAAGGTCAGGGTCATACCAGCCAGTGCTACATGATCAGAGAGCTTCTCTATGTCTTTTTTCATGTAGTCCAGGGAGGTATTTCTCAGGTCGTTCACACCAGCATGTACAATGACTGAGTCATATTTGTATTTGCTTTGGAGTGACCTGAGTGCTTGTGTTATGTGGTGGATCCTAGCACCCGACAGGCAGCTCACCATGACCTTCTCTTTATTTAGCCTGGTGAGCGGGACGTCAGTGTGTCTGACAATAGAGTCACCTATTACAAGAGTATCAGGTGTGTTATTCAGCCTTAAGGGCTGTGGCTGCTTGGCACACTGACTTTGTGGGCTATGTCTTGTGCGTGTTTTGTTTTGAGGTAGCGTTTGCTTGGATGTCTGATTTGGAGGTCTCTGTTGCTTAGGTAGATTTTTATTTAGAGCCTCCGAGTATGTTTTTGTGTATTTATAGGTTCATAGGTTCATAGGTTCATAGGTTAGTACTAAGCTAACTGCCCTTGCGAGCCATTTTAAGCTTAGCCAGTTATCCCTTGTGAGATTCAAACCCTGCACCTTCTGTTTGTAAGGCAAACACCTTAACCATTAGGCCACCCTCCCAACTTGTGTGTTTGGTTTGCTGATGTGGTGGGACTATGTGATACTGGAATTGTGTTGTGTGAGGTTACCTTCTCCTCCTGACTGGTTACACCAGTTTTGAGATGAGAGAGCTCAGCCTCCAGTTTGGCTAAATAGTTGCATCTCTCACATATATTTGAACCTGTTTGGAGGAGGAGAGAGTTGTCCGTGTACATGAGACAGTTGTAACATTGCCTCAAAATTCCCAGATTCACCAGCTGGACTGGAGAGGAAACCATTGACTGACCTTTGGACATGCTAGAGTAATATAGGGAAACTGAATTTAAGACGGACCAATAGAGGACAGGGTAATCGTAGAGAGTATAAGAGTAAGTAGTGCTTATGCTTTAATAGTGCTAACTTGTAGGATTACTTAATTGGACCAGTGAAGGGGCTTAGAATGAGAATATGGTGTTTAAATTGAGAGATAGAGCAGTTCTAAGGGAAAAAGTGAAGAGCAGACTTTGTGGAGCCAGGACTAGTTTAAACCCAATTAGGCGGTGCTGCCCGCTGTTGCGCTATGCACAAAAACGCACAAAACCGTGCAAAAGAGGGTTTTAAGAGAGGAAGATGAAGGAGTTTTGGAATTGACCCAAAATGGCCAATAAAATTACAGTTTCAAGTCAGTAACCACTCCCACAGGGGCAGGCAGGCTGCTCAATGTTTTTCACTGCCACTGATCAACAGAGACTTCCCTTTAGCCCAAGCAAAAAATAGCCTCACAGAAACTTACAAACAGTTCAAGAACAGCAAGCCTGTAACTGAACTTTTTTAAATCTCAAAAAAGTGGGAAAAAAGCAAAACTTTTTTCTTTTTTTTGTTTTTTTCAGAGATAGCAGAGGTTCACAAGTATCAACAAGTTATAACAGTGCAGTAAATGACCCCACACAAGAGTGCTAGGCCAAAGACAGATAAAATGCAAGTTTTGAGAAAAAAACAATTTTAAAAATAAGTGCAAACAGGAAATTCAGTAAACAGCTCTAGGTTGTGCTCTAAATATAGTTACTAATGCAGAAATCAAGTTTTGACATAGCTTTGTATTTTAGGCAGAGATTGCCTCTGAGTAGGCAATATGCGATGGAGTAAAGCTGAAGTTTTTTGAGACGCTCTTCATAAGTCATCTGTTTGAGGCCAGTAATCCTCTTTGTGAGGTATTTTTGTGGCCTTTCCAGTTATTGTTGATGTTTTGTGAGGTACATACCAAAAGGGGCGTTGTACTCTATAATGGGTCTAATGAGTGATGAGTAGAGGGGAACAATGATCACTTTTTTTCTGGATGAGAAACCTTTTGTGATGAGGTGTGCCACATAGAAGGATTTCCTGACCACTGTGGCGGATGTGATTATCAAAGGAGTGACTACTGTCCACCTGTGTCCCAAGGTCTCTTATCAAACTTTTGGTGTTAAGTAGACTACCGCCTATGTGGTAGTTCATGGGTACAGAGTTTTTACCAAAGGGGATGACAATACACATTTTGGCATTGAGTTTGAGACTTTGTCTTTGACACTAGGCATCTGTCTCAGTAAGGCCCTTTTGTAGGATGTCCACATCATTAGGAGTTTCGATTATGGTTCCTAGTTTGCAGTCATCTGCGAATTTAGTTAGCCAAAGACCTTCTGTATTAGCCTGTACTTCAGAGAAGTAGATACCAAATAGGAGAGGACCCAGGACTGAACCCTCTGGTACTCCACTTGTCACTGGTCTGAAGTCTGATTTGGAGTCTGCTACTTTCACGGTGTGGGTTCTGTCAGTAAGTCAGTTGGCAACCCATCTTGTGACATAGGGATTTATACCTAGTTTAGTGAGTTTATCTATAATTCCAGAGTGGGGGATGGTGTTGAACACCTTGGCGAGATCTAGATAGGCTGTATGAACCACCTTACCCTCATCTATGGCTTTGGTGACTACTTCAAAGAAGTCTATCAGGTTTAGGAGACATGATCTGTCTTTTACAAACCAAAACTGTGTGGGATCCAGAGTTTGGAGATCTCCAATGTCTTTGATTATGAGTTCCATGATGATACGTTCCATGACCTTGCAGACGAGGCTCATCAGGCTAATGGGACACTGACTGTAAGATATGAATAATGATGGTGTGTAACCTCACAGGCACTGATTGTGAGATATAAGTGATGATGGTGAGTAGCATCACAGCCACTGACTGTGAGACACTAATGATGATAGTGTGTGACATCACAGGCACTGTCTGCGAGACATAAATGATGGTGTGTAATATGTTAGCCATAGACTGTGAGATATGACTGATGATGTGCAATATCACAAGCAATGACTGGGAGAAGTGAAGAATGATCATGTGTGACATCACAGGTACTGATTGTGAGATATGAATGATGGTGTGTAACATCGTGGCACTGACTGTACAACATGGATGATGGTGACTAACATCACAGGCACTGACTGTGAGACATGAAAGATGATGGTTTGTAACATCACAGGCATTGACTGTAAGACATGACTGATGATGGTGTGTAACATCACAGACACTGACTGTGACACATGAATAATGATGCTGTGTAGCATCACAGGCATTGGCTTTGACGAATGAATAATGTGATGATGCTGTGTAACATCACAGGCACTGATGGTGACTCATGAATTATGATGGTGTGTAACATCACAGGCACTGACTTTGATGGATGAAAGATGATGGTTTGTAACATGACAGGCACTGTCTGTAAGACATGAATGTTGGTGTGCAATATTACAGTCACTGACTGTGAGATATAATTGATGTAGTGTAACATCACGGACACTGACTGTGAGACATGAATGATAGTGTTTAACATCACAGGCGCTGACTGTGACAAATGAATGATGATGATGTGTAACATCACAGGCACTGACTTTGAGACATAATGATGGCATGCAACATCACAGACACTGACTCTGATAAATGAATGATGATGTGTAATATCACAGGCACTGACTGTGAGACATGGATTATGGTGGCTAACATCACAGGCACTGAGTGTGAAACATGAATGATGATGATGATGTATAACATCACAGGCACTAACTGTAAGACATGAATGATGATGGTCTGTAACATCACAGGCACTGACTGTAAGACACTAATGATGATAGTGTGTGACAAAACAGGTACTGTCTGCAAGACATAAATGATGATGTGTAATATGATAGCCACAAACTGTGAGATATGAATGATGATGTGCAATATCACAAGCAATGATTGTGAGAAATGAAGAATGATTGTGTGTGACATCACAGGTACTGATTATGAGATATGAATGATGGTGTGTAACATCACAGGCACTGACTGTAAGACATGGATGATGGTGAGTAACATCACAGGTACTGACTGTGAGACATGAATGATGATGCTGTGTAATATCACAGGCACTGACTGTGACAAATGAATAATCATGGTGCGCAACATCACAGGCACTGACTGTGAGATATGAATAATGATGCTGTGTAACATCACAGGCACAGACTGTGAGACATGAATAATGATGCTGTGTAACATCACAGGCACTGACAGTGACTCATGAATAATGATGTTGTGTAGTATCACAGGCACTGACTTTGAGGGATGAATGATGATGGTGTGCAACATGTAAGGCACTGACTGTAAGATATGAATAATGATGCTATGTAACATCACAGGCACTGACCATTAGACATGAATGATGGTGTGCAACATCACAGGTACTGACTGTGAGACATGAATGATGATGCTGTGTAACATCACAGGCACTGACTATAAAACATGAATAATGGTGTGCAACATCACAGGCACTGACTGTGAGACATGAATGATGATGCTGTGTAACATCACAGGCACTGACAGTGACTCATGAATAATGATGTTGTGTAGTATCACAGGCACTGCCTTTGAGGGATGAATGATGATGGCGTGCAACATTTTCAGGCACTGACTGTGACACATAAACGATGATTGTGTGTAACATCACAGGCACTGATTTTGTGGAATGAATGATGATGGTTTGTAACATGACAGGCACTGTCTGTGAGACATGAATGATGAAGATGTGCAATATCACCATCCCTGACTGTGAGATATGATTGATTTTCTGTAACATCATGGGAACTGACTATAAGAAATGAATAATAGTGAGTAACATCACAGGCGCTGACTTTGACATATAAATGATGATGATGTGTGACGTCACAGGTACTGACTGTGAGACATAATGATGGTATGTAACATCACATGCACTGACTCTGATAAATGAATAATATGTAATATCACAGGCATTGACTGTGAGACATGGATGATGGTGGGTAACATCACAGGCACTGAGTGTGAAACATGAATGATGATGATGACATGAATGATGATGGTGTGTAGCATCACAGGCACTGATTATGAGATGCAATTGATGATGGTGTGTAGCATCACAGGCTCTGACTGTGAGACACGAATGAAGATAGTGTGTAATTTCACAGGTACTGTCTGCAAGATATAAATGATGATGTGTAATATGATAGCCACTGACTGTGAGATATGAATTATGATGCACAATATCACAGGCAATGACTGTGAGAAGTGAAGAATGATCATGTGTGACATTACAGGTTCTGATTGTGAGCTATGAATGATGATGGTGTGTATCATCACAAGCACTGACTGCGAGATATAAATGATGGTGTATAACATCACAGGCACTGACTATGAGGCATGGATGATGGTGTGCAACACAACAAGCACTGAATGTGAGACATGGATGATGGTGTATAACATTTCAGGCATTTACTGTGAGATATGGATGATGATGGTGTGTAACATTTCTGGCACTCACTGTAAGACATGAATGATGATGCACAACATCACAGGTACTGACTGTGAGACATGAATGATGATGCTGTGTCACATCACAAGCACTGACTGTAAGACATGAATGATGGTGTGCAACATCACAGGCACTGACTGTGAGACATGAATGATGATGCTGTGTAACATTACAGGCACTGACTGTGACACATGAATAATGATGGTGTGTAGCATCACAGGCATTGGCTTTGAGGAATGAATGATGTAATGATGGTGTGTAACATCACAGACATTGTGAAACATGAATGATGATGCTGTGCAACATCACAGGCACTGACGGTGATTTATGAATAATGATGGTGTGTAACATCACAGGCACTGATTTTGAGGGATGAATGATGGTTTGTAACATGACAGGCACTGTCTGTAAGACATGAATGTTGATGGTGTGCAATATTACAGTCACTGACTGTGAGAAATGATTGATGTAGTGTAACATCACGGACACTGATTGTGAGACATGAATGATAGTGTTTAACATCACAGGCGCTGACTGTGACACATGAATGACAATGATGTGTAACATCACAGTCACTGACTTTGAAACATAAAGATGGTATGTAACGTCACAGGCGCTGACTCTGATAAATGAATGATGATGTGTAATATCACAGGCACTGACTGTGAGACATGGATTATGGTGGGTAACTTCACAGGCACTGAGTGTGAAACATGAATGATGATGATGTATAACATCGCAGGCACTGACTGTAAGACATTAATGATGATGGTTTGTAACATCACAGGCACTGACTGTAAGACATGAATAATGATGGTGAGTAGCATCACAGGCACTGACTGTGAGACACTAATGATGATAGTGTGTGACATCACAGGTACTGTCTGTGAAACATAAATGATGATGTGTAATATGACAGCCACTGACTGTGAGATATGAATGATGATGTGCAATATTACAAGAAATGACTGTGAGAAGTGAAGAATGATTGTGTGTGACATCACAGATACTGATTGTGAGATATGAATGATGGTTTGTAACATCACAGGCACTGACTGTACGACATGGATGATGGTGAGTAACATCACAGGCACTGACTGTGAGACATGAATGATGATGCTGTGTAATATCACAGGCACTGACTGAGACAAAAGAATAATGATGGTGTGTAGCATTACAGGCACTGACTTTGAGGAATGAATGGTAATGGTTTGTAACATGACAGGCTCTGACTGTGAGATGTAAATGATGATGCTGTGTAACATCACAGGCACAGACTGTGAGACATGAATAATGATGCTATGTAACCTCACAGGCACTGACTGTTAGACATGAATGATGGTGTGCAACCTCACAGGTACTGACTGTGAGACATGAATGATGATGCTGTGTAACATCACAGGCACTGACTGTAAAACATGAATAATGGTGTGCAACATCACGGGCACTGACTGTGAGACATGAATGATGATGCTGTGTAACATCACAGGCACTGACAGTGACCCATGAATAATGATGGTGTGCAACATCACAGGTACTGACTATGAGACATGAATAATGATGCTATGTAACATCACAGGCACTGACTGTTAGACATGAATGATGGTGTGCAACATCACAGGTACTGACTGTGAGACATGAATGATAATGATGTGCAATATCACAGTCCCTGACTGTGAAATATGATTGATGTTCTGTAACAACACGGGCACTGACTGTGAGACATGAATGATAGTGAGTAACATCACAGGCACTGTGACATATAAACGATGATGATGGGTAATGTTACAGGCACTGACTGTGAGACATAATGATGGTATGTAACTTCACAGGCACTGACTCTGATAAATGAATGATGGTATGTAATATCACAGGCATTGACTGTAAGACATGAATGATGATGGTTTGTAACATCACAGGCATTGACTGTAAGACATGAATGATGATGGTGTGCAACATCACAGGCACTGACTGTGAGACATGACTGATGATGCAGTGTAACATTGCAGGAACTGACTGTGACACATGAATAATGATGGTGTGTAGCATCACAGGCATTGGCTTTGAGGAATGAATGATGTAATAATGGTGTGTAACATCACAGACATTGTGAAACATGAATGATGATGCTGTGTAACATCACAGGCACTGACACTGATTTATGAATAATGATGGTGTGTAACATCACAGGCACTGACTTTGAGGGATGAATGATGATGGTTTGTAACATGACAGGCACTGTCTGTAAGACATGAATGTTGATGGTGTGCAGTATTACAGTCACTGACTGTGAGATATGATTGATGTAGTGTAACATCACGGACACTGACTATGAGACATGAATGATAGTGTTTAACATCACAGGCGCTGACTGTGACACATTAATGACGATGATGTGCAACATCACAGTCACTGACTTTGAAACATAAAGATGGTATGTAACGTCACAGGCGCTGACTCTGATAAATGAATGATGATGTGTAATATCACAGGCACTGACTGTGAGACATGGAGTACGGTGGGTAACTTCACAGGCACTGAGTGTGAAACATGAATGATGATGATGTATAACATCGCAGGCACTGACTGTAAGACATGAATGATGATGGTTTGTAACATCACAGGCACTGACTGTAAGACATGAATAATGTTGGTGTGTAACATCACAAGCACTGATTGTGAGATATAAGTGATGATGGTGAGTAGCATCACAGGCACTGACTGTGAGACACTAATGATGATAGTGTGTGACATCACAGGTACTGTCTGCGAAACATAAATGATGATGTGTAATATGACAGCCACAGACTGTGAGATATGAATGATGATGTGCAATATCACAAGCAATGACTGTGAGAAGTGAAGAATGATCGTGTGTGACATCACAGGTACTGATTGTGAGATATGAATGATGGTTTGTAACATTACAGGCACTGACTGTACGACATGGATGATGGTGAGTAACATCACAGGCACTGACTGTGAGACATGAATGATGATGCTGTGTAATATCACAGGCACTGACTGAGACAAATGAATAATGATGGTGTGTAGCATTACAGGCACTGACTTTGAGGAATGAATGGTAATGGTTTGTAACATGACAGGCTCTGACTGTGAGATGTAAATGATGATGCTGTGTAACATCACAGGCACAGACTGTGAGACATGAATAATGATGCTATGTAACATCACAGGCACTGACTGTTAGACATGAATGATGGTGTGCAACATCACAGGCACTGACTGTGAGATATGAATGATGATGCTGTGTGACATCACAGGTACTGACTGTAAAACATGAATAATAGTGTGCAACATCACAGGCACTGACTATGAGACATGAATGAGGATGCTGTGTAACATCACAGGCACTGACGGTGACACATGAATAATGATGGTGTGTAGCATCACAGGCACTGACTTTGAGGGATGAATGATGATGGTGTGTAACATTTGAGGCACTGACTGTGACACATAAACGATGATGGTATGTAACATCACAGGCACTGACTTTGTGGAATGAATGCTGATGGTTTGTAACATGACAAGCACTGTCTGTGAGACATGAATGATGATGATGTGCAATTTCACAGTCCCTGACTGTGAGATATGATTGATGTTCTGTAACATCACAGGCACAGACTGTGAGACATGAATAATGATGCTATGTAACATCACAAGTGCTGACTGTTAGACATGAATGATGGTGTGCAACATCACAGGTACTGACTGTGAGACATGAATGATGATGCTGTGTAACATCACAGGCACTGACTGTAAAACATGAATAATGGTGTGCAACATCATGGGCACTGACTGTGAGACATGAATGATGATACTGTGTAACATCACAGGCACTGACAGTGACCCATGAATAATGATGGTGTGTAACATCACAGGCACTGACTGTTACACATGAATGATGGTGTGCAACATCACAGGTACTGACTGTGAGACATGAATGATGGTGTGCAACATCACAGGTACTGACTGTGAGACATGAATAATGATGCTATGTAACATCACAGGCACTGACTGTTAGACATGAATGATGGTGTGCAACATCACAGGTACTGACTGTGAGACATGAATAATGATGCTATGTAACATCACAGGCACTGACTGTTAGACATGAATGATGGTGTGCAACATCACAGGTACTGACTGTGAGACATGATTGATGATGCTGTGTGACATCACAGGTACTGACTGTAAAACATGAATAATGGTGTGCAACATCACAGGCACTGTCTCTGAGATATGAATGATGATGATGTGCAATATCACAGTCCCTGACTGTGAGATATGATTGATGTTCTGTAACATCACGGGCACTGACTGTGAGACATGAATGATAGTGAGTAACATCACAGGCACTGTGACATATAAATGATGATGATGGGTAACATTACAGGCACTGACTGTGAGACATAATGATGGTATGTAACTTCACAGGCACTGACTCTGATAAATGAATGATGATATGTAATATCACAGGCATTGACTGTACGACATGAATGATGATGGTTTGTAACATCACAGGCATCGATTGTAAGACATGAATGATGATGGTGTGCAACATCACAGGTACTGACTGTGAGACATGAATGATGATGCTGTGTAACATCACCGGCACTGACTGTAAAACATGAATAATGGTGTGCAACATCACAGGCACTGACTGTGAGACATGAATGATAATGCTGTGTAACATCACAGGCACTGACTGTGAGACATAGATGATGGTGTGTAACATTTCAGGCACTGACTGTAAGACATGAATGATGGTGTGCAACATCAGAGGCAGTGACTGTGAGACATGAATGATGATGCTTTGTAACATCACAGACACAGACTGTGAGGAATGAATAATGACACTATGTAACATCACAGGCACTGAGTGGTAGATGATGGTGTATAACATTTCAGGTACTTACTGTGAGATATGGATGATGATGGTGTGTAACATTTCTGGCACTGACTGTAAGACATGAATGATGGTGCGCAACATCACAGGCACTGACTGTGAGACATGAATGATGATGCTTTGTAACATCACAGACACAGACTGTGAGGAATGAATAATGATGCAATGTAACATCACAGGCACTGAGTGTTAGACATGAATGATGGTGTGCAACATCACAGGTACTGACTGTGAGACATGAATGATGTTGCTGTGTAACATCGCAGGCACTGACTGTAAGACATGAATGATGGTGTGCAACATCACAGGCACTGACTATGAGACATGAATGATGATGGTGTGTAGCATCACAGGCATTGGCTTTGAGGAATGCATGATGTGATGATGGTGTGTAACATCACAGAAATTGTGAAACATGAATGATGATGCTGTGTAACATCACAGGCACTGATGGTGACTTATGAATAATGACGGTGTGTAACATCACAGGCACTGACTTTGAAGGATGAATGATGATAGTTTGTAACATGACAGGCACTGTAAGACATGAATGTTGATGGTGTGCAATATTACAGTCACCTTTCTGTGAGATATGATTGATGTAGTGTAACATCAGGGACACTGACTGTGAGACATGAATAATAGTGTTTAACATCACAGGCGCTGACTGTGACACATGAATGTTGATGATGTGTAACATCACAGGCACTGATTCTGAGATATAAGTGATGATGGTGAGTAGCATCCCAGGTACTGACTGTGAGACACTAATGATGATAGTGTGTGAAATCACAGGTACTGTCTGCAAGACATAAATGATGATGTGTAATATGATAGCCACATATTGAGAGATATGAATGATGATGTGCAATATCACAATCAATGACTGTGAGAAGTGAAGAATGATTGTGTGTGACATCACAGGTACTGATTGTGAGATATGAATGATTGTGTGTAACATCACAAGCACTGACTGTGAGATATGAATGATGGTGTGTAACATCACAGGCACAAACTTTGCGGCATGAATGATGATGGTGTGTAACATTGCAGGCACTGACTATGAGATGTGAATGATGGTGTGTAACATCACAAGCACTGACTGTAAGACATGAATAATGATGGTGTGTAACACCACAGGCACTAATTGTGAGATATAAGTGATGATGGTGAGTAGCATCACAGGCACTGACTGTGAGGCACTAATGATGATAGTGTGTGACATCACAGGTACTGTCTGCGAGACATAAATGATGATGTGTAATATGATAACCACAGATTGAGAGATATGAATGATGATGTGCAACATCACAAGCAATGACTGTGAGAAGTGAAGAATGATTGTGTGTGACATCACAGGTACTGATTGTGAGATATGAATGATGGTGTGTAACATCACAGGCACTGACTGTACGACATGGATGATGGTGAGTAACATCACAGGCACTGACTGTGAGACATGAATGATGATGCTGTGTAATATCACAGGCACTGACTGTGACAAATGAATAATGATGGTATGTAGCATTACAGGCACTGACTTGAGACATGAATGATGATGCTGTGTAACATTACAGGCACTGACTGTGAAACATGAATGATGATGCTGTGTAACATCACAGGCACTGACTGTAAGACATGACTGATGCTGTGTAACATGACAGACACTGACTGTGAGAAATGGATGATGATGGTGTGTAACATTTCTGGCACTGACTGTAAGACATGAATGATGGTGTGCAACATCACAGGCACTGACTGTGAGATATGAATGAAGATGCTGTGTAACATCAGAGGCACAGACTGTGAGACATGAATAATGATGTTATGTAACATCACAGGCACTGACTGTTAGACATGAATGATGGTGTGCAACATCACAGTTACTGACTGTGAGACATGAATGATGATGTGTAACATCACAGGCACTGACTGTAAAACATGAATAATGGTGTGCAACATCACAGGCACTGACTGTGAGACATGAATGATGATGCTGTGTAACATCACAGGCACTGACAGTGACCCATGAATAATGATGGTGTGTAGCATCACAGGAACTAGCATTGAGGAATGAATGATTATGGTGTGTAACATCACAGACATTGTGAAACATGAATGATGATGCTGTGTAACATCACAGGCACTGACAGTGACCCATTAATAATGATGGTGTGTAGCATCACAGGCACTGACTTTGAGGGATTAATGATGGTGTGTAACATTTAAGGCACTGACTGTGACACATAAACGATGATGGTGTGTAACATCGCAGGCACTGACTTTGTGGAATGAATGATGATGGTTTGTAACATGACAGGCACTATCTGTGAGACATGAATGATGATGATGTGCAATATCACAGTCCCTGACTGTGCAATATAATTGATGTTCTGTAACATCATGGGCACTGACTCTGAGACATGAATGATAGTGAGTAACATCACAGGTGCTGACCGTGACATATAAATGATGATGATGTGTAACGTCACAGGTACTGACTGTGAGACATGATGGTATGTAACATCACAGGCACTGACACTGATAAATGAATGATGATATGTAATATCACAGGCACTGACTGTGAGACATGAATGATGATGTTGTGTAACATCACAGGCACTGACAGTGACCCATGAATAATGATGGTGTGTAGCATCACAGGAACTAGCATTGAGGAATGAATGATTACGGTGTGTAACATCACAGACATTGTGAAACATGAATGATGATGCTGTGTAACATCACAGGCACTGACAGTGACCCATTAATAATGATGGTGTGTAGCATCACAGGCACTGACTTTGAGGGATTACTGATGGTGTGTAACATTTAAGGCACTGACTGTGACACATAAACGATGATGGTGTGTAACATCACAGGCACTGACTTTGTGGAATGAGTGATGATGGTTTGTAACATGACAGGCGTTATCTGTGAGACATGAATGATGATGATGTGCAATATCACAGTCACTGACTGTGTGATATGACTGATGTTCTGTAACATCACGGGCACTGACTCTGAGACATGAATGATAGTGTGTAACATCACAGGCACTTACTGTGACATATAAATGATGATGAAGTGTAACGTCACAGGCACTGACTGCGAGACATAATGGTATGTCACATCATAGGTACTGACTCTGATAAATGAATGATGATATGTAATATCACAGACATTGACTGTGAGACAAGGATGATGGTGGGTAACATCACAGGCACTGAGTGTGAAACATGAATGATGATGATGTGTAACATCGCAGGCACTGACTGTAATACATGAATGATGATGGTTTGTAACATTACAGGCACTGACTGTAAGTACATGAATGATGGTGTGTAACATCACAGGCACTGATTATGAGATGTAAGTCATGATGGTGTGTAGCATCACAGGCATTGACTGTGAGACACGAATGATGATAGTGTATAACTTCACAAGTACTGTCTGCGAGACATAAATGATGATGTGTAATATGATAGCCACTGACTGTGAGATATGAATGATGATGCACAATATCACAGGCAATGACTGTGAGAAGGGAAGAATGATCATGTGTAACGTCACAGGTACTGATTGTGAGACAATCCCATATTTGACTTTAACATACCACCAAAATATTGGATGGCTTAAAAAGTGTATAAATGATACTTGGGATATGTTTAGATCTATGCCCACAAGAGTGACAGTATTTCAGAATACTCTGACTTATAGTTACAGAAGGAATTTCAATTTGAAAAATATCTTAGAAAAAGGGAAGGAACAGTATTTGAATAATAGTTACGGTTATGCTACTAATAACAAAAAAGGTACTTTTAGATGTGGGAGATGTCCCCAATGTTCCTTTATAGCTGATGAAAAGATAGTGAAGTTACCCAGTGTTAGAACAACCCTGAAAGCTACAAAATATAGTAGCTGTTACACAAAAGGAGTTGTATACCTGGCCTACTGCAAATCCTGTTGGTGTTATTACATTGGGAAGACCGAGAGACACCTAAGGAAATGAATTTATGAACAGATCAGGGACATCAATCGCAAAAATGAAAATAATGCACTATATACGCATTCATTAGTCTGTATGGAAGCGAATTTTAAATTCTGGGTATTAGAGATAGTGGAACCTTTAGAAAGAGGAGGTGACTGGGAAACTAGATTGACATATAGGGAAATTATGTGGCAATTAAAACTAGATGCATGTAGTGGAAAGGGTCTTAATGACAATATTTCTATATTACCAGCATTAAAATTGTTATCCCAGGACCCTAGGAAACCATACACACATACATAATCTTATTGTACGTACATCTACTAGCAGGCTGTTACTATACAGTTAGGGTTGTATATATTCCTTTTATATGTATGCCAATGTATTTTACATGTATATATTTATATATATATATATATATTATATATATATATATATATATATTTTATATTTAGACTTTATATATTTATACACATTTTTTTACATCCTATTATATACATTTTTCATCAGAATATATGTTCATATATATGTGTATATATATATATATATATATATATATATATATATATATATATATACATATATATATATATATGGGTCCCCTTTAGTTGACCGAACCGACGATTCACCGACACGCGGAAGACGAAGACCAAACGACCGACAGGTTAGTTTACCGAAAGGGTAATTTGCGGAAAGCGGAAAGACCGAGAAGCGTAATGTGGGGCGACTCGGTAAGTGTGCGACAGTGACGGAGTTAGGAGCGGTCAGGTAAGTGTGCGATATTGTGGGATTTTGGGTTAGGGTGTGGGAAAGGTGAGTGTGTGTTCGGAGTCGGGTTCAGGTAAGGTAAGTGTGTGACAGTGAGGGACTGTAGTTTCGGGACGGGTTAAGTGAGTTAGGTTTAGGGTGCGGGTGGGGTGAGTGTGCGATAGTGACAGGCTTTATGTTTTTGGGTGGGTGAAGTGAGTTAGGGTTAGGGTGCAGGTAGGATGAGTGTGCGATAGTGTCGGACCTTGGGGTTAGGGGTGGGTTAAGTGAGTTAGGGTTAGGTGCAGGTAGGGTGAGTGTGCGATAGTGTCAGACCTTGGGGTTAGGGGTGGGTTAAGTGAGTTAGGGTTAGGGTGCAGGTAGGGTGAGTGTGCGATAGTGTCAGACCTTGGGGTTAGGGGTGGGTTAAGTGAGTTAGGGTTAGGGTGCAGGTAGGGTGAGTGTGCGATAGTGTCGGACCTTAGGGTTAGGGTTTGGGTTAGGGCTAGTGGCTATGCTATGTAGTGTAATGTGTTGTTTACGTTCGGTGTGTCGGTGTAATGGTGTTCGGTGTTTTGCGTTGTCGGTTTTTTGTGTTTTCGGTTATCTGGTCTCGGTGGTTTGCGTGTCGGCGAAGTGGCGTGTCGGTATTTTAAAGTAGACCCATATATATATATATATTAGATTAGTTCTAGCTCATGTATTGTATTATATATATCCATATTTTTATATATGTTTATATTTATGTATTGTACATTTTATTCTAGGAATATACCTATGTATGAAGAGATTTATACCAACATTCAATACAGGTTGTTATAGCACTTTAAAGGAATGGTGGATAGTTAATTAATTAATTATCAATCAATTATGCAAAGCACATTAATCATTGTTATTGGCTATGATATAAAAGAATGCCATTGACTGCTTTTTTTGATTCTGAAGAGGTCTCCGGTACGGAGGCAAGCTCAATCCTGTTTTATTTTTGTTATGGAATAAAGTTCATATTTTGCTACTCTTGTTTTTCGATGGTTCCTGGAATTATTGGTGGAGTTTTTGAAGCAAGAAGACAGCCTTTATAGATCCGTGGTGCTGTGTTTTATTTTTGGTACTGTTGCTATTTTCGATTGATATTATTGATGTTATGTAACATCACGGGCACTGACTGAGACACATGAATGATGATGAGGTGTAACATCACAAGTACTGACTTTGAGACATAATGATGGTATGTAACATCACAGGCACTGACTCTGATATGTAATATCACAGGCACTGACTGTGAGACATGGATGATGGTGTGTAACATCACAGGCACTGATTGTGAAATGTAAGTGATGATGGTGTGTAGCATCACAGGCACTGACTGTGAGACATGAATGATGATAGTGTGTAACGTCACAGGTACTCTCTGCGAGACATAAATGATGATGTGTAATATGATAACCCCTGACTGTGAGATATGAATGATGATGCACAATATCACAGGCAATGACTGTGAGAAGTGAAGAATGATCATGTGTAACATCACAGGTACTGATTGTGAGATATGAATGATGATGATCTGTAACATCACAAGCACTGACTGTGAGATATGAATTATGGTGTATAACATTTCAGGCACTTACTGTGAGACACTGACTTTGAGGAATGAATGATGATGGTGTGCAATATCACAGGCACTGAGGGTGAGATATGAATTATGGTGTGTAACATCACATGCACTAACTGAGACATGAATGATAGTGTGTAACATCGCAAGCGCTGACTGTGAGACATGAATGATGATAGTGTGTAACATCACAGGCACTGACTGTGAGACATAATGATTGTATGTGACATCACAGGCATGAATGATGATGTGGAAGATTGCAAGCACTACTGTGAGACATGGATGATGGTGGGTAACATCATAAGCAGTGAGTGTGAGACATGAATGTTGATGATGTGTAACATCACAGGCACTGGCTGTAAGATGTGAATGATGCTGTGTAACATTACAGGCACTGACTGTAAGACATGAATAATGATGATGTGTAACATCATAGGCACTCACTGTGAGATGTAAGTCATGATGGTGTGTAGCATCGCAGGCACTGACTGTGAGACATGAATGATGATAGTGTGTAACGTCACAGGTACTAATTGTGATCCATGAATTATGGTGTGTAATGTCACAGGCCTTAACTGTGAGACATGAATAATGATGTGTAATATGATAGGCACTGACTGTCAGATATGAATGATGGTGTGTACTGTGACAAGCACTGAGTTTGAGGCATGAATGATGATGGTGTGTAGCATCACAGGCACTGGCTTTGATGAATGAATGATGATGGTTTGTAACATCACAGGCACTGACTGTGACACATGAACAAAGATGCTGTGTAGCATCACAGGCACTGACTTTGAGGGATGAATGATGATGGTGTGTAACATTTGAGGCACTGACTGTGACACATGAATGATGATGGTGTGTAACATCACAGGCACTGACTTTGTGGAATGAATATTGATGGTTTGTAACATGACAGGCACTGTCTGTGAGACATGAATGATGATGTGTAATATTACAGTCACTGACTGTGAGATATTATTGATGCTGTGTAACATCACGGGCACTGACTGTGAGGCATGAATGATAGTGTGTAACATCACAGGCGCTGACTGTGACACATGAATGATGATGATGTGTAACATCACAGGCACTGACTGTGAGACATAATGATGGTAAGTAGCATCACAGGCGCTGACTCTGATAAATGAATGATGATGTGTAATATCACAGGCACTGACTGTGAGACATGGATGATGGTGGGTAACATCACAGGTACTGTCTGCGAGATATAAAGGATGATGTGTAATATGATAACCACTGACTGTGAGATATGAATGATGATGTGCAATATCACAAGCAATTACTGTGAGAAGTGAAGAATGATCATGTGTAACATCTCAGGTACTGATTGTGAGATATGAATGATGATGGTCTGTGACATCACAAGCACTGACTGTGAGATATGAATTATGGTGTGTAACATCACAGGAACTGACTCTGAGACATGGATGATGGTGTATAACATTTCAGGCATGTACTGTGAGATATGGATGATGATGGTGTGTAACATTTCTGGCACTGACTGTAGGACATGAATGATGGTGTGCAACATCACATGTACTGACTGTGAGACATGAATGATGATGCTTTGTAACATCACAGGCACTTACTGTGACATATAAATGATGATGAAGTGTAACGTCACTGACTGTGAGACATAATGATGGTATGTCACATCACAGGTACTGACTCTGATAAATGAATGATGATATGTAATATCACAGGCATTGATTGTGAGACAAGGATGATGGTGGGGAACATCAGAGGCACTGAGTGTGAAACATGAATGATGATGGTTTGTAACATCACAGGCACTGACTGTAAGTACATGAATGATGATGGTGTGTAACATCACAGGCACTGATTATGAGATGTAAGTGATGATGGTGTGTAGCATCACAGGCATTGACTGTGAGACACGAATGATGATAGTGTATAACTTCACAGGTACTGTCTGTGAGACATAAATGATGATGGGTAATATGATAGCCACTGACTGGGAGATATGAATGATGATGCACAATATCACAGGCAATGACTGTGAAAAGTGAAGAATGATCATGTGTAATGTCACGGGTACTGATTATGAGATATGAATGATGATGGTCTGTAACATCACAAGCACTGACTGTGAGATATGAATTATGGCATGTAACATCACAGGCACTGACTTTGAGGCATGAATGATGATGGTTTGTAACATGACAGGCACTGACCGTGAGACATGAGTGATGATATGTAATATTACAGTCACTGACTGTGAGATATTATTGATGTTATGTAACATCACGGGAACTAACTGTGACACATGAATGATGATGAGGTGTAACATCACAGGCACTGACTTTGAGACATAATGATGGTATGTAACATCACAGGCGCTGACTCTGATAAATGAATGATATGTAATATCACAGACACTGACTGTGAGACATGAATGATGGTGTGTAACATCACAGGCACTGACTGTGAGATGTAAGTGATGATGGTGTGCAGCATCACAAGCACTGAGTGTGAGACATAAATGATGATAGTGTGTAATGTCACAGGTACTGACTGGGAGACATGAATGATGATGTGTAATATGATAACCCCTGACTGTGAGATATGAATGATGATGCACAATATCACAGGCAATGAGTGTGAGAAGTGAAGAATGATCATGTGTAACATCACAGGTACTGATTGTGAGATATGAGTGATGATGATCTGTAACATCACAAGCACTGACTGTGAGATATGAATTATGGTGTGTAACATCACAGGCACTGACTTTGAGGCATGAATGTTGATGGTGTGCAACACAACAGGCACTGACTGTGAGACATGGATGATGGTGTATAACATTTCACACATGTACTGTGAGACATAGATGATGGTGTGTAACATTTCAGGCACTGACTGTAAGACATGAATGATGGTGTGCAATATCAAAGGCACTGACTGTGAGACATTAATGATGATGCTGTGTAACATCACAGGCACTGACTGTTAGACATGAATAATGATGCTATGTAACATCACAAGCACTGACTGTGACACATAAATAATGATGGTGTGTAGCATCACAGGCACTGGCTTTGAGGAATGAATGATGATGCTGTGTAACATCATAGGCACTGACTGTGACACATGAATAATGATGGTGTGTAGCATCACTGGCACTGACTTTGAGGGATGAATGATGATGGAGTGTAACATTTGAGGCACTGACTATGACACATGAATGATAATGGAGTGTAACATCATAGGCGCTGACTTTGTAATGAATGATGATTTGTAACATGACAGGCACTGTCTGTGAGATATGAATGATGATGTGCAACATTACAGTCACTGACTGTGAGATATGATTGATGTTGTGTAACATCACAAGCGCTGACTGTGATACATGAATGACAGTGTGTAACATCACAGGCACTGACTGTGACACATGAATGATGATGATGTGTAACATCACAGGCACTGATTGTGAGACATAATGATGGTATGTAACATCACAGGCACTGACTCTGATAAATGAATGTTTATGTGTAATATCACAGTCACTGATTCTGAGACATGGATGATGATAGTGTGTAACGTCACAGGTACTAATTGCGATCCGTGAATGATGGTGTGTAATGTCACTGGCCCTGTCTGTAAGACATGAATAATGATGTGTAATATGATAGGCACTGACTGTGAGATATGAATGATTGTGTGTAATGTCACAAGCACTGAGTTTGAGGCATGAATGATGATGGTGTATAGCATCACAGGCACTGACTGTGAGACACGAATGATAGTGTGTAATGTCACAGGCACTGTCTGGAAGACATAAATGATGATGTGTAATATGATAGCTACTGACTGTGAGATATGATTGATGATGTGCAATATCACAGGCATTGACTGTGAAAAGTGAAGAATGATCATGTGTGACATCACAGGTACTGACTGTGAGACATGAATGATGATGGTGTGTAACTTCACAGGTACTGACTGTAAGACATGAATGATGATGCTGTGTAACATCACAGGCACTGACTAAGACATGAATAATGATGATGTGTAACATCACAGGCACTGACTAGGACATGAATAACGATGATGTGTAACATCATAGGCACTCACTTTGAGATGTAAGTCATGATGGGGTGTAACATTTCAGGCACTGACTGTGAGACATGAATGATGATGGTGTGTAACTTCACAGACATTGACTGTGAAACATGAGTTATGGTGTGTAACATCACAGGCGCTGACTGTGAGACATGAATGGTGATAGTGTGTAACGTCACAGGTACTTTCTGGGAGACATAAATGATGATGTGTAATATGATAACCACTGATTGTCAGATATGAATGATGAGTGTAATATCACAAGCAATGACTATGAGAAGTGAAGAATGATCATGTGTAACATCACAGGTACTGATTGTGAGATATGAATGATGATGGTCTGTAACATCACAAGCACTGACTGTGAGATATGAATGATGGTGTGTAACATCACATGCACTAACTGTGAGACATGAATGATAGTTTGTAATATCAGAGGCACTGACTGTGAGACAATGATTGTATGTGACATCACTGGCATGAATGATGATGTGTAATATTGCAAGCACTAATGTTAGACATGGATGATGGTCTGTAACATCACAGGCAGTGAGTATGAGATATGAATGATGATGCTGTGTAACATCACAGGCACTGACTGTAAGACATGAATGATGATGCTGTGTAACATCACAGGCACTGACTAAGACACGAATAATGATGATGTGTAACATCATAGGCACTCACTTTGAGATGTAAATCATGATGGGGTGTAACATTTCCGGCACTGACTGTGAGACATGAACGATGATGGTGTGTAACTTCACAGACATTGACTGTGAAACATGAGTGATGGTGTGTAACATCACAGCCACTGAGTGTGAGACATGATGGTATGTAACATCAAACCCGCTGCCTTTGAGACATGAATGATGATGCATAATATCACAGGTACTGACTTTGAGATATGAATGATGGTGCATAATGTCACAGGTACTGAGTGTGAGACATGAATGATTGTGAGATATGAATATGTATAACATCACAGGCACTGATTATGAGGCATGAATGATGATGGTGTGTAACATCACAGGCACTGAATGTGAGACATGGATGATGAAGTGTAACATCACAGGCACTGACTGTCAGATGTAAGTGATGCTGGTGTATAGCATCACAGGCACTGACTGTGAGACATGAATGATCATAGTGTGTAACATCATAGGTACTGACTGTGAGATGTGAATGATGGTGTTTAATATCAGAGGTGCTGACATCACATGCACTGACTGTGACATGTGAATAATGATGGTGTGTACGATTACAGGCACTGACTTTGAGAAATGAATGATCATGGTTTGTAACATGACAGGCACTGACTGTAAGATGTGAATAATGATGGTGCATAACATCACAGACACTGACTGTGAGACATGAATGATGGTGTGTAACATCACAGGCACTGACTGTGAGATGTAAGTGATGATGGTGTGGTTCATCAATTTCAAAACAGTGTCCTTAGGGATGTCCATTTTCAAGGGTCAAATTTGGCCTGGAAACACAACAATATAACTTTTAGGGAAAAACAAGCTATGCTGGAACTCCAGAAAAACAAACAAATTGTGATTACAGCAGCAGACAAAGGTGGAGCAGTTGTAGTACAGAATTGGGATGATTACAACAGTGAGGCCCACAGACAATTATCAGACACTAGATATTATATCCATATGTCCAATGACCCTGTACATAGATTCACTAAGTGTATTGAACTTTTCCTCAAAAATGCCTTGGACAGGGGTGTAATCTCTAAAGACACTTTATTTCAACTTACAATAAAGGATTGTAATTCTCAATATATTTATTTCCTTCCGAAAGTGCATAAAAATTACCAACCCACCGGGGAGGCCTATTGTGTCTGGTAGGAAATATTTAACTGAACCCCTGTCTTTGTTTTTGACAAAACATCTTAAACCTCTGTTGGGTTTCCTTCGGTCAAGATTAAAAGACACCACAAGTTTTTTACAAATCATATCTGATGCTCAGTTGGAAGAAGATTGGTATTTATGTACGCGTATGTGCCTTATATACCAATATCCCACACCAAGCTGGCCTTCGGGCCTTGGCATACTGGTTGGAATATGCAGGTCTATATGGTTCCACATTCAATGAATTCTTGGTCGACATGGCTAGATATGTCCTTACTTGCAATGTTTTTTACTATAAAACAATTGTTATTGGCAAATTAAGAACACGGCTATGGGGCTTCTTTTGCCCCCATATACGCCGACCTTTTTATGGCTTATGTCGAAACCAAGTTAATCTACGATGGCACTAGAAATACTTTTCTTTCAGAAATGGATATTTGGAGATGATATCTTGATGATATCTGGTTAGTGTGGAGGGGTACTGAGTCTAGTTTGTTGGCCTTTGTAAAATATTTGAACAACAATGAGTGGGGTTTAGGGTTCACGGAACAACATGATACCCATTGGATGATTTTTTTGGATGTGGTCATACGGAAACTCCATGATGGCACACTTGAGAGTGAGACATATAGGAAGTTCCCCCAATACAATTCATTGTTGCATGCTACAAGTTTTCACGCTCCACACATAGCCAATAACATCCCGAAATCCCAATTCATCAGAACTAAACGGATATGTTCACAACATTCAACATATCAAAAAAATTCGGAGGACCTCATACACAGGTTCAAGCAAAGAGGGTACAAAGAAGGGGTTGTAGTAAATGCTAGGAATCAGGTGCAAGGCATGGGCGTAGTCAGTTGCTTCAATACAAGGATAAGGACAAGGCCAATACTTCATCTAGGCCACTTAGACTCACAACAACTTATGGGAGAAACACCATTGGTTTTATAAATATTGTACGTCATTGGAATATTTTGCAGAGTGATCCAGAAGTTGCTAGGATTATCCCTGATGAATGTATGTGTTCATACAGAAATGGTAAAAACTTGAAATCTTATTTCAACCATTACAAAACCAGGGATAGAATGGGTAGGGACAAAATACAAACCACCATTTCTGGACACAGTCTCCATGGTTGTTTCCCCTGTGGTCATTGTGTGAATTGTAAATATATATGTACCACAAAGGAATTTTCAAGTCGCAACTGTCCAAGGTTTTTGATATTAATATTTTTTGCAACTGTAGCAGTGATTGGGCCATTTATATGGCCACATGCAAATGTGGGGCATTTTATATTGGTCAAACTTCCAGATGTTTAAGGTTGCGTATCTCAGAACATTACAGTAATATTAAACAAAAGAAGCTTACAAATGCATTGTACAAGCACCAATTGTCACACCCATCTGCTATATTTCTATTTACCATTATTGATGTGATTCAGGGTGACCGTAGAAATAAAAGTGGTTGGCATGATATTTTAAATAGGAGAGAAAAAAAGTGGATCATTAAGCTGGGTGGGCTTTTCCCTCCAGGACTTAATGAATATTTATAAAGTTTCCACCAATGGGAATGTATGCATATATATTTAACAGTCAGAAAATACTTGGAGTTTGGATACACTGATGAAGGCTGTGTAATTAACCAGCCGAAACGGGTATGTGTTTTTTCTGCTTGATGCTTTAAATTAATACAGTTTTTTGGATCTACACTTGCTGGCTCCGATCTTGTTTTTTGTTGTAATGCTGTTATTGGGGGCCGTGCATTACCCACGCGCAGGAAGAGTTGGTTCGTGAAGTATGCACTGTCTTTAAGACATGAGTTGATGGTGTGCAACATCAAAGGTACTGACTGCGAGACTTAGATGATGGTGTGTAACATTTCAGGTACTGACTGTAAAACATGAATGATGATGCTGGGTAACATCACAAGCACTGACTGTATGACATGAATTATGGTGTGCAAAATCAGAGGCACTGACTATGAGACATGAATGATGATGCTGTGTATCACCACAGGCACTGACCATGAGACATGAATGATTATGCTGTGTAACATCACAGGCACTGGCTGTAAGACATGGATGATGGTGTGTAACATTACAGGCACTGACTGTGAGACATGAATGATGATGCTGTGTAACATCACAGGCACTGACTGTAAGACATGAATGATTGTGTGCAGCATCAGAGGCACTGAATGTGAGTCATGAATGATGATGCTGTGTAACATCACAGGCCCTGACTGTGACACATGAATAATGATGGTGCATAAGATCACAGGCACTGACTTTGAGACATGGAAGATGATGATGTGAAACATTTCAGGCAGAAGCGGTAAGACATCAATGATGGTGTGTAACATTACAGGCACTGACTGTAAGACATGGATGATGGTGTGTAACATCACAGGCACTGACTGTGAGACATGAATGATGATGCTGTGTAACATCACAGGCACTGACTGTTAGACATAAATGATGGTATGCAGCATCAGAGGCACTGATTGTGAGACATGACTGATGATGCTGTGTAACATCATAGGCACTGACTATGACACATGATTAATGGTGCATAAAATCACAGGCACTAACTGTGATACATGGATGATGATGCTGTGTTACATCATAGGCACTGGCTGTAAGACATGGATGATGATGTGTAACATTACAGGCACTGACTGTGAGACATGAATGATGCTGTGTAACAGGCACTGACTGTGAGATATGAATGATGGTGTGTAACATCACAGGCCCTGACGGTAATACATGAATAATGATGGTGCATAAGTTCACAGACACTAACTTTGAGACATGGAAGATGATGATGTGAAACATTTCAGGCACTAACTGTGAGACATGAATGATGATGGTGTGCAGATTCACAGGCACTGACTGTGACACATGAAGAATGATGGTACATAACATCACAGACACTGACTGTGAGACATGAATGATGGTGTGCAACATCACAAGCACTGACTGTGTGTCATGAATGATGATGCTGTGTTACGTCATAGGCACTGGCTGTAAGACATGGATGATGGTGTGTAACATTACAGGCACTGACTGTGAGACATGAATGATGATGCTGTGTAACATCACAGGCACTGACTGTAAGACATGAATGATTGTGTGCAGCATCAGAGGCACTGAATGTGAGTCATGAATGATGATGCTGTGTAACATCACAGGCCCTGACTGTAACACATGAATAATGATGGTTCATAAGATCACAGGCACTGACTTTGAGACATGGAAGATGATGATGTGAAACATTTCAGGCAGTAGCGGTAAGACATCAATGATGATGTGTAACATTATAGGCACTGACTGTAAGACATGGATGATGGTGTGTAACATCACAGGCACTGACTGTGAGACATGAATGATGATGCTGTGTAACATCACAGGCACTGACTGTTAGACATAAATGATGGTGTTCAACATCAGAGACACTGATTGTGAGACATGACTGATGATGCTGTATAACATCACAGGTGCTGACTGTGAGGCATGACTGATGATGTGTAATATCTCAGGTACTGATTGTGAGATATGAATGATGGTGTGTAAAATCACAGGCACTGAGTGTGAGAAGCAAATTATGATGTGTAATATGATAGGCACTGACTGTGAGATATGAATGATGGTGTGTAACATCACAGGCCCTGACTGTAATACATGAATAATGATGGTGCATAAGATCACAGCCACTAACTTTGAGACATGGAAGATGATGATGTGAAACATTTCTGGCAGTAACTGTAAGACATGAATGATGATGGTGTGTAACATTGCAGGCACTGACTGTGAGACATGGATGATGATGGTGTGTAACATTTCATGCGCTGGCTGTGAGACATGAATGATGATGTTGTGTAACATCATAGGCACTGACTTTGCTGAATGAATGATGATAGTTTGTTACATGACAGGCACTGACTGTAAGATGTTAATGATGATGGTGTGAAACATCACAGGCACTGACTGTGACACATCAATAATGATGGTGCATAATATCACAGGCACTGACTACGAGACTTGAATGATGATGGTGTGTAACATTTCACACAATGAATATGAGACATGAATGATAATGGTGTATAACATCACAGGCATTGACTGTGAGACATTAATATTGATGGTTTGTAACATGACAGGCACTTACTGTGAGACATTAATGATGATGCTGTGCAACATCACAGGCACTAACTGTGAGACATGAATGATGATGGTGTGCAGATTCACAGGCACTGACTGTGACACATGAAGAATGATGGTTCATAACATCACAGACACTGACTGTGAGACAAGAATGATGGTGTGCAACATCACAAGCACTGACTGTGTGTCATGAATGATGATGCTGTGTAACATCATAGGCACTGACTATGACACATGATTAATGGTGCATAAAATCACAGGCACTAACTGTGAGACATGGATGATGATGATGCTGTGTTACATCATAGGCACTGGCTGTAAGACATGGATGATGGTGTGTAACATTACAGGCACTGACTGTGAGACATGAATGATGATGCTGTGTAACAGGCACTGCCTGTAAGACATGAATGATGGTGTGCAACATCAGAGGTACTGACTGTGCAACATGAATGATGATGTGTAATATCTCAGGTATTAACTGTGCGATATGAATGATGGTGTGTAATATCACAAGCACTGAGCGTAAGACATGAATTATGATTTGTAATATGATAGGCATTGACTGTGAAATATGAATGATGGTGTGTAATGTCACAGGCTCTGACTGTGAGACATGAATGATGATGTGTAAGATGATAGAAACTGACTGTGAAATATGAACAATGGTGTGTAATGTCACAAGAAGTGAGTTTTAGGCATGAATGATGATGGTGTATAGCATCACAGGCACATTGAGACATGAATGATGATAGTGTGTGACATCACTGGCATTGAATGTGACACATGAATAATGATGGTGCATTTCATCACAGACGCTGACTGTGAGACATGAATGATGGTGTGCAACATCACAGGCCCTGACTGTAATACATGAATAATGATGGTGCATAAGATCACAGGCACTAAATTTGAGACATGGATGATGATGCTGTGTTACATCATAGGCACTGGCTGTAAGACATGGATGATGGTGTGTAACATTACAGGCACTGACTGTGAGACATGAATGATGATGCTGTGTAACAGGCACTGACTGTGAGATATGAATTATGGTGTGTAACATTACAGGCCCTGACTGTAATACATGAATAATGATGGTGCATAAGTTCACAGGCACTAACTTTGAGACATGGAAGATGATGATGTGAAACATTTCAGGCACTAACTGTGAGACATGAATGATGATGGTGTGCAGATTCACAGGCACTGACTGTGACACATGAAGAATGATGGTGCATAACATCACAGACACTGACTGTGAGACATGAATGATGGTGTGCAACATCACAAGCACTGACTGTGTGTCATGAATGGTGATGCTGTGTAACATCATAGGCACTGACTATGACACATGATTAATGGTGCATAAAATCACAGGCACTAACTGTGAGACATGGATGATGATGCTGTGTTACATCATAGGCACTGGCTGTAAGACATGGATGATGTTTTTTAACATTACAGGCACTGACTGTGAGACATGAATGGTGATGCTGTGTAACATCACAGGCACTGACTGTAAGACATGAATGATTGTGTGCAGCATCAGAGGCACTGAATGTGAATCATGAATGATGATGCTGTGTAACATCACAGGCCCTGACTGTAACACATGAATAATGATGGTGCATAAGATCACAGGCACTGACTTTGAGACATGGAAGATGATAATGTGAAACATTTCAGGCAGTAGCGGTAAGACATCAATGATGGCGTGTAACATTACAGGCACTGACTGTAAGACATAGATGATGGTGTGTAACATCACAGGCACTGACTGTGAGACATGAATGATGTTGCTGTGTAACATCACAGGCACTGACTGTTAGACATAAATGATGGTGTGCAACATCAGAGGCACTGATTGTGAGACATGACTGATGATGCTGTGTAACATCACAGGTGCTGACTGTGAGACATAGGTTCATAGGTTCATAGGTTCATACTAGGCTATCTGGCCAAGGGCATTTATAAGCCTAGCCCAGAGTTTTGTGGCTTTCGCCACCCCTTTAGTTTGGAGGATACTATGCCCATCATTTTGCTGTGCCTCTGTCAGGCAGTGACACTGAGATAATCCCTGGGGTATATCTGCGATCTCCCATCCATTGTTCAAGATTTCTCTTGAACAAAGCCAGCGAGGTGCTCTGCCTCACATGTACCGGGATTTTATTCCACAGCATAGGGAGTCTCTGGATGATGAATCTGTCCCTCCAGCACGTCCTATTAATAACCATGTCAAGGTTTAAGTCTCCCGCCCTTGTAGTTCTGAGGGATCTAGATTTTTTGAGGTGAAGCATGTTCATCAATTCTGGGTTGGACATGGCCTTGTATGTCAGGCACAGGTCACCTCTGAGCAGATGGTAAGCGACTGAATAAAGCTTTAGTTCCTTCAGTCGGTCAGCATAGGACATATTTTTGACACCCTTTATCCTTTTGGTGAGGAACTTTTGGGGCCTTTCCAGTTGCTGCAGGTGTCATGTCAGATACATTCCGAATGGGGCATTGTACTCAATCATTGGTCTGATGAGTGATGAGTACAGGGGGACGATGACTTCCCTTGATCTAGATGTGAATCCCTTCATGATCAGGTGGGCAATGTAGAAGGTCTTCCTAACTACTTTGGCAACGTGAGTGTCAAATGAAAGGTTACTGTCAACCTGGGTCCCAAGATCCCCGATAACCTCTTCTGTGCTTAGTGGGTTGCTGCCTATATGGTAGCTAGGGGTAACCTTGTTTTTCCCGAAGGGTATGACTATGCATTTTTTGGCGTTTAACTTTAGGCCATGGCTCTGGCACCAGTTATCCATTTCTATAAGACCCTTCTGAAGGATATCTGTGTCAGATGTGTTCTCAACTATGGCGCCCAGTTTGCAGTCATCTGCAAATTTTGTCAGCCATAATCCTCCTGTGTTTGCTTGTACTTCTGAAAAGTAGATGCCGAACAGGAGGGCCCAGGACTGAGCCCTGTGGGACACCACTTGTGACAGGCATGACTGATTGTGTGTAATATCTCAGGTACTGATTGTGAGATATGAATGATGGTGTGTAAAATCACAGGCACTGAGTGTGAGAAACAAATTATGATGTGTAATATGATAGGCACTGACTGTGAGATATGAATGATGGTGTGTAACATCACAGGCGCTGACTGTAATACATGAATAATGATGGTGCATAAGATCACAGGCACTAACTTTGAGACATGGAAGATGATGATGTGAAACATTTCTGGCAGTAATTGTAAGACATGAATGATGATGGTGTGTAACATTACAGGCACTGACTGTGAGACATGGATGATGATGGTGTGTAACATTTCATGCGCTGGCTGTGAGATATGAATGATGATTTTGTGTAACATCATAGGCACTGACTTTGATGAATGAATGATGATAGTTTGTTACATGACAGGCACTGACTGTAAGATGTTGATGATGGTGTGCAACATCACAGGCACTGACTGTGACACATCAATAATGATGGTGCATAATATCACAGGCACTGACTACGAGACTTGAATGATGATGGTGTGTAACATTTCATACAATGAATATGAGACATGAATGATAATGGTGTATAACATCACAGGCATTGACTGTGAGACATTAATGATGATGGTTTGTAACATGACAGGCACTTACTGTGAGACATGAATGATGATGCTGTGCAACATCACAGGCACTAACTGTGAGACATGAATGATGATGGTGTGCAGATTCACAGGCACTAACTGTGACACATGAAGAATGATGGTTCATAACATCACAGACACTGACTGTGAGACATGAATGATGGTGTGCAACATCACAAGCACTGACTGTGTGTCATGAATGATGATGCTGTGTAATATCATAGGCACTGACTATGACACATGATTAATGGTGCATAAAATCACAGGCACTAACTGTGAGACATGGATGATGATGCTGTGTTACATCATAGGCACTGGCTGTAAGACATGGATGATGGTGTGTAACATTACAGGCACTGACTGTGAGACATGAATGATGATGCTGTGTAACAGGCACTGCCTGTAAGACATGAATGATGGTGTGCAACATCAGAGGTACTGACTGTGCAACATGAATGATGATGTGTAATATCTCAGGTATTGACTGTGCGATATGAATGATGGTGTGTAATATCACAAGCACTGAGCATGAGACATGAATTATGATTTGTAATATGATAGGCATTGACTGTGAAATATGAATGATGGTGTATAATGTCACAGGCTCTGACTGTGAGACATGAATGATGATGTGTAAGATGATAGAAACTGACTGTGAAATATGAACAATGGTGTGTAATGTCACAAGAAGTGAGTTTTAGGCATGAATGATAATGGTCTATAGCATCACAGGCACTGTGAGACATGAATGATGATAGTGTGTGACATCACTGGCATTGACTGTGACACATGAATAATGATGGTGCATTTCATCACAGACACTGACTGTGAGACATGAATGATGGTGTGCAACATCACAGGCCCTGACTGTAATACATGAATAATGATGGTGCATAAGATCACAGGCACTAACTTTGAGACATGGATGATGATGATGCTGTGTTACATCATAGGCACTGGCTGTAAGACATTGATGATGGTGTGTAACATTATAGGCACTGACTGTGAGACATGAATGATGATGCTGTGTAACAGGCACTGACTGTGAGATATGAATGATGGTGTGTAACATCTCAGGCCCTGACTGTAATACATGAATAATGATGGTGCATAACATCACAGGCACTAACTTTGAGACATGGAAGATGATGATGTGAAACATTTCAGGCACTAACTGTGAGACATGAATGATGATGGTGTGCAGATTCACAGGCACTGACTGTGACACATGAAGAATGATGGTGCATAACATCACAGACACTGACTGTGAGACATGAATGATGGTGTGCAACATCACAAGCACTGACTGTGTGTCATGAATGATGATGCTGTGTAACATCATAGGCACTGACTATGACACATGATTAATGGTGCATAAAATCACAGGCACTAACTGTGAGACATGGATGATGATGCTGTGTTACATCATAGGCACTGGCTGTAAGACATGGATGATGGTGTGTAACATTACAGGCACTGACTGTGAGACATGAATGATGATGCTGTGTAATATCACATACACTGACTGTAAGACATGAATGATTGTGTGCAGCATCAGAGGCACTGAATGTGAGTCATGAATGATGATGCTGTGTAACATCACAGGCCCTGACTGTAACACATGAATAATGATGGTGCATAAGATCACAGGCACTGACTTTGAGACATGGAAGATGATGATGTGAAACATTTCAGGCAGTAGCGGTAAGGCATCAGTGATGGTGTGTAACATTACAGGCACTGACTGTAAGACATGGATGATGGTGTGTAACATCACAGGCACTGACTGTGAGACATGAATGATGATGATGTGTAACATCACAGGTGCTGACTGTGAGACATGACTGATGATGTGTAATATCTCAGGTACTGATTGTGAGATATGAATGATGGTGTGTAACATCACAGGCACTGAGTGTGAGAAACAAATTATGATGTGTAATATGATAGGCACTGACTGTGAGATATGAATGATGGTGTGTAACATCACAGGCCCTGACTGTAATACATGAATAATGATGGTGCATAAGATCACAGGCACTAACTTTGAGACATGGAAGATGATAATGTGAAACATTTCAGGCAGTAACTGTAAGACATGAATGATGATGGTTTGTAACATGACAGGCACTTACTGTGAGACATGAATGATGATGCTGTGCAACATCACAGGCACTAACTGTGAGACATGAATGATGATGGTGTGCAGATTCACAGGCACTGACTGTGGCACATGAAGAATGATGGTGCATAACTTCACAGACACTGACTGCGAGACATGAATGATGGTGTGCAACATCACAAGCACTGACTGTGTGTCATGAATGATGATGCTGTGTAACATCATAGGCACTGACTATCACACATGATTGATGGTGCATAAAATCACAGGCACTAACTGTGAGACATGGATGATGATGCTGTGTTACATCATAGGCACTGGCTGTAAGACATGGATGATGGTGTGCAACATTACAGGCACTGACTGTGAGACATGAATGATGATGCTGTGTAACAGGCACTGCCTGTAAGACTTGAATGATGGTGTGCAACATCAGAGGTACTGACTGTGCAACATGAAGGATGTGTAATATCTCAGGTACTGACTGTGTGATATGAATGATGGTGTGTAATATCACAAGCACTGAGCGTGAGACATGAATTATGATTTGTAATATGATAGGCATTGACTGTGAAATATGAATGATGGTGTGTAATGTCACAGGCTCTGACTGTGAGACATGAATGATGATGTGTAAGATGATAGAAACTGACTGTGAAATATGAACAATGGTGTGTAATGTCACAAGAAGTGAGTTTTAGGCATGAATGATGATGGTGTATAGCATCACAGGCACTGTGAGACATGAATGATGATAGTGTGTGACATCACTGGCATTGACTGTGACACATGAATAATGATGGTGCATTTCATCACAGACACTGACTGTGAGACATGAATGATGGTGCGCAACATCACAGGCATTGTAAGTCATGAATTATGGTGCTGTGTAAAGTCACAGGCACTGACTGTGACACAGGAATAATGGTGCATAACATCACAGGCACTGAGTGTGAGACATGGATGTTGATGGTGTGTAACATCGAAGCCACTGACTATAAGACATGAATGATGGTGTGCAACATCGCAGGCACTGAGTGTGAGACATGAGTGAAGATGCGGTGTAGCATCACAGGCACTGACTCTGACACATGAATAGTGATGGTGCATATCATCACAGACCTTGTGAGACATTAATGTTCATGTGGAAGATCACAGTCACTGACTGTGAGACATGAATGATGTTGTGCAATATCACATGCTCTGACTATGAGAAGTGAAGGATGGTCATGTGTGACATCACAAGTACTGATTGTGAGATATAAATGATGATTGTGTGTGGTAGCACAGGCACTGACTTTGAGGAATGCATGATGATGGTGTCTAACTTTTCAGGCACACACTGTGAGACACGAATGATAATGGTGTGTAACATCACAGGCACTGACTTTGAGGAATGAATGATGATGGTTTGTAACATGACAGGCATTGACTGTAAAACATGAATGATGGTGTACAACATCACGGGCGCTGACTGTCAGACATGAATGATGGTGTGTAACATAACAGGCACTGACTGTGACACATGAATAATGATGGTGCATAACATGACAGACACTGACTGTGAGACATGAATGATGATGCTGTGTAACATCACAGGCACTGACTGTGAGACATGAATGATGATGCTGTGCAACATCACATACATTGACTGTGAGACATGAATGATGATGCTGTGCAACATCACATGCACTGACTGTAAGATATGAATGATGGTGTACATCACCAGCACTGACTATGACACATGAATAATGATGGTGCATTTCATCACAGACACTGACTGTGAGGCATGAATGATGGTGTGCAACATTACAGGCACTGACTGTGAGTCATGAATGATGGTGCTGTGTAACATCACAGGCACTGACTGTGACACAAGAATAATGGTGCATAAACATCACAGACACTGACTGTGAGACATGAATGATGGTGTGCAACATCACAGGCACTGATTGTGAGTCATGAATGATGATGCTGTGTAACATCACAGGCACGGACTGACACATGAATAATGGTGTATAACATCACAGGCAGTGACTGTGAGACATGGATGATGGTGTGTAAAATCACAGGCACTGACTCTGATGAATGAATGATTGTTTGTAACATGACAGGCACTGACTGCAAGCCATGAATGATGATCCTGTGCAGCATCACAGGCACTAACGGTGAGACAAGAATGATGATGCTGTGTCACATCACAAGCACTAACTGTAAGACATGAATGATGGCGTACAACATCACAGGCACTGACTGTAAGACATGAATAATGATGGTGCATAACATCAGCGACACTGACTGTGAGGCATGAATTATGGTGTGCAACATCACAGGCACTGACTGTGAGTCATGAATGATGATGCTGTGTAACATCGCAGGCGTTGACTGTGACACATGAATAATGATGGTGCATTTCATCATAGACAGTGAGAGTGATACATGAATGATAGTGTGGAAGATCACAGGCACTGACTGTGAGACATGAATGATGATGTGCAATATCACATGCACTGACTGTGACATGTGAAGGATGATCATGTGTGACATCACAAATACTGATTGGGAGGTATGAATGATGATGGTGTGTAGTATCACAGGCACTGACTTTGAGAAATGAATGATGATGGTGTTTAACTTTTCAGGCACTGACTGTTAGACATGAATGATAATTTTGTGTAACATCACAGGCACTGACTTTGAGGCATGAATGATGATGGTTTGTAACATGACAAGCATTGACTGTGAGACACAAATGATACTGCTGTGCAACATCACAGGCACTGACTGTGAGACATGAATGATGATGGTGTGTAACATTTCAGACACTGACTGTGAAATATGAATGATGATGTTGTGTAGCATCACAGGAACTGACAGTGACACATGAATAATGATGGTGTGTAGTATCATAGGCACTGACATTGAGGAATGCATTATGATGGTGTCTAACTTTTCAGGCACTGACTGTGAGACATGAATGATGATGTGCAATATCACAGGCACTGAGTGTGACATGTGAAGGATGATCATGTGTGACATCACAGGTACTGATTGTGAGATATCAATGATGATGGTGTGTAACATCACAGGCACTGATTATGAGGCATGAATGATGGTGTGTAACATCACAGGCACTGAATGTGAGACATGGATGATGATGGTGTGTAAAATTTCAGGCACTGACTGTGAAACATGAAGGATGATGCTGTGTAACACAGGCACTAACTGTGACATAGGAATAATGGTGCATATCATCACAGGCACTGACTATAAGACATGAATGTGTGCAACATCACAGGCACTGACATTGAGGAATGAGTGATGATGGTTTGTAACATGACAGGCATTGACTGTGAGACATGCATGATAATGCTGTGTAACATCACAGGCACTGACTGTGAGACATGAATGATGATGGTGTGTAACATCACAGGCACTGATTGTGACACGTGAATAATGATGGTGTGTAGTATCACAGGCACTGACTTTGAGGAATGCATGATGATGTTGTCTAACTGTTCAGGCACTGACTGTGAGACATGTATGATAATGGTGTGTAACATCGCAGGCACTGACTTTGAGGAATGAATGATGATGATTTATAACATGACAGGCACTGACTGTAAGATGTGAATGATGGTGTGCAACATCACAGGCACTGACTGTGAGACACGAATGATGGTGTGTAACATCATAGGCTCTGACTGTGGCACATGAATAATGATGGTGCATAACATCACAGACACTAACTGTGAGACATGAATGATGGTGTGCAACATCACAGGCACTGACTGTGACACATGAATAATGATGATGCATAACATCACAGACACTGACTATGAGGCATGAATGATGCTGTGTAACATCACAGGCACTGACTGTGATACATGAATAATGATGGTGCATAACATCACAGACACCGTGAGACATGAATGTTGGTGTGCAACATCACAGGCACTGACTGTGAGACATGAATGATGATGCTGTGTAACATCACAGGCACTGACTGCAAGACAGGGATGATGATGGTGTGTAACATTTCCAGCACTGACTGTGAGGCATGAATAATGATTGTGTGTAATATCACAGGCACTGACTATGAGACATGAATTATGATGCTGTGTAACATCACAGGCACTGACTATGGCACATGAATAATGATGGTGCATTTCATCACAGACACTGACTATAAGACATGAATGATGGTACTGTGTAACATCACAGGCACTGACTGTGAGACATGAATGATGATGCTGTGCAACATCACATACATTGACTGTGAGACATGAATGATGATGCTGTGCAACATCACACGCACTGACTGTAAGATATGAATGATGGTGTACATCACCAGCACTGACTATGACACATGAATAATGATGGTGCATTTCATCACAGACACTGACTGTGAGGCATGAATGATGGTGTGCAACATCACAGGCACTGACTGTGAGACATGAATGATGGTGCTGTGTAACATCACAGGCACTGACTGTGACACATGAATAATGGTGCATAACATGACAGGCACTGACTGTGAGAGATGAATGATTATGTGGTGTAACATCACAGGCACTGACTGTGAGACATGAATGTTGATGTGCAATATCACATGCTCTGACTGTGAGAAGTGAAGGATGATCATGTGTGACATCACAGGCACTGACTGTAAGACATGAATAATAATGGTGTCTAACATCAGAGGCACTGACTATGAGACTTGAATTATATTTGTGTGTAATATCACAGGCACTGACTGAGATGTAAATGATGGTGTGTAACATCTCAGGCACTGTATGTGAGAGGAACAGTTCTGATGATGGTGTGTAACATCACAGGCACTGACTGCAAGAGGAGTAGGTAACACTTGCTGCTCAGCTAAGGCTCCTGCTATTCCTAGCATAGTAGCATGAGTGAACCTCCTGAACAGTGATATATCCTGTTGTTTGGAACTGATGAGTACCATGGCTCTTAGAGCTGGATCTATGCATCTCTTGATCATTCCATCATATTTAATGTCACAAATACACTATGCAATGGTTATCATTAGCATATTGGCATTCATTTGCATGGCACTATGCAGGGCATACTATGATAACCATGCAATCTTTCCTGTAGTGTGGCTGCACTACTTATGTTTCTGAATGATCCCCGCCTGTGTGTTGCTGCTCATTGCATTATTTTGCATAATGCTATGCATTAATTGCTCTAAATATCCCACAAGATATGCTAGAATTTCCATATAGAAAAGAAACTGGCTTATTTATTGTGTTTTGTTAAATAGAATTTATTTGGAATATTTGGTTGGCTAAATGGGTTTTTACTTATCCCTGTCATTTCAGGAGTTTTTTTTCCCTTTTCTTTTGCAGCAGTGAACACTTACTTTGTTCAGAAATATGCATAGTCTAGGACTAGAAGTCTACACTTGTGAAAAGGAGACTACATTCTAGAAGTTGGAGTATATTCCAAAAATCCTGGCTATGCCACGGTCCTCTCCAGTTTGTACAACTGCAGCATCAGTATCAATCATGACACTATTTTATATACATTGCTTTGATGTTAAATGGCTAAGTATCAGAAAACTCATGAAAACAAATATTTCTAATGCTCTGAAAAACATATCTTTTACTACTGGTGTGATAATAAGAGGTACTGCCATCTGTGCTAGGCAGATTAGGGCAGTGCATGTGTAGCTATGGATATTGTAGGGCCTCTGAATACCCCAAGTTCCACAGGGAAGAAGAATATCATGGTGGTAGTAAATTATGCTACTAGATACCCTGATCCAGTAGCTCTGTCCTCCATCAAGGCAGAGAAATTGGAAAATGCTTTGTTAGAAATTTTCAGCAGACATATTTTTCCCAAGAAAAATACTGACTGACAGAGGTGCCAGTTTCATGTCAGACATGCTGGCTTGTCTCTGGAAGTGCTGTTGGGTGAAGCACGTAAAGGCCACCCTGTACCACCCCTAGACTAATGGTCTTGTGGAGAAGTTAAACTTTACAATAAAGACCATGCTACAGGCATTTGCAGACCAGTTTAAGAGAGAGTGGGAGAAGTATTTGCCCCATGTTCTGTTTGCATACAGAGAGTACCCCAGAATCCACAGGTTTTGCACCCTGTGAATTGCTGTATGTGCATAGGGTGTGGGGGCCCTTAGACTTGATTCATGATGAGTGGGAGTATGAGTATGAATCCCACAAGCAGTTTGTTGTGTCATGTGTCCTAAACCTTAGGACAAGGCTTAGGGAGCTCATGGGTTTGCCCTAGGAGAACCCAACAGGAAAACAACAGCAGAAAAAGCTCTGGTATGACAAGAGTGCTCAAGCCTAGGAGTATGCTGTGGGACAGCAGGTTATGTCGTTCTTTTCATTCCTGTCAGACACAATAATCTGCAGACAGCTTGGGAGGGACCCTTTGAAGTGGCAAGGAAGGTTGTGAATTTAATTACATGGCAAACTTGCTAGGCAAGGAGGCAGGGGCAGAAATTGTACCATGTTAACATGATAAAGCCTTATCATAAAAGGGAAGCCCTGGTGCTGAGTATTTGTAGTGAATGGCAGGATGAGTCTAAGGGGGATTTGGTGAATGATCTCCTGAGTGAGGCTCAGACTCACACCTCAGTGGAAGGGATAGCAATGTCCCAACAGGTATCCCCTACCCAAGTATGAGAAATCTGAGCAGTGTTGCAATAGTTTGGCTATTATAGTGCAAAAGCTGCTCTCCTCACAGACCTGACAAGGAAAACAGGCCAGATAAGGTTGTGTGTATCACAGGGGCTTTGGGAGGACCCCTTGTGTTATCTAATCCAGATTACAGCAAAGAATTTGTTGTGCAGGTGGATTCTTCAAATGATGGAGTGGTGGCTGTACTCAGCCCAGTTTCCTCAGAGGAAGAAGAGCACACATTTGTATATCTCAGCTGTAGTCTCCAACCCAGGGAAGAATCTTATGCAGCTGTAGAAAAATAATATCTAACCATAGTATTGGCACTGCAGAAACTTCAGTCCTATCTGTATGGAAAGAAATTCACTGTTGTTACAGGCCACAATCCCTTAACATGGCTACATTGTGCCAGCCAGCAAAATGCCAAGTTATTAAGGTGGAACCTAGGGTTGCAGGCATATGGCATGATAGTACGGTACCTTACTAGGGTCAGCAATGCCAATGCAGGTGGGCTGTCAAGACAGGGTATAGGTTAATGTGTTCACAGACAGGTCCATTTCTCTCAAGCAATGTTTTTCCAGGGTCACTTGAAAAACTAGCTTGATTCTTCAAAGGAAGGAGAGATGTGATGATAAGAGGTAGTGCCATGTGTGCCAGAGAGAGTAGGGCAGTGTATGTGTAACATATGCTAGCATAGCTAGCTGGAGTTTTGTAATGAATTTTATGTCATTTGACTATCACATTAATTTGTACAGATGCTTGTGTTAAAAATCTATTTGTAAAGTTGCTTGTGGTAAAATACATCAGCAGTGGGTCCTGCTGGTATCCCTTGGACTGGTGAGCAGGTCTGGTACCACTTTGCCAACTTGAAGCAGAGGAAGAGGGACCTTTTGGACCAGTGGGTCCAAGATGCCTGGCCGAGGAATGCTCCAGCCATGTGTAAGTATTAGTCAAAATAAGCGTTGTCCAAAGTCCAGCCTGTGTATGTAATGGATAGGTATGTATAAATGTGTTTACTTATCTCCTGTACAGCTGCAGATGAGAGGGCTGTGAACTTGGAAGCCCATGCGAGCAGGCTGCTAAGGCTGTGTTGCAAGGCTAGTGAATATCAATCTAGCTGGTATTATGTAGGGCAAATAAAAAGTAGTAGAACTTCACCTTGCAGGATTTAAAATGGGTATGGTTTTTAATGACTGAAGAAGCCAGTAGGAGAGTAATTGTGACATACAGGTTATTTATCAATAAAAGTGTAATTACTTGTCAATAAAAGTGAAAACCCCAAACTGCTTGTATTTACTCTGGTTTTGTATGACTTGAAAGTTTCAGGCACCAAGATCTGATATCAGAATAGGAAAGTTGTGTTAACCACTGATTTCCACACTGTGGTATGTCAAAAGGTATGTATAAGAATGTATATAAACAAATGTTGTAATCACAAGGTCAGACTGTACAACCAAGAGAGAATTAGAAAGAAAACATTCAAGGAGTAAACAGCAGTGTCTCAATAGCTCTTTCTGATGAAACACAAACTTGTTGTATTTTTAGCAGAAACAGCAACAGTTCGAATCCCGGGAGTGGTACTAAGCTGTATGCAAAACTTCAACTAGGATTTTGTGAATATGTGTTAAAAACAGTCAGGTACTGTCAACATAAATTCTCTCCACAGGACTTCCAGGTAAGAGAAGGTATAAAGTAGCTATAAGAAACCTGTTGTAATACTGTGTCCAACACCTGCAGTCCAACCCCAAGGCTGCAAATGACAGCAAGATAAGTACATACACCAAGTGGTCTCCTCCAAGAAATGTTCAAAAGTGTCATGCTGTCACAGCCACCAGTCCTTGCTACCAACAACCAGGGTGACCGATAGAAATCAAGGCAGAGTATAGTAGTAGCGCATACACACACACACACACACACACACACACACACACACACACACAGACACAGACACACACACACAGTATGAGTGCACATATGTAACCCTGACTATGTGAATATGGGTAGAAACAGTCAGGTAGTGTTAATAAACATTCCCCCCACAGGTCTTCCAGGTAAGAGAAAGTATAAAGTAGCTATAAGAAGGCTGTAATTATACACTGCGTACAAACATACCAGTGCCCAACCCAAGGCCATAGGTTGTTGTAATAGTACCTGTAGAGTAATGATTAAAGCAATGATCATTAAAGGTGTGACCACTGCAAGAATCTACATTTGTTAATTGACATCGCTCTCTCTCCCCCACCTTATCTTCACCAATAATCTAAACACATAAATGAATGGGTACGTTTTCCACCAAAATTACTGTTGGGACATGTGTCCCATTGTTCTACAAATGCTGAAATGTATTCCAATTAATGTTCCCAGTTCAAATACTATCACTGATGGCCTGTTGCTTTCAATGAAACCTGCATACCGGTGTAATGCCCACTGTGGTTCCATATATGCATGTATTCTGTTTGCTATGCAAATGTTTCAAATCTGTTGTTTTGTGTTAATGGGAATACTCATGCATGCTGTTATAACTAATCCTGGAATGTGTTTACCATTACTAACCAAAATTTGTTCTAAAACTGCAACACCATAGCACATCAGGGAAGGCCGACCCCAGTGGATGCACCTCTCCTGCCTCATCTGGCTGTGGCACCGGGCCCCAGCACATCCGGGACCCACCCCAGGACCTCCTCGTCAGCAGGTCTTGCACCACCTTCAGGTGAACTGCCTCAGGGGATGAGGCTCTTCTCCCCAGCCATGGGCGCAGACAAGATCCTGTCACCTGAAGCCAGGTCTGGGGTCTGGTGCATAGCGAGCTCCACAAGAATTGGGAGATCTGCTACACCAGCTTGATGGCCACATGGTGCAATTAGAGGGTTAGCCTGCCCCTCTTGCTCAGCCCCCAGTGCAGCCACCTTCGGGGCTGTGAAGGTGCACTGGTAACTGCTCATGGGTGGGGACCTCAGACCCCACTGTATCCATTTGGGGGCTCGTGGGCTTCCAATTACCAACACCCCTCCTTGTCCAAGGAGTTTACCCCTACATGTGTCATATATACCTACTATCCTTTCCCAACATCTCACTCTTACGTTAAAAAAAAAGGGCAATCTATTCCAAAAAAAATATCCCCCCATACATAGCTGTCCATTTCGCACACGTGTCCACTGGACACATGTAATCTGGTCTAATTGGCTTCACAACACATTACTGTTGTCCTCACCCCTCTCTCAGGGGTTTGAGTGTCCAAATTTACCTCCAAATGCAGTATATATGCACAATTGTTTCTGTAGAAGAAATGGACAGCTATGGACCTTCCCTACACCCATCCTGCACATCCTTAGCTATCTTTCATACTGTTTTTCCCTCTTCATGCCCACTTTTTCACCACTTTCCTATCACCCCTTTTTTCTTTTCTTTTAAAGAAATTAGCACGGGGGAAAGCGGGAGTAAGCAGTAGTAAGCGGGAGTAAGCCTGTTTGCACGGTATGTATATGTAGATACACATATAGATATATATATATATATATATATATATATATATATATATATATATATATATATATACGCTTCCCTATTAATTTGACAAAACTTTAGCTTGTCGAACTACAAAAGATTGATATCTAAAGATCGAAACATCCAAACCGCAAATGGCCAGTAAACTGAATTTTTTTCCCATGGAAAGAATTTGCTTGGCCGTTACACAAAACAAAAACCTTTCAACCTGAATTAAGTGGGGTCTTTGCCCCCCATACCCCCTAACTAAATATACTAACTCCGAGATCACTCCACATTGAGGAAAGGGCAAATTCCTGTTAATGGCCATGCAAATTCTTTCCCTGGGAAAAAAATTATGTTAGCTGGCCATTCGCGGTTTGGCTCTCTCGATCTTTAGTTGTCAATCTTTTGTAGTTCGACAAGCTAATGTCTCATCAAATTTATAGGGAACACACACATATATATATATATATATATATATATATATATATATATATACATATATATATATATATATGTGTGTGTGTGTGTGTGTGTGTGTGCATGTGTGTTATGTAATGCAGTCGGACATCAGATCCACACTCTGAACCTCTTACAGCAACAAATCTGTCCAAAGGCTGTCTAAATGGGGGTGAAGGGGCCCAAACTAGCAACCTCTTTTAATTATTGCCCTTATCCCTTCCTCCCTAGCAGAAGTGTTCTGCCTTGTAACAAAATCATAAGGCCTGCCAAGTCTTGAACCCAGGGCCCTGTAAACTACAATCAAAGCAATGTACCATTACACTGTCTGAGCCCTATTAAATAGTGATGACATTCCCAACATATCAGTTAGTACAGTCATTCAACAGAAGGGAAAGGAGTCTGTAGAATCAGTCAGGTTCTCTATATATACATGTATATATGTATGGAGATGCATATATGTTGACAAATCTATACATAATACATACATATATATAATATATATATATATATATATATATATATATATATATATATATATATATATATATGGATTCACTTTAAAATTTCGAAATACTGAAATACTACATTTCAGTATTTCGAAATCATAAAGTCGAATACCATAATCCTGACAGCACACAATTGCGAAGCACACAATCACGAACACATACAAACCATACACCACAAAACACATACATCGTCCAGCCCAAACTACAACAAACAAAACACACAGAAACACAAAAACACAAACAAACAAACCTACACTACATATAAGCAGGGGGACAAGCCCCTCTGCACCCCCTACCCCCTACTTATATATATATACTAACTCCAAGATTGCACAGACACGAAAAGAAAACACACACCCACACATTTTACACTCCCTTGCACACAAACATCACACATATACATACATCCACACATTCAGACACACTAAAACTCTCACACATAACCCTTACAAAGCACTCACTTACCTGCAATTGCACCTACATCCATTCACGATACACTCCCAACACTGCACGTCATGCACCGTGAGCCATAACCGTGAATTTGAGATATCTGAACTCATGATTATGCACTTTCGCGATTTTCAGTTTTCGACTTTATGATTTCGAAATAGGGAAATTCGGTATTTCAGTATTTCAAAATTATAAAGTGAACCCATATATATATATAGAGAGAGAGAGAGAGAGAGAGAGAGATACTTCCACATTTATATCTACATATATACATACACACACACACACATATATATATATAGAAAGGTGAATAAATACATATGCATATCTATATATATATATATATATATATATATATATATATATATATGTGTGTGTGTGTGTGTGTGTGTATGTATACATAAATTTACAGAAATAAATGACCGCTACAAACACATGCAATCTGAGGGTCATGCTGCTGCACACTAGAAGTCTAAATCTGAAAGTGCACTTACTGAAAGTATTCCTTAAAATGGGGAACAATGACATCTATGCTGTAAGAGAGACCTTCTTAAAGGCAGCAGGAAGCAGTCCTGCACTACCAGCTTATAACTCATTCCCCATCTGTTGGCTGCAGAACCTGGACTGAAGCGCAAAAGGTGGTTGTATTTCCATATTCATTAAGGATGCACACATCTCCAGAGTGGTAGAACAACATTATGCATTACAGATCCTGCAGGTGTAGCTAACATTGGGTAAGACATTGGTTCAGGTTGTAGCCTGCCATAGGTCCCCAAACATGTCCCAAGACTCACACTCCATGTCCCTAAACACCCTGGAGAATATTAGTGTCAAACCTAACACTCTCATACTGGTTGACTTCAACTACCCCACCATTACGTGGGAAAGCTACTCATGTACCGATGCACATGCCTATCACATCAACCTGGTCCTTGCTAATATCAGCAACTGTTGCTTAACACCAATAGTCAACTCATCCCTTATTATATCTTAACACAAATTAATCACCTTTGGAAATCCACAGCCCTCCCCCACCCCCTCCACAGGTAACCACCATGACAAGCCTGTCTAAAGCTAACTATGGCCTCATAACAACAGAGGTGGCTAACTTCACGGCAGAAATGCAAATGGAGACTAGTTGCATGACTGCTGAAGCAAACAACAATGCACTATGAACACGTACCAAATGCATGGATACTGCCATACCCAATAGAACTGGGACCCTCACCTCCAAAAAAAGGAAGCTGATCTGGTGGTCCCCGGCCATAAAGAAACTGAACAACAGAAGAAGGGAACCCATATGGAATAAGGTGAAGTCCCAAGACTGGAAAAAAACCCTTATCAGACTCAATTAAAAGTTGAGATCCCTCCTCAAATAGCTGTGAAAACAGAACTGGAACACATAGTAAAGGCAACCACAAGCCCTCATACAGTTATGTAAATAATCTCCATGGCAATACCAAGATTTGTTCTGAGCTACTAGAGAATGGTACCTCCTAGACTGAGCCAACAAATGTTGCCAATATACTGGATGACGTATTGAGTGCAAACTTTCTCTCTCTCTCTCTCTCCCCTCTCAAAGGACCAATCACAATACCAGTACACTGCCAGGCACCCGGCATTATGGCTGCACAAGTTAAAACACAACTGTCCAACGACAAGAATACAGCTTCTATGGGGCCTGACAATATCCCTGGATGTGTTCTACATGAACTATAGAGTGACCTGGCACCTCACCTGTGTGTCCTGTTCAAGCATGTGCACTGCTACTGTCACCCCTCTCCAAAAATGAGGTGTGACTACAGACCCTGGGAAATACCACCCCAACTGCCTGACAAGTCTGTTATGCAAAGCTATGGAATACATCATCATGCACCTAATAAATAGGGATATGAGAATCTGCAGACTCAAGATCCCACAGTTTACTTTTGTGAAGAGTAAGTCATATCTGCTCAATCAACCTGGTCAACTTCTTGCCAACAGTCACCTGAGCTGTGGATGAAGGTAAGGTGGTACATACAGCCTACCTCAATCTGGCCAAAGCCTTTGATAACATTCCCCACTCAGGAATCATGCAAAAACTCACTAAGCTAGTCATCAATCTCTATATCACCAGGTGGGTTGCAAACTGGGTCACAGATAGGACTCAATGTCTCTAAGTCAGACTGCTGAGCAGTCATAAATGGAGTCCCACAGGGTTCTGTCCTGGGTCCTCTTATGTTTGGTATCAACTTTTCTGAAGTCCATGCCAACATGCAGGGGCTCTGGCTGACAAAGTTTGCAGACAACTTGAAGTTATGAGCTATAATTAACTAGCCAAGTGATGTTGGCATCCTACTGAAAGGCCTCACTGAGATCAATGACTGGTGTCAGAGCCATGGCCTTAAGCTCAATGTCAGAAAATGTGTTGTCATCCCCTTTGTGAAAAACCCTGTTCCCATGATTAACCACATTGATGGTAGTCCCCTGAACAAAGAAGGTGTTATAAGAGATCTGGGTACTCAGGTTGACAGCAATGTCTTCTGACCACCACATTGCCAATGTGGTCACAAAGTTCTTCTATGTGGCACATCTCAGTACTAAAGCATTAGCATCCAGGAAGGAAGAGGTCATTGTCCCCATGTACTCTTCTTACAGAGTGGCACAGTTTGATTCAGCATACATATTCTGATGGATGTGAGGTAGGTAAATAAAATGTATGTTTTCATTTTCTGACAACAATCATATCATTACTGTGATTTACCAGAGAAATGATAATAATCTTTAAAACAGACCATAAATATGAGCAATAAACCTGGACATCATGAAACAATCCAGCCTGTTGGCAGGTATGCTTAGAACCCAATTCTGCAATGAATCTGGACCAAGGCTGACAAAGTGGTGGATGGAAGCCATGAAAATTGGGATGTATCTGAAGTACTGGCATAGATAATCTAACCCAGTTGCTGTAGTAACACCCTCATGTGTGCTCTAACATATATTTACTGAAATAGCACAAGTAATTGAATTAGGACATCTGCTATGGGTAATTACACTTGCATTTGCAAATATATCAGGCACTACGGGGATGTAACAGCAGTGACAAACATACACCAGTGTGAAAGTGCATACCCACAATCAGCATCACCACAGTCACATACCAGTAAGTCAAGTGAACAGTAGAGTATATGGTCTGTGTGAACAAATACATCATTGTTTGCCACTCACACACTAGCCCTACATATAGAGTCCCAATTGTCAGTGTAGTCTGAATCATGACCTTGGTACAGGACATGTCTCAGTCTGCCCCTATAAACACATACAGCCAATAGATCAGCGGAAACTGGAACAGAATGCACAGTTAGATAAAGAAGGAGCCATAACACTTACATCCACCCCCTCCATACACAGCCCAAATAAGATGTACACATGACATGTGTACACAATCATGACAATCTGTTAACAATGGCCAGACATACACAGGCCTCTCACATGTACAGTTCACCTCAGAATGTACAGGCTGAGGACTCTTACCTAAGACCTCTTCCCAGACATGGCTGTGGGTCTACTACATCACCGGGATAGTAGCAGGAATGAAGTCAATAAATAATGATAATAAATATGTCTGTGCCGCATTGACATCTGAACAAAGCCTGACATAATTTGGGGAGAGAAGCACAAACACAGTGGTAGATTGGACATACTGCTGTTATACATTGAGACAGTTGCAGATGTTACTGGGTTTGTTGTAACATCCTTTATGAGGAATATGACATTGGAAATACCAATAGATGTAAGTATTTACTGACTGCATTCCTCAGAGTCTACAACTGATTTACCACGGGCACCAACTGTCTGGGGAACAGACAAAAATAACAGGCGGACATGTGGCCAGTCTGTGGACAGCATACTAGTGGAGAGGTATGTCAGACACATATCACTGTCAGTCATGAAGTCACTCACTAAATGCATGTCCACACAAATCTTGTCAATCTATCAATCCACCATGTGTATAACAGCACTGATGACATAGAATCTGTTCACAAATTTGGGGATATGTCCCCCGTATTGTTTGGCTGTCTCCACATGTCCTGTCCTGTGACTTATTGCCACCTACTGTATGTGAATCTGTAGTCCACCACCTCTGTCATGTCGCTCACACAGGCAAGGAAAAGGGGAAAGACCCACATTAAGGAATGTCCCATATGTCAGAACTAGCAGCAGTGTCCAGGCCCACAACACAATACAATGTGGGCACCTACATAGTGCTATGGCCATAGCAATACCTCACATCTGCACATCTGTACAGGGAAAGACGGAAAGTAGATAGCCAACAGGTTATGCATTAGGATGAATGTTTTGAAAGATAAATGTCTGAAACTGAAAGGTATGCCATTACTACAGGACAGCAGTCCTCAATGACATGTCCAAAAACATAGTAGTCAACAGTTAATATCAACATATCAGATCAATATCCAATAGGAGATACTTAAAACATACAGCTCAAACACCAAGAGCAAGATAGTCAGTACTCAGGGTCCCAGCTTTGCATGCAGGGGTGTATGGTTCTAGTACTACAATCTGCAATCTACTCTTACTTGGAAATGCACTGTTAAAAGTACTAACATAATGATACAATATGTTTTCAACTATGTTTTGTCAACCAGTGCACTGTAGCTGGTATAACATGCAAGTGTGGCAGCATATAACCTGAGATACTACCCATGTATGAAACAAATACAAACAGAAAATACTGTAGTACTACCCATGTATACCCAGGTGTCCCATACAGTATACTCACACCCCTTGCTACTATAATGACAGCACATAGACGCACATTATGTACAGGGAATTAAATACACTTATTAAAGATGTCATTACCCTGCTATTTTATCAGAGTGGAATGTGATCACTGGTCTCAAGGGCTGAGCTATGCTTAGCAGGTTTCACCATTGCTTAAATGTAAATGTTAAGCAGATTTGCCCACTGGTAAGTGAAGCCTACACAGTGTAAGCACCTATTTGTTTAATGGCACATTAGCGCCGCTTACCGTCTCACAAACTCATGCAAACACTCTTAAAGCTGCTCAAAACTGCCTTAATCACTCTGTATCCAACAGTCCTTGTTCTGACTAGCAACAAAATAAACATCCCTTGCAGAACTTGAACCCAGGACCCTGCACATTATAATCAAAGCAATTTACCTGTAAGCCACTTCAGCTGTATGACTGTAGGATGTTTTCTCAAACACACCCTTCTTTACAGCCAGTTTACAATAGGGAAGAAACACTGTGCAGTTAGGAAGGATTGATATCTATAAATATATATATCTGAATAAACACATACATATATAGAGAGAGAGATATGTAAGGAGATCCATATATGTGTACAATATATAGATATATTACCAATAAATACTGAGATGTGTGTGTGTGTGTGTGTGTGTGTGTGTGTGTGTGTGTGTGTGTGTATGTGTGTATATATATGTATATATATATATATACACACACACACACACATATATATATATATATATATATATATATATATATATATATATATATATATATATATATATATATATATATATATATATATATATATATATATATATATATATATATATATATATATATATATATATATATATATATATATATATATGCATACATGTCCCAAAATGCCCATACAAACATATGCTGCTGATAGACCACCCATAACTGGGGCAGCATGCACAGTTGGATACAAAAGCAGCCATGACACTCACATCTGCCCCCCCCCCACAGTCCAGATAAAATAAATGAACAGTACACTGCTACAAAATCATGATAGGCCAAACAAAATGGCCAGACATACAACAACCTCTTAGCAAAATTCTGAACATAACAAAGAGAAATACAACCAGCTAGCAATTCACATATGTTTATTATACTCTGATGTCTTGGCCAAAGCCTTCAAGGAGTAAAACATTACCAGAAATACATGCCTTAATCACAAGAAGCAATTAACACCTAATTACATAATTAAATACACAGCCTTCAGTTACACTCATCATTTAACCCCCTACGGGATAAAGTATCATAGTTAATATTAATACATTGAGTCTATGCATAACAATTGTCCTTTTATGAATGTTTCTTCAAACTGAGGAACAGACTTTTTCAAAAATAGTACCTTGGAACCCACTAGTGTCCCCATGGAGAGATTTATTTAAATGTACAGCTATAGAACTGTTATCTTTCTTATCAGTAATATGTCTCACATGTTCTAACAGCCTAGTTTCAAAACATGTGTTACTGTCCCCCACATAAAATATGTTACAAGGGCATCGAAGAGCATTCTCTATACATCAACCTCTTGAATGTACAGACTTCAACATGTTTCTCAGCCTTTCCTCTCATCAGGAATGACAGCACTAAATAATGATAGACCAGTATTCCTATCAATCTACTACTTTATGACATCTGGACAAAGCCTGACATAATTGGTGGACAGAGGCCCAAATACATGGCCATACTTGAAATATTGCTGTTATACACTGAGAAAGTTGCTGGTGTTACATGGTTTGTTGTAACATATCTTTTCTTATGAATATAAAGTCAGAAAAACAAATGGATGTTACCATTTACATACTGGAATCACCAGAGTATGCTACTGATTTGCCAAGGGCAACACCTGTCTGGGGAACAGTCCAAACATAACAGGCTAACCTGTGGCCATTATGTGGATGGCCCTACAGTTGAGAGCTATGCAGAAACAGAACTTTTTCAGAATGAAACCCATGCAGAAGTAGCATGTGCAGACAAACCCTGCTAAACTAGCAGTATTGCACACATATAACAGCAATACTCAACTAGCAGATTTCCAAACATATAACAGCAATACTCACATTCTGCTCCTAAGTCTTGAACCTTCTCCACCATTTAGTTGGCTTGTTTCCACAAGTCTTGTAAGAGGTAATATCTCACACAACTCCAGGATGTCTTCCTCACAAGTAAGGGAAAGGGCCAACATCCACGTGGATTACTCATTTATAGGAGTGTGTTGCCATGACATTGGCTATTGGAAGAACTACAAAGCTGCTCTGCATGCAATTAGCAAGTGGGGATCCCCAATAGGTGCACAGGCCATCCCCTGGTCATGAGCATCACCTACAAAAGCCATGCTGCCACCTATTCAAACCAGCTCTATCCCTGTAGTGCACAGGGAGAGAGAGAGAGAGGGAGAGAGAGGGAGAAAAAACATAAACTGGAAAAGAGAAGAAAGAAAAAAGGTAAGTGGAACATGTAAGCATGTAATTGAATTTAGCACTTGGTCTGTAATAATGAGAAATATGATTTGGAGGAATATATGTCCAAACAAGACTTGCTGTACTAATTTCCTGCTGAACAGCTATTATGGCTATAGCATCTGGCCCTCTCTGCAGTGGGAGAGATCACATCTCTCAACTGTACAGATCCTCACAGAATGTCCACATTTTACCATCATATTTTTTTGTCTGTTCCTCCTGAAATCTGTACTTTTCTGGCAAATAGCTGAGGACTGAAGTCATCAAGTAATGACAAACACTTGAGTTTAAGACTCCACATCCTTAAGAATATTCACGGTAATGCAAAATGTATCATTCTACAAACTTCCTATGTTTGTAACAGGAATATTTAAAGTCTGTCTCTATTTATCCCCCCATCATTTTAGGCTTTGTCCAGATGTGATGCTCTGTGAGGTTGTGAGGTAGGTTCACAGCTCAGGAGCCTGACTCACCATGGGAAAGGACAGCTCTTATATAACAACTGTGGGGGTGTCTGTCAAACAGTTGTGACTGTGCCACTGCTAGGCCAGTTAATGGGATGTTGTCCATATCTATGTTACCTGTGAATACGAGTATGACACATGTTTGTCTTGTAAAGCTAAGAGACCTATATAGGGCATGTGCATAGTAAAGTACTGTTGTAAACATGTGTGTTGAACTGCATGTGATATATTGAATTAATAACATTCAACTGTATAGTGTTCTGCTGGACAATAAGCACATTTGTGACTATCTGTAGTCACATACACATATACCTGTGTTATGTCAGCCAAACCATTGGCAGGTCTGTGGGCAATGACATTGTAAAATAATAGCCTACGTATGACTGTTGGACATCTTCCAGGTTATCACAGTGATGTCAAAGCCTATTGTGCAATCAATGTACTAACGTATGGTGCAGCTATATTAATACAGTATCAATACTGATGTCCCTTTTGTCACCCATTTATGTGTGCCATTGTCCAGACATACTGCTATAACAGGTTGAGGAGTATGAAGGAGCAGCAAGACTGTAAATACAGTGTGCCATACTACATAGAACAGAAATATATACCAGGTATCCCCTGAGCACATGTATGTATGCATTTGTTCAGCTGGAAGGCACAAAACTAATCACATGGGTTTCAAGCAATCAGGTACATAGGTTTTGCATGTTGCACGTGTGTAATAGTGTCAGAGCATACAACAGACATAAATGTGTACAGCTACTGGTTGTTGCATTGCCCTGACACTGATATGAGAACTACAGTAGGCATGATTATCAGGTATTTATCAGATAAGTGTCCAACTGTGTTATGACCCTCTATCGATGCCTACCACTACCAGCTATATCAACACCTGTATACAGTGAATATCACAAGTGTACACACAACTGTTGGAATACCAGGTTTGTGTGCTGTATGACAATCAGACCACAGACAATCATTTTGTAATATTTCTCATCTTGGATGTGACCCCTAACCTGTACAAATCCACTGAAATACAATCAAAAGTGTTTCTAGGAAGGTGTGCAACTATTGCCAAGTGAAGATGTGCCATGATGTTAGAGTCCAAACCAAGACAAATGAATGCTGTAACCATCTCAAGAGATGCATACACAACATATCAGTTTAAGGGTGTGCACACTCATTCAGTTGGCTTACTGTACTGATTATTATTTCCATATGTTTTTGCAGACCAGATTGTTATGTTTTCAATTGAATTGTACAGGCTGTATGTCACATTACAGGTGGGAATTGTTTTGAAATGAGTTATTGTGGTGTCATGTTCCAAGTGCACAAATACCAGGCATTGTAACAGGGGTTATAGGTAGAACAGTGTGCAAACATACCTGGCCTGTATAACCATCCTCCACCAAGGTAGAGTAATTATCTTTGGTGGACAGCAGCAATACACAAACCACATAATAGGTTGCTAGATTGGCTGTACAGGGACACATAAATGCAGGCAACAACTTAGAAGCAAGTCCACCTATATCCGAGCAAGCATGTAAATTCACAGGTGACTTCCTGTAAGGCTGACTATGACTACAAATCAGACATATCCACACCACCAAGGACAATTGCAACTGTGTCTCCACATATGTTGTAAGTCTCAGAGGAAACAACACAATTCATCCTGTACTGGGAGTAAAGAACACCTCATACACACATGCCATGGATGTAGACAACCTGCATTACACAGGTTAGGTGGGAACATCGCCACCCTGTCCACCCCAGTTGTACAGGGGGATATGCATATCAACCACATTCCTCCCCTCCGCAATGTTGAGCATGTACATATTGCCTACTGATAGGAACAACAGCATATCTCCATGGGGCATAATAACATCACTGCCTGCCTCCTACATGAACTCAGGCATGTGCTCACAGCTCCATCACACACAACAGTCAAACACAGACCTGCCACCATCCACAACGAAGATGCCCACTGTCAACCCTCTACACAAAAATGAATGGAGAATAGAGAATTATGCAATCAACTGTCCAGCATTGGGGGGAATAAGATAGCTCTGGAGCAGGAATGTAATGCAAGCTGATATAGTCATGATAGCTTGGAAGGTTATGGTGTAGTGTGGATTTTTTGCAAGTAATATCCACTGTTGATGTACAATTGGAAAACCATATGAGTTCCTGTGACCTTTTTCCTGTTTATGTCTTCCAGGTAACATGCAGAGGGCTTGCCTACCACATTCTCTGTTGGGGAAACTGATATCATCACCCAATATGTGACTGGACATTATGCCCTGTTATTTGGATGGAGAGTAGAAGATGTGTGGGAGAGGACCACCCTGTGGAACAGTGTGGTCCATAGGGTAAATGATGCTGGCCTGCACAGCAGAACTTATGAGCATGTGCAGCATTGGGCCACCAACCTCATCCACCAGGGCTGTCAATGGGCTTCTGCTGTAGCGAGGGACCGGCTAGCTACATGTGGGGACCCAGCCATCCAGCCCCTACTAACACCCACCGAGGAGCTCCTCACCAAACTTGGGGCACCTGCCCAATGCACAAGCCATGAAGCTGAGGGAAGCATTATGGAGGTGGGTTGCACATGTACACTGGACGAGGAGCGTGCAGGTAAGGGCCCAGTGGGCATTAGTACACTAATGTATCAGACATACATGTATCTGTATTGTATCTACATCCATGTGTCAGGTCCAATTGCAGTTGTGGATGAGGTTTTCTAATGCACAGAGGTGCACATCTGTGGTGAGGACAGAACATTGTGTGTTATTGCTGTTAGTAATGTAGATGTGCAGACATGCTGCATCCATCCTGTACCAAGGCCACATGTGAGTCTGCTAACAATAACTCCCTCTCACAACTACCTAGGACCCTTTGGTCTGCAATGGGACAGCAGCCTGAAGCTGGTGAGTATGACATTGCTGTTGTTGTCTGGCAATACCCCAAGCATGTGAAGCACATGTAATTTACCATGCACACAACCATCAGTGATAGCTATATTGCTTTATGTAATAATTATATTGCTGTTTGAGCATATTCACTTGTGCTGGGTTTAACAGCATTGCATTGCAGTGGTCACTACTGGGGTCTATCTTACATGAATTCAACATTCCTGTAGCATACCTCACAAGTTGTCAGTGCCAAGACGTCTGGACAGAGGCCAGCAAAATGGGCTGGACAAATGGCCTAAAGTAGGGATATGTGACACATTAGTGGCATACAGTGGATATAAATTCTGTACACACCCCTGTTAAGATGCAAGGTGTTCCTGTTACATACTAATTAGGACCACAATATGTCAGTCCAGACCTCCTCCAGCCTTTAATGTGACCCATAACAGGCACAGTTCACTTGTAAAACCAAGCATCTGGACTCATGTATGCCACTTACAAGGCTGGCCATCTGTGAGAGTGGCAGACTTTGTAACAGCATGATGTTTCAGTCAGGTATGATACCTCATGCTGCCATATGTGTCAGTACACTCATGGTAGCCTATTTGGCTACAATATCACATACATGGGCGTTAAAGCACAAAGACCACTTCTGACCATGTATAGGTTGCAAATATATGTATATTCCAGACAAATCTGTACAGAGGAATGTACAATGGTTTAACCTGCTGCATGTGAGGCAGATGCTGTTATCACACTATATAAATAATGGCAGCGGGAGGTGGTCACCAGCCATGTATACACATCAAAATGGTAAAAACCACACAAGATATGATCCTTACACAGAAACAGTTGCCAGCATTGGGATTAAAACTCCTGCCTATCTAGGTATTCCTACTATAGTGCTACGCAGTTATCAGATGCACCACAGAGCTGATACATTTCCACCTACTCCAAAGGTACTTCTAAGGTGGATGACATCAACAGGACTACTAAACTGTAGTGAGGGGAAATGTAAAGGGTAGTACACAGGTCAAAAATGGTGTAACGCACACACTACATGATTCTCACACAAACACACACACACACACACACACACACACACACACACACACACACACATCCAAACAGTTACCAGTGGGGTGATTAGAACTCCTTCCTCTCTAGTTATTGTTACTATAGTGCTATGTAGTTATCAGTTGCGCCACAGAGCTGATACATTTCCACCTCATCCAAAGGTACTTCTAAGGTGGATGACACCAACAGGACTACTATATTGGGGCAAGGGGAAATGTGAAGGCTAGTACACAAGTCACAAATGGTATAAGCCAGATAGTACATGATTCACACACACACACACACACACACACACACACACACACACACACACACACACACACACACTTGCCAGTATTGGGATTAGACCTCCTGCCTATCTAGTTATGTCTACTATAGTGTTATGCAGTTACCACATGCGCTACAGAGCTTACTGAACTTTCACATGGCCAAAGCTGCTGATAACTGCACAGCTGCAATACAAGTATTACAGGTGGCAGACAGTCTGCCTTCTGTTTCACCCTTATATCATGCTAGTTCTTTCTGTCTTGCACTTCAACTAGCATTATGGCTTGGCATTTCATCAGGTTATTGTATCAAGAAGTGTAGCACACCTGGGAGCTGACTGCAGTACTCATTCATCACAGATGTAGCCCCAGTACGTACTAGTTATGTCCACCCCTCCTGGCATGTTTGAAGGGCAGTTTTCTGTGCTTTCATCCATTAACCTGGTGCACTTGTCCATTCTCAGACACTGTTGCAATTGCCTCATGTAAACAGACAACCCTCCCATCTAAACTCCAAACACTCAGACCTGTGAGTGTTATCCATATATCACCCAATGTGGACATGTGCACTCTCCAGCAAAGATTGGACTAGCAGGTCAAGAGGATAAGATCAACACCTGCACCACACCATGTGGCACACATAGCTCACCATGACACCCACATTGACAGCCATGACATACAGTGAAAGGCCACACACCCACCTTCCCAGAAGCACTCAATGGATATTTACCCAAACAGCACAGACCAGCAAGACAGACACCCACTCAGATACTGCAACATGGCACATGCCAAGGGACACATATTTAACCTACACAGTGTGCCACTCAACCTAAGCTCCTAAGGCTAACCACCTTGCACAATACAGTAATCATGGGTAACTCAATACTGAGGCACACACATATCCCACTCACTAAGTTGAATATGGAGCAGTTAACAGCCAAATATATATGGCACAGCCAGTCATGGTACTCCACAACAACTATGAGTATCACTCTGTATCCATGTGGGTGTGAATGACTTGGACACACCTCCATGGAGTACATGACAAGAAACATGATTGAACTCTCTGATTATGTGGTCCAGGCAGGTGTGATAGTAGCCCTGAGCAGTGTACTGCCATCACCCAGAATGATGCTGCTGTACTATCAACAGATGATTGACTGCAACATTGGCTTACATGTTTTGTGTCATTCTCAGGGGATTCAGTACCGCTCTGCTTGGGATGACATGATTGACAGAACCCAATGACTTTCTACAGATGTCCTATATGTCCTACATCTGTCAGTGCTGGGTTTAGGTACTGGCTAAGTGTCTTGGCACTCCTTTGATGCCTTCTTAGGCAGTGTTCCTAATGTAATTACCACCATAACAGCTAGACATGTATGCAATCTGAGGGTCATGCTTCTCAACAATAGACATCTAACTGTCAGGATGCAGTCACTCAAAGCACTCAGAGTGGAGGTCACATGTCTGCTGTAAAAGAGAGGTGGTTCACAGCAGCAGACAGCAGACCTGCAGTATCAGGCTATGATGCATTCCATAGCGGTCAGCCCCCAAACATGGACCACACCACACCTCCACAGGTGGTGTTGTCTCCATATTCATTATGAATACGAACACCTCCATAGTAGTATCCCAGCATAATGCATTGGAGATACGTCCAGTACAACTGCCTTGGGGTAATAGTGCAATCCAGACCATAGCTTGCTATGGGTCCACATCTATGTCCCTAGACTGTCAATGCACACTTCTCAACACCCTGCCATCTATAATGGTCCAACACAACACTGACATAGTATGAGATTTCAACTGCCCCTCCATCACCTGGGGAAAGTAGCCAATTGCCAGTACAGTGGCCCAATACTTCTGGGATTCATTATTTGCAATGCCCCGGAAAGCTCATACTGACCCCCAGTAGAGGATGCAACAACCTTGACCTGTGTTGACTACTTAAATATGGAACTGTTGTTCATCGACAGATGTTAGTCTCTACATGGTGAGATCCACTCAGGCTGTAATCAACATGGAACCCAACATGTCAGCCATACCCCCCCCCCAAAACAAAAGGTAACCACCTTCCAAAACCTCTCCAAAGCTGACTTTGCAGCCATGAAAACGGGTGAATTACTACACTGCACCCATGGCAATGGGAAATACCTGCATGACTGTGGAATACACATATGCACTCTACAAACAGATACATGAATGCATGGTACTAGCCAGAGTCAACAGAACCCAGACACTGTCCTCCAAACACTGGAAGAAAATGTGATGGTCCCCTGCAATTACTAAAGTGTACATCAGAAGGAGGACACTGTTGCAGAGAAAGGTGGTGTCCCATGACTGTTGAACTCCCTTATTAGTCTGAAACACAACTTTGGATCCCTCATGGAATTCTCTGCAGGCATCTATGATGGCAGACATGCAGCAGACACTAACGACAATCACAACAGCCTTTGATAGTTACATCAACAACCTCCACAGCATAAAACACAAGTGTCGTGAGTTACTGCACATTGCTAATATCTATCCTGAGACAACAAATATTGGCCATAGTCTTGGCAACACATTCAGTGTCAGCTTTACCCCTCTCTCCCCCCCACAAGTGAAGTGCTGAGTGAATGTGTTCTCACATGCTGTATCCCATTTCTGTTCTAGGCATCTGTGTGTCACCATGATGTGGCCCTGCAGCAAGATCATGGGGTATGACAGTGTGGTAACACATCCACCATTTCATAGGTAGGTTACAGCTGTATGTTTACAGAAATCCCCGGTCTGTAACACAGTGATTGCACATGCCTCACAGATTATAGGGCTAAGGGTTGTACATAGGTATATGTTGATTTACAACATCTGTTGTAGAATGGAGAATGGTACGTGTTGTGGTTTGGACACACCTCCAATTGCTAATAACCACAGCCACAGGGGATATTCATCAACCAAGCACACTGAGATTACTATTCACACACATACACACACACACACACACACACACACACACACACACACACACACACACACGCACACACTTGCAGTACTGAGATCCATAGATTCATTACTTCATAGGTGTGTAGTAGGTAAATGGATCTGAAGGTTCTATAAGGCTAGCCCAAGGGAATACCCTGGCATCAGGCCACATGAAAATAGTCCCCAGTGTGGCTCAGGAGTATAGTCACTGGAGTGGTCCCCAGGGGTGGGTACTGTATCCCACATCCACTCATCTAGATTTCTATTAAGGGTGGCCAGTGATGTGCACTGCTTCACATGTATGTGATTTGTATTCCATAACATGGACAGTGCGTGGGTTATGCACATGTCCCACATGCATATTTTTTTAAGTGTGGAAGTGTGCTTGAGGTCTCTGGGGCATGTTGTGTGGACAGATTGGTATGTTCAGAAGTAGCATTCTTGACCTCGTTTGGTGAGACATAGCTGTGTAACTGAGGTAGTGACTGCACCTACATAGACAGTATGATACGGGGATTCGTTGGAGTTATTGGAGTCTGTCCATACAGGTCATGTGTATAAGGCATGGTATTCCCTTTGTGGGGGATGTTTGCAGACTCTACAGTTGTTGCAGGTGTCCAGTGGGGAACATGGCAAAAGGACCACTGTACACATTGATTGAGCTACTGAGGGGTTGGAACAGGGTGCTATGTCCTTTTACTTGCTGGATAACACACACTCAGTCAGGTGATGTAACACATCAAAGTACTTTCTGATGTCACTGGCACTGTTGTGGTCAACAGGCAGCTGACTTACAATTTGTGTTTCCCATTCTGTTATAATAATGTCACTGGTCAGTGAACTACCACCAATGTATTACTTTATGTGAGCCATGGTATTCCCAAAGATCATAGCGGCACATCTCTTGGCATTGAGGTAATATCCAGGGTTCTGACAACAGTCATAGGTGTCAAGTGGCCTTTGGGCATGATATCAACATCACATGGATTGGGAATGCTACCAGCCACCTTTCTGTTGTATGCAAACATTATCAGCCAGAGTGCCTTGGTATTCTCCTGCACCTCAGAAGGGTAGATCCCAAACATGAGAGGACATGGGTCCATACCCTGTGTGACACCAGTCATGTCTGTTCATAGGTTTGACATGGAGTCCACTGCAATCACACTATGGGTAATAGCTGTGAGGCAATTGCAGGAGAACTACTGATATAATGGTTGCTGCCTAGCCAAGTGTGTTTGTGTATGATTCCTGGGTGGAGAGCGGTCTCTGAGTATTAGAAGGGTTGCCTATATTGTTAACTAATCCATACTGTCACATAGTCATTGCACATGGCACTACACATTTAGGGCTGTGGATTGTCTACGCCAATCTCTACGGTGTTTGACAACTGTTGGCCTTGTAATGTGGACATTGGGAGATATACTTGGTCCTCAATATAATAATTTAGCAAAACCCGCCCCCAATGGATCCTGTTATTACACAATCACAACAACACCCACACAGGATATTGATGACAGACACACACACACACACACACTTGCCATTACTGAGTTTCAAACCCCTACATAGCTATGTATTGCTACTACAGTGTTACACATTTATCACGTGCCATGGAGCATACAGGATGGATGTTGCCCCAAGGTACTTCTAAGGTGAGGAACATCACCAGCCCTTGTAAAGACTGGCATTGGGTGATGTAGTGGGTGAGAGATTTCCAAAAATATTTTACCCTACAAACACATTTACATTTGCCAGAAGTGAGGTTCAAACCTCCATCTATGTTTTCAGACTTTTATGTCACACATTTACCACATGCACCACTGGCCTTACATGGTTTAGGGCTGCCAACAGGTACTTCTAAGGTGAATGATATCTGCAGACTGCAAAGGTCAGGCACTGAGAAGTGTACTGGGTGTAAATGGGGCCAAAATCTTTAAGGTACAGACACATAAATGGAGATATATGTACACACACACACACACACACACACACACACACACACACACACACACACACACACACTTGCCAGGAATGAGATTCAAACCCCTACCTATGTAGGTATTGCTACTACATTGTTCCGCATTTATCACATGCCCCACAGAGCTTATAGGTAGAGCAGTGTACAAGCATACCTCTAAGGTGAGTGACATCAGCAAAAGTGCTAAAGGAGGGATAAGAGAAGTGTAGTGAGTGCGAATGGCCACAAAATCAGGTCTCTACAAAGACACACACACTCTCTCACACACAAACACACACATTTCCCAGTTGCCTGGACCGGGATTTGAACTCCTACCTAACTAGTTTACTACACTATAGTATTACACAGTTATCATAAGCACTACAGAGCTTATATGTTGGAGAGTGGTCCAAAGGTATCTTTGAAAGTGAGTGACATCAGCGGCAGTGCTATAGGAAGGGTGAGGGAAGTGTAGTGAGTGTGAATGGCCACAATATCAGGTCTCTACAAAGACACACATACTCTTTCACACAAACACACACATTTTCACAGTTGCCAGGACCGGCATTAGAACTCCTACCTCACAAGTTTGCTACACTATAGTATTATGCAGTTATCGCAAGGGCCATGTAGTTTATATATAGGAGAGCTGTCCAAAGGTATCTTTGAAAGTGAGTGACATCAGCAGCAGTGCTAAAGGAGGGGTGAGGGAAGTGTAGTGAGTGTGAATGGCCAAAAATCAGGTCTTTACAAAGACACACACACTCTCTCACATAAACACACACATTTTCACAGTTGCCAGGACCAGGATTAAAACTCCTTCCTAACTAGTTTGCTACACTATAGTATTACACAGTTATCACAAGTGCTATGGAGCTTATAGGGCTGCATGCTGCCCAAAGGGTTATTTCAGGGTGACTGACATCAGCAGGAGTGCTAAAATAGGGCAATGGGGAGTATAATGAGTGTGAATGGCCTCAACCACATTCATCTAGAAACACACACACACACACACACACACAAAACTTTACATTTGACAGGACTGAGATTACAACTGTTACATGGATACTTATTTGTATTGTAGTGTTACACAGTTGTCACGAGCACCACTGAGACTATAGAACTGAGGGCTAACCAAAGGGATTTCTACAGTGAATGACATTAGCACATCATGTGATATAGGACAATGGGATGTGTACCTGGTGGGAAAGGCCTCATAATGGGATTCTCTCTGTTGCTGCCTGTCTCTATCTTCCCCACATCTGTGTGTATGTTTGACATATTATATTATGTTGGCCTTAGATATGTGTGAGTATTCTTATCCAGTGTGTGTGTGTGTGTGTGTGTGTGTGTGTGTGTGTGTGTGTGTGTGTGTGTGTGTAGTATCAATGGTGTACAATTTGGTGTGTGCACAGACATCTGTGAATAATAGTTATCTGTAGCCACTGTGTTGTCAGACATGGCTGCATTTCTCTAAGTGTAGAAGCATGCCCAGTATGACCTTCTATATTGAGTGTGTGCATCCATTCCCAGGAGGGTTGGACTCCAGTTCAGGGTTTTGTGTGCTACAGCTACACCTAGTAACCTGTTTCTGCAGGATATCTGTAGATAGATTGCCAATATGGAGACACAATGGAAGTAACATACAGGGGATACTGTAACTGTTGCTGTCTGTGCTGCTTGTGTAACATGTTGGTTGTAGCATATATTTTCTGACATATGTACTGTTTTACACTGTGATGTGTCATGTCATCAACTACTGACAGTTATCATTCTTTGCTCACAGTTATTTACCAGAAAAATACAAGATGAATGAAGCTGAGACCAATATTCTGAGGCATATAGACTACACATTCTGGCACACACGTGCCATTGTGGAGGGGTAGCTACAGACAATATACTGCTGGTTCTGTGTAAATGGTGCAACACCTTGTTAGTTTGTTGGCTGGGGTTCCCCTCCTTGTGCTTTTCTCAACTTCACGGAATGGCCATATCCTTCTGGAGCCATAAATCTCAGCTTTACAGATACACCCAGGTTATCCAGAGGCAGGACTCATATATCTGGTCAATTTACCTTCACATTGTGGTTTACAAGCAGTTTTGTGACTATTCATTCATGGGTTTGCAGTCAGGGAGTAGTATGGGCAAACATTAGAGTTTCAGACTTCACACACTCCATGACATCCATGCTTCTACACTCCTGTTGTTATTCTTTCCTCTTCCTGGCATTATGCAAGCAATATCTCAGAGGTATCCCTGTAGATGGGCCTTTAGCCCAGTAGTATTTATGGCCTGGTCCACAGTTCTTGCAGTAGGACATGGGGAGGCATGCTACTGCCACTTGTCAGCATGGCCTTGCATTTCTTTTCTGTTTACTGTGTTAGGTTGTTAGGACCCCCTGACATTCCATACATTGTCACTCTGGATGAGGCATGGGCCTTTGCCATTTGAGAGTGCTGCAGGCCATCTGTAGCAGGCCAGTGCATTCTGTCACTCATACGTTCCCAGGCTGCAAGCCAGTGGATCACCCTGGGGTGAGAGTGGTAAGTGGTTGAGGTATTCCTGTCAATTCTTCCAGTTCATACTGATCCATGAGTCTTGATGTGGGCAGGCTGCTGCATACAGCTAGGGCCACACCTGCATGGGACACCTATTCAGCATGCAGCATCATGTATGTATTCCCATAAAGAGATGGGTTCATGCTGTACTCATTCCCTACAGCAATGATATGACCTGTGATAAACCTGTGGTTGATGGTGGGGTGAGCTGAGTGCATGTGTGATATGGAAGCTACTGGCACCTGACTCACAGATATACCTGGGACATTCCCCTTATGCTGCCTTGTGTGTGGACATGGGCAGCCTGTCATTACTTTATAACTGTGCCTTTTGTGGTCTGCCAGTGGTTGGCCAGACTACCAGTACTATTCCATACTAGTGGGACAACTAATGTGATGCTAACCTCTCTGTATAATTCCAAAGTTGTGTACAGTTGACAGTTATTTTATATGCACTCTGTGTGTGGTACTTCCACCTGTGTGCTGTTTCTATGTATGGGCTGCCATTCATGGCATGTCCAGCTTTCCAACAGTGACCGATATTGACATCTGGACAGTGAGTATGTACAACATGCTAACATGGGTGTAGCTGAGAAGCAGTGTGGTTGGCACTGCAGTTGTTGGAACATGGCCCTGTCAACCACTGTACTGTACCTAGGCCACTGACACACAACCATCCAGGCCCACATGCTGACCACTTCCAGGCAATATTAAACACACAACAAATGTACCATACTGACCCATGCATATTGCACACATGCAACAATATAGATTGGGACAGCTCTGGCAATCTGTGCTCCCAGTGATATTACTCCTCAAACTTATATGTTACTACATTTCTACATGGGATTGGGGGTGCATACCAGCAGACTTTAAACATTTGCAATGACTGTACTGGTATTTTGGTTACTCTGTTGGCTTCCATTTCATATTGTATTGTGACCTCTCATGCAGAAAGGAGGCATATCAGTAGAGTACACATGTTAGATTTTAATAGCATAGATTTCAGTTTCAGATTTCTTACCCTTAAGAACTAAAATGCAACTGTCAGACCTGTTGTAGAATGTGTGTGTAGGACTGGAGGAGGGCTGTTCACCATTACCATCATTTGTGGGTCTTAGCCCAGCCTGTCTTTATGGTCATCTACACCCGTCCTGCTTGGTGAGGCTGGTGGTGGGTATGTGAGCCTCATTGACATTCATGTGTGTGACCTATTGACGTCCACAGTTATTTGGGCCATCACATGTACTGCAGTGGGAGTTGTCACCTTGTGTAGTACTGCCTACTATGTTGACATAAGTATTTTTTATGGATTTCTTGCTGCCCCATATAGCTGTTAGCTGTCTGCTGCTATCCCATTTAGCCAGCCAATTCCCTTGCATGCTTGCATCCATACAATACATACAACTATCAGAACATACTACTCCATTCAGTAATTGATAAGAAGGTTGACTTACCTTGTTGCTGGGCCAGTATTGAGGATGGTACGGGAGGGTTGACTATGTCAGATGCACGTAGTACACTCCCTATACATGGTAAAGCACAGGTAGTGTCCTGTTTGGCATCCCTTTTCCTGTATGTGCATGTTGGAGACAGGTATCAGTCCCTGGATCCCTACAGTGTCAGTGTGTGTAATATGTGTTGCCTCTTTGCCAAGGCCTGGGCATACTGGGCATGCCTTCTTCTGCCTACAGCGGCAGATTCAGGAAGTTCCTCCTCTGAGTCCCTCTGTGCCTTTGCTGGCCTTGGCAATGGTGGGAAGCTGTGTGGCCCTGCCCCATGCTGTTCCTGCTGCAGCTGTTTCTGCAGGATCATATTGTGTAGCATGGCACATACTATGAACATTTGTGTACATGTAGCTGGAGAGTACTGCAAGGCTCCACCAGATATGTCAAGACAGCAGAACCATGACTTGAGCATCCCAAACACATGCTCTACAATGACCCTGGTTTGTGTGTGTGTGTGTGTGCCTCTTTATGGTGTTCTTGTATGGGTGTGTGTGTGCATTTCTGATGGGTCTCCTCAGCCACAGCTCCAGTGCATGGCTAACATCCCCCACTAGATGGCCATATGATTTGTCCCCCCTGGCAAACCCCTGATACAGCTGTGAGCAATGCCAGATGTGGGAGTCGTGATAGCTTCTAGGGCTGCCAGTACACATGTTTATGATAAAGCCTTGGGCATCACATATGACCTGGCAGTTGATGGAGGGGAAGCCCTTGCGGTTTATGTAGACCCTACCCCACTCACCAGGTGGTGCTTTGATGTGGATATGTGTGCAGTCTATAGCACCAACAACCTCAGGGTATTCTGCTATATAGTGGAAGAGAGACATACTTCTGGTCAATGCCTCATGGCTGCTGGGGAAATATATGTGCTCACTGACATGCTGACATGGCATCCAGGAACTGGTGGAGTACCCTGGATGCTGATGCCTGTGAGACCCCCATTATATCCCCAGTTGGTCTTTGGAAGGTACCTGTGGCTAGTATTCTTAAGCCTACACATACCTTGGTACTCACTGGGATGGGTTCCCCTCTGTTGTTTCTGTGTGTGAGGTGTGGCTGGCACAGCTCGATGATTTGCTGTAGAATGTCCCTGTCTACCCTATAGTGCTCCACTATCTCCAGCTCATGTAGGCCCTGGTAGGTTACCCTGAGTCTGTACACTCTTCTCCTTCTCCTCCTCCTCCTCCTCACTGTGGGTCAGTTGTCAGCATTCTCCTCCTCACCATCCTCAGTCTCTAGCACATATTGGTGGATTAAAGCAGCAGCCTCTAACATTTCTAGTTAGTTTTCCCAGTTAAAAATCCCCCATCTGTGTACACCGGTGATGTAAAGTTTGTGGGAAAAAATAGTCTGGAAGGTGTTTGCATAGTTTATAGTAGTGTGCTGAGCTGCTGCATGTGTAACTGGCTGATTCTGATACATTCCACCTGCTGGCTATGCTAGTTCTCCTTGATTGTCTTCCTACTGCTGTTTCCCCCTAAAGCCAGTCTGAAAGTTGTTTGCATAGTTTATAGTAGTGTGCTGGGCTGCTGCATGTGTAATTGGTGATTCTGATACATTCTACCTGCCAGCTATGTTAGTTCTCCTTGATTGCCTTCCTACTGCTGTTTCCCCCTCCCATTTCCTCCCTATTTAAGCCCTGAGCCTCGCCGCACATACCCAGTGCTCAAATGTAAACAGTGCTGCCATTTCATCTTTTTTTTTCTTTTTTCTTTTTTTTTTTTATTTCTGTTTAAAACCCGGTGTGCGGTACACACACACACATTTAGGCTATGTACACACTTCTCAGGCACATCTGACACACCCCCTTCCTTAGTTGTGCTTAGCTAAGGGCAAACATGGGCCACAGAGCTCCAGTGACCTTACAGCAAGTATGACACAACCCCTTATGATGTCATTTAGCTCTTACACTTGCACTGTTTTATTGCTGCACCTACATGGTTAGGTACAAGCTGACACTTTGAATAAATATGTGATTCAGTATAAATCCCCTCATTTGCATACCCCAGTGTGTAGGTCATTAGTTACTGCACTAACACAAACCCTTTCCCCTTAACAACCAGTGCTCCCTGCTATTGCTTACATTCTGCATGCCATTGACTATAATGAAAAAATGCAGTTACTGCATTAACACAGACCCTTTCCCCTTGACAGCCAGTGCTCCCTGCTATTGTTTACATTCTGCATGCCGTTGACTATAATGGAAAATGCAAAATTAACTTAAAATTGAGTTTTCAAATTTTTTTTTATTTTCAGCACAATCCCATTTGCGCGCCGCTGCCCTATTCTTAAATGGCCGAGATCGGCCAAAAAAATAAAGTTTACTTTTCATAATAATTAATCACTTTTTAATGCCAATGGCCTTATATTTGGCCATTGGCATGTCTAATGTGCATAGTACATGCTTTTCCACAAGCTGTCATGCCTCCGTTTTTTTCAGTTACAGAAATGTACAAGGTTATTTTCTGAGTACATTTCTGCACTGACACTGTTCTAGCACAGAGACCTGGCAGCTTGGTGAATCGCTAAATCACCTCATTTGCATGGTTTTCACGAGCAAATGAGGTGATTTGTGTATTTGCTAGTTTTCCATGCTAGAACAATGGCACTATCCTGGATCGCTCAGCGGCCATTTTCCATGCCAGAGCTCCTACACTATTCCTGCATGGAAAATACGGCTTGCTGTATCCCGGGGAAAGACTTTCATGAAACACACAGTAATTGTGGGTCACAGACAAGTGAAGACTTAAAGAGAAAACTTGAATCTCCCACAAATGGTTACATCACAGTGTTGTAGGTATATTAAAATGCATACAGTGTCACAATACACAAGCGAAGGTGGGAAATAGAACCTATAGCCACAAGCATATTCAAATTATAAGTCAAAGCCGGAATCAGCTGAGACACTGGCATAATTTGGTGGAAAGCTGCATTTAAAATCGCAGTAATTTCATCAAACCTGGCATATTGATAAAGCAGTTATATGAGGTTTGTACCAGTGGAATGTAGAATGTAGCTCATACATAAATCCCCACGAAATATTGTATCTGTCATTCTCTAAAGTGCAACAAACATGAACATCAGTGAAAAATTATGTCACAATAGTCTCCTAAGGGGAGAATTAAACCTACTGCATCATCATATGTAAGTTACAAAAGCAGTGCCTAACTACATGCAGAAGTGCACAGAAGCATCCACCCACAAACATATATAACATCAGCAGTAGTGCTACCTCTGAATATTGAATGTGCAACTTAAGTGCCAATACTGTATAAATCAAGGCTTACCACTTGCCCCCCCCCCCTTCTGTGGAACAGTCCCTATGGGGTTATTTGTGTCCTGTGAAAAAACAAGGACATTAGCAAATGAACTTTGATGTTAGGACAAAAAATAGTCCCTTAGATTCCTGCTGCAGTTGTTTTATAATATTACTGTTTCACCTGAAGCAGTCTGACATTATAGAATAGATCAGAAACAACTGAAATAATACAACAGTGACCTTGTATGTAGGCAAAATACTGAAGACCAGTCCTTTTCACTGCATGTAAGTATGTATGTATGTATGTATGTATGTATGGTTTGTCTTGCAAAATCATTTCCAAAAAATAAAGTCCCACTTGATAAGATGGCAACCCAATAAAAAAAACCCTTACCTTTCCTGACTCCAGCTATAAGAACTGATCAGATTGTTAAAATAAAGACTTCAGTTGCTGAATCAGTTATACTCACCCCAGGACTCTCTAAGGTGCTCCAGACTCCTCTTGTGCAGATAAGCATTCTCTGCAATTGCTTAAGGGCTAAGGAGAAAGAAGCAGGAGTGTGTTAGATATGTGCATGCCACACTTTGGCAGTTTGCATGTAAAAGTAACCCAGGGATTACTTACAGTACATAGGTAGTGGGTGAGCTCTAACCTCAGCTTTCTATTAGCCCAGCAGGTCAGGACTACATCTCTGAGGTCACTGTAGTGTTGACAGTACTGTGTGCCTATGTAGGAGATCCCTGTGTTATGTGTTAAGTCCTGTCCCAAGCTATTCTAGGCCTCTGCTTTGTATCGAGGGCCTTCATAACCCTCTTCCAGGAACCTTTGTTTATAAATTTGGCATAGAAGGTGGAGGAATATCTTGAATTTCTCTACACACCACCTTTATGTATAAAATGCAACATTGCTGTCTCCCTGAGATGCCTTTGTTGAGCATGTGGAAAGCTGCATACACTAACAGAAAGAAATTAATGGTCACACCCATTTTGCTAAACAGCAAGCACTTTTTTGTGTGACCACTGGTGGGACAGCCTAATATATGTACTGTATGACAATATATGAACATAGCAGTTTGAGGTGTGAAACATGGCAGCTAGTATGTATATGCTTCTAGTGAACAATGCATTACAATGGCTCTGCTTCCAGCATGTGTTATGTGGAATTACAGATATCACCCAAAGCTGTAAGGTGAACTGTGAATGTGCAGTGATGCCTACAGGTGTCCATTTGTATGCACGGCATTACTTAGACTTTATCACAGGTGTTGGCCAGTCTGTACAGTGCACAAATTAAGCAATTCAGAAATATGTATAATTTTTGTACCTGGACACCTAAAAACACCCAAATGAAACTGGTATAAGTACAAGACGACTAAGCCCAATTGCACTATTGAAGAAGACATGAAGCAGCAGTGTCATTCCAAATCATAGTACTTGCCTCAAACAGAGCACCTGCTTTACCTTTAATAAGGTAAGCCTAAACTATTTAACCTTAATTTACTAAACTATTGTGCACTGATATCATCATCATCAGCAGCCCCCTTTTTTCCCATTTTCTACATGGGGTCAGGGTATTGTGTTAACTGTCGCTATCTTCCTCTATTCAATGCCACACTCCTGCTTTATTCAGCAGTCACACCTGATTGTCACAGATCATTTTCACATAATCCATCCACCTTTTAGCTGGATGTCCTCATTTCCTCTTACCTTATTCCTGTCTGTCCCAAATCTTCTTCATCAGATTGTCTTCTGCTTTTCTGCACGTGTCCAAACCACAGTAATCTGTTATCTTTGATCTTTTCTGCAATTGGAGCTCCTTTGGCTTCTGCTCTTACATCCTCATTCCTTTGTCTGTCCTGCAGTGTGCATCCTACCAACCTTCTCGGGCACTTAATTTCCATCACCTGTAGCTCCTTTATCTGCTCTGCCTTTCCTGTCCAGGTTTTTGTTCCATACACTAGTACTGGTTGCACCACTGTCTTGTACACCTTACTTTTCAGCTTCTTTGGCATTCTTCTGTCATAGACTACACCTGACACTCTATGCCAGTTAGCTGCAGCCTCTCTGATTCTAACTTTGACCTTTTCATTCAGACTGCCCTTCTCCTCAACCACTCCTCTCAGATACTTGAAGTTATTTACCTGTTCCATTATCTTCCATTTTATCTCAGTTCTCAGCTTTTTCTGATTTCCCCAATTTGTTACCATTACCACTGTCTTATATATTATATTATTTATTTATTTATTGACATTTGTTAACTGGGTTAGTCCAGCTGGGTTAGAAACCCATTTTCAGTGGAGACCCGAGGAGAAAAGCTCCAGTTATATTTAATATACATGTTATCAGAGAAGACAATATCAATTTAGTTACATTGTGTATGTTTTACAGAGAAAAAACATTTACAGTTAGTTACATTCATTTAACATTTTGCAGAAAAAAGATTCCCATTTAGTCTACAGTATGAGAAAGTTGTGTAGTAATGGTAAAACAAGGTCCAGGTACATCTAGAAATCTGCTAGCCATATATAAAGATAAAGCAAAAAGAGGGGTAAGATATATATATATATATATATATATATATATATATATATATATATATATATAATAGGATGAGTAGAGAATGGATTAAGAGTAGGATAGTATGCCAGCATAAGGCCTTGTATATGTAATAATCTTTAGTGATGAAGAATACCACGTGATTAGAAAGTGTATTAGTTTTATACTTTGACAGATTTGGGAGGCTGTTTTTTGCAGTCTAGGTAGAATGGGTGGGAGTTACGAACTTTGAAAGTGGGGGTTAGGAGAGGTTATGGCAGGGACAAGTTTTGGAGTTGAGCAGATGATGTTTAAGTTCCTTTTTAAAGTGAGATGGGTGTATAATGGCACATAGGTCTAAGGGAAGTTTGTTCCAGGACTGGGAAACTGAGCATTTGTATAGTAATTTGTCCACATTTTTCTTTAGTGGATAGACTGCTAGTAGTTGCTGGTTTGAAGTGCGCAGAGACCGAGATGGGGAGTAGGTGGATACAAGGGTAGAGAGAGCTGGACAGGAAGATGGTCTATATAGTATAGAGTGTACAATTTGGAATTGTGATATTAACAATAGTTGTGTGAATTCAAGCCATTGCAGGGAGTTTATGGCAAGGCCTGTCTGTGCTTAGTTTCATCCCATGTGCCTTCAGTTTTGTATTCCATTGCTCTATATTTTGCTGGAGTTTTTGCTCAGAGTCTGCCTGGTAATGTCACATTGTCTGCATACAGCAACTTTGTTAATCTGTCTCCTCCAACCTGTTTGCTAATGTAGTCCATCATCAGTATGAACAGCTGTGGGCTCAGAGCTGAACCCTGGTGTACACTCACTCCCACTGAAAACCCTTTTGTGAGATGGAACACTGTTTATACATGTGTCATTCGGTCCTTGTACATAGCCTGCACTAATTCTACCAGTGTTTCTGAGATTCGAACCAATGCAGTACTGCCCAGATCAGCTTTCTTGGGACCTTGTCATATGCTTTCTCCACATCTAGGAATGTCCACTTGGACTCTTTCCTCATCTCTAGCTTCTTCTCAACTATCTGTCTCACTGCAAACATTGGGTCAGTTGTGCTACATCCTGAACTCCCATCTTACATTCTTTCTACTACTCTGCGTAGCCATCAGAACTTTCATGCAATGTGATAGGAGTATGATGCCTCTGTACTTCCCACAGTTATGGATGTCCCCTCTGTTCTTGTACACTCACACGGGTATGCTTATTTGCCAGTTATCTGGGATACACCTTTCTCTCCACACTGCTATTAGTACCCTCAGGAGCCTTTTCTCCCCTATTTCACCCAGCATCTTTATCATATCTGCTGTGACCTCATCTGAGCCTGCTGCTTTCCCTGACTTAATTTTCTTTAGTGCTGTTCTTACTTCTTCTGAGGTGGGCTCTTCTTCTTCTTTTCTTATTGCAGGCTGTTCATAGGTTCATAGGTTGGTACTAGGCTATCGGCCTTAGGGGCTATACAAGCCTAGCCATAACAATTCCCTGGCTATTTCTTCCCACACTATTTACTTCCCTGGACCCCTGTCTAGCAGGGTGACTGACATGATCCCTGGGGTGAATTTCCTTTCTCCCATCCAATCATCAATGTTTCTTTTGAAGAGGGCCAAAGAGGTGCTCTGCTTGACATGTATGGGTAGTCTATTCCAGAGTCTGGGGAGTCTTTGGGTCAGGAACCTATCCTTCCAGTATGTTTTGTTTATTGTGATGACAAGGTTTAGATCCTTGGAGCATGTGGCTCTGAGGGATTGGGATTTCCTTAGGTGTAGCATGTCCAACAGCTCTGGGTTTGACATGGCCTTGTATGTTAAGCAGAGATTGCCTCGGAGTAGATGATATGCGACAGAGTATAGCTGGAGTTTTTTAAGGCGGTCAGCATAGGGCATCTGCTTTAGGCCTGTGATTCTTTTAGTGAGGTATTTCTGCGGCCTTTCCAGTTGTTGCAGATGACTTGAGAAGCACATAACAAATGGGGCATTGTATTCTATAATGGGTCTAATGAGGGATGAGTACAGTGGGACAATGACCTCCTTTTTTCTGGATGAAAAGCCCTTAGTGATAAGGTGTGCCACATAGAAGGATTTTCTGACTCTTGTGGCAATGTGGTTATTGAATGTGTGACCACTGTCCACCTGTGTCGCTAAGTCTCTTATCACACTTTCGGTGTTTAGTGTACTGCCTCCTATAGACTTCCGCAGTGGTGCAGCGGTAGCATTGTTGCTTCACAGCAAGAAGTTCTCCCATTTGATTCTCAGCTGGAGTGCGGGGAGTCCCTTCTGTGTGGAGTCTGCATGTTCTCCTCACGGTTGGGTGGGTGTTTGAAAGACATGCATAAATGGGCGTGTCTTCGTTGAAGGTTGAACATCGAGCTGGCACCTTGGCGTTCATGAAAATCTACTGCCAATCATTAGTGGACTGGAGTCCCGCTGTGGCGACCCCTAACCGGGAAAAGCCGAAAGACAACAACAACAGTGTACTGCCACCTATGTGGTAATTCACGGGTACATGTTTTTCCCAAAGGGGATAACTATACATTTCTTGGCACTGAGCTTGAGCCCATGGCTCTGGCACCAAGCATCTGTTTCTGAAAGGTCCTTTTGTAGAGTATTGATATCATTTGGGGATTCAGTAATGGCTCCCAGTTTGCAGTCATCTGCGAACTTTGTTAGCCAGAGTCCCTTAGTGTTGGCCTGTACTTCAGAGAAGTAGAAGCCAAACAAGAGAGGTCCCAGGACTGAACCCTGAGGTACTCCACTTGTCACTTGTCTGGAGCTGGATTTGGAGTCAGCTAATTTTACAGTGTGGGATCTGTCAGTAAGCCAGTTGGCAACCCATCGAGTGACATAGGGATTAATGCGCAGCTTAGTAAGTTTATCTATGATTCCAGAGTGGGGGATGGTGCCAAAGGCCTTGGCGAGGTCCAGATAGGCTGTGTCTTTCCCTCGTCCATGGCTCTGGAGACTGATTCGAAGAAGTCAGTCAGATTCAGGAGACAAGATTGGCCCTTCATGAACCCAAACTGGGTGGGGTTCAGTGTTTTCAAGTTGCCAATGTCTTTGTTTATAAGTTCCATGATAATACGTTCCATGGCCTTGCAGATCAGGCTTGTCAGACTGATGGGGCGGTAGTTCCTGGGATCCAAGGTGGATCCCCCCCTTTTGGAGTGGGATAACTGTAGCTGTGTGCCACTCAGTGGGCATGAAGCCTGAGGTGAGGGTATGATTGATCATGACACTTAGGTGAGGTGCCAGTTCATTTTGTAGTTCATGTAGTACACAGCCCGGGATGTCATCTTGTCCCATGGATGCTGTATTTTTAGCTTTGGAGAGTGCATTTTTTATCTGTGTGGCCATTATTACTGGAATTTGGCAATCTTCCGATATTGAGATGGGTCATTTAGGGAGTGAGAGGGGGGTGAAGTTGGTACTGAATCAATCTGCCAGGATATTGGCAATATCCTTGGGATCAGTATATTTAATATCATTCTGTTGTAGCTCAGAGCAGATCTGAGCATTGCCATTTAGATTCTTGACATAGTTATAGAATGCCTTGTGGTTGTCTGTGGAATCTTTGGCAATTTTATTTTCGTAACTAGCTTTGGAGGCTTTTATGAGGGATCTCAGCTTCTTACTGAAGCTGGTAAGGGAGTTTTTTGCATCCTGAGATTTTCCTTTTTACTGCAACAGTTTCTTCCTTTTGTTGTAAAGTTTGTTTATGGCAGGGAACCACCAGATTGGCTTCTTTTTTTGGAGGAGAGCATCTTGGTTCTATTTGGGATGGCACAATTCATGCATGAGTGGATGTGCTTATACAGTGCCTTAGTGTAGGACTCAGCAGTCAAACTTTCATTCCCATCTGCATGGGTGTCATGAAGTTTGTAACTTCTGACTTGAGTAGCATGAAGTTGGCTTTGGAGAAGTTTTTTATGGAGGTTTCCTTACTGGGGGGTGGGAGTTGGATGTGGATTTTAAAAGTAGCTTATGGTCTGATCTGACCAATGAGAGGGGGTGACCATAGGTGTGGAGCATTGATTTTCCATGTTGGTAATGACCAGGTCTAGGATATTGGAGCCCCTGGTGGGACTATGGATTAGTTGATCCAGGGCATTGGAATTTATGAATTCCAAGAACCGCTGGGCAAAGGTGTTGGAACATGATTAATTTTCCCAGTTAATGGCAGGGTAGTTGAAATCACCCAATATTAGGGTATTTGGTTGTATATTAATATTTTCCAGTATGTTTAGAAAGGTGTAGTGAGAATCTTGGGGCATGGTGGGGGATCTGTAGCAAGCTACAATTTGGATTGCAGTCTTACCTAGTGTTAGTTGCACCTGGAGAATTTCAGATGAATTGTGTTGAGCAACTAGCCTGGTGGTGTGAGGTGAATATGGACACTCGTCCACCTTTAGTGTTTCGATCCTGGTTTGGTGGCCGAAAAGTGTGGTAAGAGTTGTAGCCTGGTATTGCAGGGGTACTCTCTGGAGCCTTGAACCAGGTCTCAGTTACTGCACAGATATCAATGTTCTCCATTTTTAGGAGTGCCTCGAGAGAGTGCATTTTTAGGTTTAGACTTCTAGCATTGAGTAGCATTACCTTCAGATTTTGCATGCTTGTACCTGTTACGGTGGTGATTTTGTCCTTTGAACTTTGCCTAAAAAAGGTACTATAGGGGTGGCAAGAGCCTTTGCCAGTAACCTGAATCCCAGGGGCGACAGTTACAGACCATCTCTGGCAAAGCATCATGGTCTGTCGATCATGTCGTCCCAGGCAGACAGATACTGGATCCCCTTTGAATGACACCAGAAGCTTAGCCAATTGTTGAAGTCAATCATTTTGTCCTTATATTGTGGTATCATTCTGGGCGAAGGCAGGAGGCTACTGTGGCAGTACAGCTTCTGTGGGGTTTTCTTCATTCAGAAGCTGCTGGAATTACTTCTTCCATCTGCCTTTGATGCCCTTTGGATTGGTGAGCAGGTTATTGCTGGCATCTCTTATGAAGGATATCTGATAGTTATCTTCCTTTTCCTTGCAACCTGATAGAGTTTCTTTGTATTATCTGCTAAATCATTTTCCAGAAGTTGGTAGAGTGCCTCCAATGCCCTAGTCTTTGCTACTGCAACTCCTTTCTTAGCCAGCCAGTATCCATTCTTAGCCTGGTGGGTCTTTTATATCTCCCACTTTTTCTTGCATTCCTTCTTCCTTTTGATGACTGCAGTCTGATTGCCATGAGTCTATCACTAATTCTGATGATATCCCTCACTGTCTTCTGAAGCCTCTCTCTCACCACAATTCCCACACCATTTCTAGCCTGTCCCCCTCCTGACTAGTAGATTCTGGATCCTAAGCCAAGTGACTTCTCCTATCTTGTGGATGCTATGCACCACAGTAGATGCTCAAAGCAGTTGGTCTGTACAACTCTTCCCCCCCTCCTGCCTACACCTCCATTCATTGGTGAGTTTGAGATGGAAGCACTCATAATGTTTTTTTCAGATGTGTGCAGAACCCCACAGAGAAACAGGGAGAACATGCAAACTCCAAACAGGCATTGGTCGGAGATCAGCTCGAACCATGTACCCTGTGCATGGGAGATGAAGACCTTAACCATTATACCAACTGGTCTTACTGCACTGATAGCTGCTTCATTAATTAATGACATATTAAGGGGTGACATCACTTTCAAGGATATATAACAAATGTGAACTGAGAGAAGTACTCCTAGTACTGATAATTGCTGTGTGTAATCATCATGAAGTGAAGGTAAAATATATACATCTGTACTTCCTCAGTTCACCTGTGTAAATCATTTATCCTGTACTTGTAATACATGTGTGTAAAACCAAATGACTGTTAAATATCTTATTAGTCCACCATATCTGCCAAACTGTTTTATGCAAGGTTGCATCAATGTTATCCAGGAGAACTGCAATAATACAGCTGTTGTACTGTGTGTGTGTGTGTGTGTGTGTGTGGGGGGGGGGGGGGTAATTTTGGTCATTACTGTTATGTAACTAACATCAGATGCACAGCCTGATTACAGAAATAGGAATTCCAGACATACAGGTAGCATGATGTATGGGGCACACCCAACCATGATGTTCATACCAGTGTTTTGTGGATCTACAGATCAATGTCTAAAGGACAGGAAAAGCAGAATACCGATGAGTCTGCTGGTCAAGCTAAAAGAAAGACCAGGTTTTAAGATGAAAATGTGGTGCTTATCCATGTCTTCTGTGTCAGTGGCTGATGGCTGCTTGATATGTTTGCTGCTGACTGGGCCTACCATGACCACACTTGGAAGCAAATGGTGGTAGATATAAATGCTATTTGTGACCAGGTCCATACATATGCAATGGTCCAGCACAGAACCAGCAACATTATTCATGCTGCAAAACAAAGAGCTGCCCACCTGGGATGGGAAGGAAGGTTGACAGGTGGTGGGCTGTCAATTAATTCACTTCTGATGGCAGTGGAAGGGTTTCTAGTCTTCCTCAGTTGCACTGACACCTTAACTAGGTCACACATTGTGAGGAGGGGTGTTGGGCAGAGGTTTACTGGGCAATGAGAATATCTGCTGAAAATGCCCCAGACATTTACTTTAGTAGAACATGTAAGTCCTCCACAGCCTTTCCTCTTTGGCCTAGTTAATGTTGTCTGTTTGGGTTATATAGAAACATCAGGGATTCCACCACAATGACCCTCTGTTCACTCTGTGGTTTTGTATAAATACTATTCCAACCCTTCGTTTAGTGGTATGTGTCTAGTACTGCGTTGTACTTATAGATTGCATTGTACTTTGCTGTGTTCACAGATGATCCTTTATCCAGTACAATCTCTGTGGAACTGCCACTGCCTGAGGACAGAGGATTTGTTGCATCTGAGGATAATGGTGGGAATGAGCTGGCACAGTCAAGGAGTATAGTATGTATGCAGGAGGAAGGGAATATGACCATAGCACCCCCTACACAGTCCACGTATGCCTGAAAACCCTGAGGAGAAACACACTAGACAGTGATGACAGGTTGCTAGATACACCATCAGTCGGGGATGTTTGAAACCCCATACAGGATACATAACAGGATCTGCTGGTGACTCCTTTAGGTGGGGAGGGCATACAATGGGGTGAGTACTGAATCTTGATGGAGACATAATTACTGCCATCCTCCTGAAGTTGGTGTGTCAATGGCCACAACCCAAAGCATGTGCAGGGCCATAATGTTGGCACAGTGTAGTACCACCACAACCATGACACAGTCAGTGAGGCTGATACAGGGTGTGTGAGATGATCTCTGCAAGGGCATGTACACATGTATGATTGTTTTAATAGACTTAACCATTTACTGGAATATTCCCTGCCCTCTTTAGTTCACTTGCCAAGTATGAGGTGCTGTTCACAATATCATGCGTGTGGTACGTCTACATATGGTAGCCATCATGGCTGTGGATGAGGTAGACCACACTCACAGAGCATGAACATGTTCACTGCTACATCTGTTGTAGAGGTATCTACATGCAGGAGAGGATGTCTGAGGTACTGGTTGGCAGTCATGGCAGTGACCAGTCTGATGATGGGTATCGATGACAGTCATACAATCTGTCTACATCTAGCCAAGGGTGTGGTACAGATAATGTTACTACTGGTAGAGGTAGCACCCATGGATGGGTGCATAGACTGAATCTTCATCTCTCTAGCATGCATACCCTGGACCTATTCACTAGATCAACATACAGTGCTACATCTTCTTCTGAGGCTGTGTCCTAGCAGACACACAGTCACACCACACACAGACACACACACACACACACACACACACACACACACACACACACACACACACACACACACACACACACACTTCCTGAGACAGTGGGGTTTTGAAGCACATTTCACATTATACCCCCCTTATCTCAGCTCATACATGCAACTGAATATTTTCTCATAAATTTCTTCCACACTCACACATCTCCCTATGAAAGGCATCCACACAAGTGCTCCATCCCCACCTACACAAATGATAACTGCTTCCTGTCCTTTGTACATTGTTATTTGGCTTCCTTATGGCTGATGCACAGTGTGGCCAGTTTATGTATGGGTGGCACAGTCTGGTGTTTTGGTTTACATGCATCAGTTTGAATGTAGTGTATCTAGTTACTAAGCTTTCTTAGGGGTTGAGGCTATATGTGAGCTGCTGCCTCTTTCATAACACCACAGCATACTGCATACTCCTCCATTTAGCATAGTCATCCCGTGCAGCTAACTCCTCCAGTGACCCTTCATCTGGCTCCACCTCCACTACCTGGAGCTCTGAATTGCCCACCTCCTGCAACTGGGCCCTCTGCTACATCTGCCTCCTTGGTATCATATCATATTTTATGTATTTATTTAACATTTATTAACCTGTGAGGCGACAACGCTAACTGATGCACCACTGCACCTCCATATTAGATTGTACATGCAGTTAATATTTTTGCACGGGTGCTGGAATCATACTAAAAGGTGCCACCTAATGTGTCCAGAGAGCAAAAGCATGACTTCAGCCCAAACACACCTTCAATATTGTTCCTGGTTTGTGACTGTGAAGAATTGTACCCTTGATCTGCTTCATTTTATGAATATCCAGTGGGTATCATCACTCAACATTCTAGAAAGTATCTGGCATCACCAATAAGATGGCCTTTGGAGAAATCATCCCTTGAAAAATGGTTATTCAGTTGATGGGTGTGTCATATGAGTGAGTCATAGAAGCTGCCTGGGTGGCCTGCACATGTGGCTTGTTGGTCTAGGGGTATGATTCTCGCTTAGGGTGTAACAGGTCCTGGGTTCAACTCCCGGACAAGCCCTGAGTTTATCCACACCTTTCAGCCCCAGAACTTGGACCGAAGCTCCAAATGCGGTGGTGTTTCCATATTCATAAAGGATGCGTACATCTCCACACTGGTAGCCCAACATAATGCATCTGAGATACTTCAGGTGCAGCTAACATTGGGTAAGGCCGCAATTCAGGTGGTAGCCTTCTATAGGTCCCCAACCATGTCCCAAGACTCACACTCCATGTTCATAAGCACCCTGGAGAATATTAAGGTCCAAACTAACACTCTCATACTGGACGACTTCAACTACCCCTCCATTAGCTTGGAAAACTGCTCATGTACCAATACACTTGCCCAACGATTTCTGAAATTCATTAATTCCAATGCCCGGGACCAGCTCGTTCTTACCCCCACTAGAGGTAGCAACATTTTTGACCTGGTCATTACTAACATGGGTGACCATTGCTCTACACCAATAGTCAACTCCTCCCTGGTTAGATCTGACCACAAACTAATCAACTTGGAAATCCACATCCCTCCCACCCCCACCCACAAAGGTAACCATGATGAAAAACTTCTCCAAAGCTAACTTTGGGATCCTAAAAACAGAGGTGGCGAACTTCACGCACCCATGCAAATGGAGATCAGTTGCATGATTGCCGAATCATACACCAATACACTGTACGAACATGTACACAAATTCATGGATCTCACCATACCCAATAGAACCAAGATGCTCTTCTCCAAAAAAAGGAAGCCAATCTGGTGGTCCCCTGCCATAAACAAAATGTACAACAGAAGGAGGAAACTGATGCGGAATAAGGTGAAGTCCCAAGAATGGAAAAACTCCCTTATAGGCCTCAACAAAAAGTTGAGATCCCTCATCAAATCCTCTAAAGCTAGTTATGAAAACAGAATTGCAGCAGATAGTAAAGATAATCACAAGGCCTTCTACAATTATGTAAAGAATCTCCACGGCAATACCCAGATTTGCTCTGAGATACTGCACAATGGTAACTCCTATACTGAGCCAACAGATATTGCCAATATACTGGACGACAGATTCAGTGCCAACTTTACCCCTCTCTCCCCCCAAGGAACCAGTCACAATACCAGTAGATTGCCAGGCATCCAGTATTACTGCTCCACAGGTTAAAACATCACTGTCCAAGGCCAATAATACAGATTCTATGGGTCCTGACAATATCCCTGGCTGTGTTCTACATGAACTACAGAGTGAACTGACACCTCACCTGTGTGCCCTGTTCAGTCACAGCCTCACTTCAGACTTTGGCCCTACCAAATGGCACACTGCTACAGTCATCCCTCTCCACAAAGGAGGAGCAACTACAGACCCTGGGAACTATCATCCCATTAGCCTGACGAGTCTGATATTTAAAGCTATGGAACACATCATCATGGACCTAATAAACAGGATATAGGGAATCTCCAAACTCTGGATCCCACACAGTTTGGTTTTGTGAAGGGTAGATCATGCCTGCTTAGCTTGGTCAACTTCTTTGAGTCAGTCACCAGAGCTGAGGATGAAGGCAAGGTAGTTCATACAACCTACCTTGATCTGGCCAAGGCCTTTGATACCATTGCCCACTCAGGAATCATAGAAAAGCTCACTAAGCTAGGCATCAGTCCCTATATCACTAGGTGGGTTGCAAACTGTCTCACAGCTAGAATCCACAGTGTGAAAGTAGCTGACTCCAATCACCAGTGGAGTCCCACAGGGTTCGGTCCTGGGTCCTTTCCTGTTTGGTATCTTCTTATTTGAAGTCCAGGCCAACACGAAGGGACTCTGGCTGACAAGTTCACAGACAATTGCAAGTTGGGAGCTATTATTAACTCCCCAAGTGATGTTGACATCCCCTTTGGAAAAACCCAGTTCCCATGAATTACCACATTGATGGTAGTCCACTGAACACAGAAGGCATTATAAGAGATCTGGGAACACAGGTTGATAGCAACCTCTCTTTTGACCACCACATTGCCACTGTAGTCAGAAAGTCATTCTATGTGGCACATCTCATTACTAAGGGTTTTGCATTCAGGAAGAAAGAGATCATTGTCTCCCTCTACTCTTCCCTCATTAGGCTAATCATTGAGTACAATGCCCCATTTGTCATGTACGTCACTAAACACCTGCAACAACTGGAGAGGCCACAAAAGTACCTCACAAAGAGGATCCTAGGCCTCAAACATTTGTCCTGTATGGACAGACTAAAAAAACTCCAACTATTCTTTGTCTCATATCACCTACTTAGAGGTGATCTCTGCTTGACTTACAAAGCCATGTCTGACCCAGCTCTGTTATAAATGCTACATCTGAAGAAATCCCAATCCCTGTGCATCACACGCCACAGAGACCTCAGCCTCACTATCACAATCAACAGAACATGCTGGAGGGACAGATTCATAACCCAGAGACTGCCCATGCTATGGAATAGACTTTCAATACATGTCAAGTAGAACACCTCACAGGCCCTCTTCAAGAGAAATCTTGATGAGTGGATGGGAAATAGAAAATTCACCCCAGAAATCACTCCATTGGCTTTACTCGACAGAGGCACTGGGAACTAAGGTCGGGTGACACAATGCCAGGGTAATCCTATGGGCTAGGCTTGTAAAGGCTCCAGGGCCATTAGCCTAGTACACACCTATGGAACCTATAAACCTATAGATGATACTCTGTGCATTACGGATCTCCTGGTAGTTGATGGAATGATACCCTTTGTGGTTCAGGTAACTTAGGCTCGTAGGTTCATAGGTTGTTACCAGACTAACAACAACTAGGGCCCTTACAAGCCTAGCTGCACATCCTGTATCATTTGGGTCACAAGTATCATGGGCATTTATGGGGGGATGTTAGTAGGGTGGTAACTAAGGATTTTTTTGGGGGGGGGTGTTGGGGTAATACTTTTCTTATTGATGGCCTCTGTCCATAAAGGACATGTGGGCCAGACTGGGGGTAAATTTACGATTTCCCATCCAATTCTCAAGGTTTTGCTTAAATAGGGTCAGGATGAACTCTATTTTACATGGATGGGAAGCCTATTCCTTGGTGCAGGGATCCATTGGGGCACATGTATGTCTCTCAGGCATGTTCTGGTTATGACACAAGTGAAATTCAGATCCCTGGAGGTTTCCTGGTGCTGTTTGTTTTGCACATGTGCAACAGATCCAGCAAGGCTGGGTCTGAGGAAGCCCTGGAAGCCAGGCAAAGATACCTTCTCGGCATACTATAGGAGACTAAATATAGAGACAGATCCTTAAGGCAATCAGTATAGAACATGCTTTGAATTTTCCTGGTGAGAAACCTTTGTTGGCTTTACAACTGTTACAAGTGTCTGATTAGATACATACCAAAGGGGGCATTGTATTCTACTCATCCCTTATCAGACCCCTCATCGAATACAATGCCCCCTTTGTTGGCTTTAAAACTGTTGCAAGTGTTTGGTTAGATACATACCAAAGGGGTCATTGTATTCGATGAGGGATCTGATAAGGGCTGAGTAGAATGACACCATAACTTCCTTGGACCTGGATGCCCTACCCTTACCTATAAATTGTGTGACTTCATCCCACTTTACCAGCTGGGGCCTTAATGTTTATATGGGTGCAGTCTATGGCTACCAGAACCTCAGAGAAACTGGCTATATTTCAGAAGTCCCACATGGTGTTCCCCCCTGTCTTCAATGTCGTACATGGAAACCACATATACTCAACATGCTGCAGTGTGGCATCAAGGACCTGATGGGGTACTATAGGAAGATGCCTGAGATATCTCCACTGTGCCCCAGTAGGTCACTTGAAGGTTATTGTGGCTAGTACAAGTAAATCCATACATACCTTGGTATCCACTGGGATAGGTAGTCCTCAACTCTCACAGGGCTGCAAATAATACAGACTCATGTTTACTATACCCTGTATGGTGTTACTATCCACTCAGTAGTGGTCCATAATATTGGTGTCATGAAGTGCATGATAAGTTAAGAGTGCTCAGATGACATGGTGCCTTCAGGGGTGACAATAAGCATCACTGTGGGTTGTGGCTGTGATTACAGCATGTTGATTACTGGCATGCCCAGCTCTGCTTTATGCTGTTTATACATTTCTGAATCACTCTGTCATTTTGATTTCCCCTTATCTGCATACACCAAGCTGCTCAGTGTAATTATTTTCCTCATAACCATATCGTATGTCCATTAGCATATACTACACCAGGCTTTGCTTCTTCACAGTTACCGCTAGTGGTGTATGCATCTCTGAATCACACACACCCAGTATGTGGCCGCTTATTATACCAATGCACTTACTGCAATGCAACAACATTTTCTGAATCCTAGCTTATGTTTTGGCGGAATGAGATTAATGTCCTTAGTATATAGCTCTGTAATGAGACATAGATTAAATAATAGAGTGTGCACCCCTGTTGCTGTGATTATTTCAGCCAAACCAGTAACACAGATTTAATACTCATAATCTCATTTGTCAGAGTAGTGTGCTTATCTGTAATGGAGAGAAATGTTTTAAGCTAAATTCACAAGAAAGGTTCACTGTAATAACTGTACATTACTGCAGTCTCTTGAGCTGCAGGTTTTATACTCAATTGAATGATTTTGTTAGTGATTTAACATTTTGGTGGACTATTACAGCGTAGGTTAACCCATGAGGCTGTCACTGTGTCTTTGTCTCCTAACAATCTAAGTATAAACTGACCACCTGCTCCAGTTCTGTCACTCTGCTTCCCCCTTCAGCATCCTAGGGCTGCTGCTTTCCCACTACTGTGTGATTGTGACTGCTTTGGATAACAAAGTGGACTGGACGAGACTGTGGCATTGCAGAGTTTACAGATATTGCAGTTTTTAGTTTCATATTCCAGTGTATTTTTTTGTCTTTAGCATCTTGAAATGAAGTGCTCAGGTTTTGTTATATCTACTGTATGCCTGGCTTATGGCTTGGGTCATTTTGGTGATGACGACATCTCCTTAGGAGTATTGGTTCAGTTCCCATCTATATGGTATTCTTTGTGACATAACTTTTATGCATGCTAATACCAGGGACACTAACCTGTGAGGGATATTGCCATATCAGTGTAAAGTACATATAGTTCATAACTATTCTTAAATGTTAACAGTTGCATGTCATGGATGTGAAACAATACTTTCTCCTTTAACATCCTTGGCCTCCTGCTGTCCTCCTCCTGTTTGAGTATGACTAGTTGGAGGCTGAGATAGGGCCCTTGATGAAGAGTTTTCAACAATTTCCATGTGAAGTTCATTAGAGATTTGTCCTCCACAGATGATTTCTTTTGGTAAGTAGCCTATAGAAGCATCATGCAGGATGGAGTAACACAAAACTGAAAACACTATGATCTAAAATAAAGTAAAAATAATATATTATTTTGCATATGCAGTGGTTAGTAAGTGAATCAGTTTCATATTAATATGACAAAATTAATATATCTAAGCACAAAAAATGAGAAAAGCACTGAAAACTGAAATTTGATGAGTCATCTGTCCACATGTAGAGTTGTAATTTGATTCACTCCTCTGGATTGTGTTTGCGAATGCTCCCTAGAGGTTTGCCTTAAAAACACTCATGATTTCTAAGCATCTGGGATGACTGCATAATAATAGAGTTGCAAGTAATATGCCATACTAGACTCAAGAGATTTTGTAAGATAAGTAATTCAATGTAAATCATGCTAAGTGCTTGAAATAAAGTTAACCATGGCTAGCCTGTAATTAAACGATATATGAGTAGTACAGCTGAGTCATAACTGACACATGGCAATACTATGAGCAGTTATCCAAATCATCCACAGAGTACTAATGGCAGAGATGAAGGAGTAGATTACCAGGTCTTACCCCTGGCCAACCTTTACCAGTAAACTCAGTCTGTTCTCAAATTTATGTCACTAGTGTCACAGATAAACACCTTGCCTCTGCACCAACAGACCAGCACAATAAGAATGGGAGATGAGAGATGGACACAGACAATTTAGCTATAATGGATGGGGCTATCTGTGCAAGAAACAGTATTAACTGTTATTTGCTCATTATTTCAACTTTGCAGGATTGCTGTGGTATATGTGAAGCAACTTAAAATATGTTAATGTGTCAAAGTTAAAATTATTACACAACCACAACTTATATCACAATCAAATATCTGAAGAGCATACAAAAGTAAAAATAATGACCGGGTGACGATGGAGTCTTTCTGCAGATGAAAATAACTTACCCTCTTGCCATTTGTCAGTTTAAACAGTTTCTTATCTGGCTTTGCAACAGTAGTGTGCACTTTTCTGAAACAAAATGCAATGTTTTATTATTGTGACATGTAGTTATTTGTTTGCCACAATCTGACATCTAAAGTACATACAGTAAAGTGGATAGAATTGGTTGATACAGAGGCCATGAGTGGATTCAATGGAGGTACCTCTGCTGTTTTGATCAATGTTAAACACTAATCACTGATCTGGTATAACAGTACTAGGTGTCAATTTGTTTTCTAAAATCAGAGTAAAATTAGTATTGCAATAGTATATGCTTTTGTGCATATGTGTGTATGGGGGATGGGGGTGTTACTTTGTATTTAAGATTTGCAAACCAGATATAATTTCTTTTGCTTTCTATCACAAACATCACCACTGCCCACAATAAGTGGATATTTTTGGTGGTTTGTCAAAAGCAGAATGTATGAACAAAACTGATCATTAGTACACTGCTGTAGTATGATAACTGATCATTAGTACATACTGCTGTAGAATGGTAACTGATCATTCGTACTCTGCTGTGGTATGGTAACTGATGATTAGTACACACTGCTGTAGTATGGTAACTGATCATTAGTACACTGCTGCAGTATGGTAACTGATCATTAGTAAACACTGCTACAGTATGGTAACTGATCATTAGTACACTGCTGCAGTATGGCAACTGATCATTAGTACACTGCTGCAGTATGGCAACTGATCATTAGTACACTGCTGCAGTATGGTAACTGATCATTAGTACACACTGCTGTAGTATGGTAACTGATCATTCGTACACTGCTGCAGTACGGTAACTGATCATTAGTACACACTGCAGTACTATGGCAACTGATCATTAGTACACTGCTGCAGTATCGTAACTGATCATTAGTAAACACTGCTGTAGTATGGTAACTGATCATTAGTACTCACTGCTGCAGTATGGTAACTGATCATTAGTACACACTGCTTTAGTATGGTAACTGATAATTCGTACACACTGCTGTAGTATGGTAACTGATCATTCATATACTGCTGTGGTATGATAACTGATCATTAGTGCACTGCTGTAGTATGGTAGTTGATCATTAGTACACACTGCTGTAGTATGGCAACTGATCATTAGTACACTGCTGCAGTATGGTAACTGATCATTAAAACATACTGCTGTAGTATGGTAACTGATCATTAGTACACTGCTGTAGTATGGTACCTGATCATTAGTACACACTGTTGTAGTATGGTAACTGATCATAAGTACACTGCTGTAGTATGGTAACTTATCATTAGCACACTGCTGTAGTATAGTAACTGATCATTAGTAGACACTGCTGTAGTAAGGTAACTGATAATTTGTACACACTGCTGTGGTATGTAAACTGATCATTAGTATACACTGCTGTGGTGTGGTAACTGATCATTAGTGCACTGCTGTAGTATGGTAATTGATCATTAGTACACTGCTATAGTATGGTAACTGATCATTAGTACACACAGCTGTGGTATGGTAACTGATCATTAGTACACTGCTGTAGTACGGTAACTGATCATAAGTACACTGCTGTAGTATGGCAACTTATCATTAGTACACTGCTGTAGTATGGTAATTGATCATTAGTACACACAGCTGTGGTATGGTAACTGATCATTAGTACACTGCTGTAGTACGGTAACTGATCATTAGTACACTGCTGTAGTATGGTAACTTATCATTAGTACACTGCTGTAGTATGGTAACTGATCATTAGTACACACTGCTGTGGTATGGTAACTGATCATTAGTGCACTGCTGTCGTACGGTAAATGATAATTTGTACACTGCTGTAGTATGGTAACTGATCATTAGTACACACTGCTGTAGTATGGTAACTGATTATTAGTACACTGCTGTAGTATGATAACTGGTCATTACTACTCTGCTGTAGTATAGTAACTGATCATTAGTACACTGCAGTAGCATGGTAACTTATCATTAGTCCACTGCTGCAGTATGGTAACTGATCATTAGTACATACTGCTGTAGTATGGCAACTGATCATTAGTCCACCGTAGTATGGTAACTTATTAGTACACACTGCTGTAGTATGGTAACTGATCATTCATATACTGCTGTGGTATGGTAACTGATCACTATTGCACTGCAGTAGTAATGTAACTGATCATTAGGACACACTGCTGTAGTATGGTAACTTATCATTAGTACACTTCTGTAGTATGGTAACTGATCATTAGTGCACTGCTGTAGTATGGTAAGTGATCATTAGTACAACTTATACACTGCTGTAGTATGGTACCTTATCATTAGTACACAGTACACTTCTGTAGTATGGTAACTGATCATAAGTATACTGCTGCAGTATGGTAACTGATCTTTAGTACACAATGCTGTAGTATGGTAACTGATCATTACTACACATTGCTGTAGTATGGTAACTAATCATTAGTACACTGCTGTAGTATGGTAAGTAATCATTAGTACACACTGCTGTAGCATGGTAACTGATCATTAGTACACTGCTGTAGTATGGTAAATAATTTAGAACAAACGTCTGCAGTATGGTAACTGATCATGAGTACACTGCTGTAGTATGGTAACTTATCATCAGTACACTGCTGTAGTATGGTAACTGATCATGAGTTCACTGCTGTAGTATGGTAACTGATCATTAGTACATTGCTGTAGTATGACAACTGATCATTAGTACACTGCTGTAGTATGGTAATTGATCATTAGTACGCACTGCTGTAGTATGCTAACTGAACATTAGTACACTGCTGTAGTATGGTAAATGATCATTAGTATACTGCTGTAGTATGGTAACTGAACATTAGTACACTGCTGTAGTATGGTAAATGATCATTAGTACATACTGCTGTAGTATGGCAACTGATCATTAGTACACTGGAGTAGTATGGTAACTTATTAGTACACACTGCTGTAGTATGGTAACTGATCATTCATATACTGCTGTGGTATGGTAACTGATCATTAGTACACACTGCTGTAGTATGGCAACAGATCATTAGTACACTGCAGTAGTACGGTAACTGATCATAAGTACACTGCTGTAGTATGGTAACATATCATTAATACACTGCTGTAGTATGGTAACTGATCATTAATACACACTGCGGTGGTATGGTAACTGATCATTAGTGCACTGCTGTCGTATGGTAAATGATAATTTGTACACTGCTGTAGTATGGTAACTGATCATTAGTACACACTGCTGTAGTATGGTAACTGATTATTAGTACACTGCTGTAGTATGATAACTGGTCATTACTACTCTGCTGTAGTATCATAACTTATCATTAGTACACTGCAGTAGCATAGTAACTTATCATTAGTCCACTGCTGCAGTATGGTAACTGATCATTAGTACATACTGCTGTAGTATGGTAACTGATCATTTGTATACTGCTGTGGTATGGTATCTGATCACTATTGCACTGCAGTAGTAATGTAACTGATCATTAGGACACACTGCTGTAGTATGGTAACTTATCATTAGTACACTTCTGTAGTATGGTAACTGATCATTAGTACACTGCTGTAGTATGGTAGCTGATCATTAGTACACACTGCTGTAGTATGATAACTGATCATTAGTGCACTGCTGTAGTATGGTAAGTGATCATTAGTACAACTTATACACTGCTGTAGTATGGTACCTTATCATTAGTACACTTCTGTAGTACGGTAACTGATCATAAGTATACTGCTGCAGTATGGTAACTGATCATTAGTACACAATGCTGTAGTATGGTAACTGATCATTAGTACACACTGCTGTAGTATGGTAACTGATAATTCATACACATTGCCGTGGTATGGTAACTGATCATTAGTGCACTGCTGTAGTATGGTAACTGATCATTAGTACACTGCTGTAGTATGGTAAGTATTCATTAGTACACACTGCTTAGCATGGTAACTGATCATTAGTACACTGCTGTAGTATGGTAACTAATTTAGGACACACTGCTGCAGTATGGTAACTGATCATGAGTACTCTCCTGTAGTATGGTAACTGATCATTAGTACTTTGCTGTAGTATGGCAATTGATCATTAGTACACTGCTGTAGTATGGTAACTTATCATTAATACCCTGCTGTAGTATGGTAACTGATCATTAGTACACACTGCTGTGGTATGGTAACCGATCATTAGTGCACTGCTGTCGTATGGTAAATGATAATTTGTACACTGCTGTAGTATGGTAACTGATCATTAGTACACACTGCTGTAGTATGGTAACTGATTATTAGTACACTGCTGTAGTATGATAACTGGTCATTACTACTCTGCTGTAGTATCATAACTTATCATTAGTACACTGCAGTAGCATAGTAACTTATCATTAGTCCACTGCTGCAGTATGGTAACTGAGCATTAGTACATACTGCTGTAGGATGGTAACTGATCATTCATATACTGCCGTGGTATGGTAACTTATCACTATTGCACTGCAGTAGTAATGTAACTGATCATTAGGCCACACTGCTGTAGTATGGTAACTTATCATTAGTACACTTCTGTAGTATGGTAACTGATCATTAGTACACTGCTGTAGTATGGTAGCTGATCATTAGTACACACTGCTGTAGTATGATAACTGATCATTAGTGCACTGCTGTAGTATGGTAAGTGATCATTAGTACAACTTATACACTGCTGTAGTATGGTACCTTATCATTAGTACACTTCTGTAGTATGGTAACTGATCATTAGTACACTGCTGCAGTATGGTAACTGATCATTAGTACACAATGCTGTAGTATGGTAACTGATCATTAGTACACACTGCTGTAGTATGGTAACTGATCATTCATACACATTGCCATGGTATGGTAACTGATCATTAGTGCACTGCTGTAGTATGATAACTGATCATTAGTACACTGCTGTAGTATGGTAAGTATTCATTAGTACACACTGCTTAGCATGGTAACTGATCATTAGTACACTGCTGTAGTATGGTAACTAATTTAGGACACACTGCTGCAGTATGGTAACTGATCATGAGTACTCTCCTGTAGTATGGTAAATGATCATTAGTACTTTGCTGTAGTATGGCAATTGATCATTAGTACACTGCTGTAGTATGGTAACTTATCATTAATACCCTGCTGTAGTATGGTAACTGATCATTAGTACACACTGCTGTGGTATGGTAACCGATCATTAGTGCACTGCTGTCGTATGGTAAATGATAATTTGTACACTGCTGTAGTATGGTAACTGATCATTAGTACACACTGCTGTAGTATGGTAACTGATTATTAGTACACTGCTGTAGTATGATAACTGGTCATTACTACTCTGCTGTAGTATCATAACTGATCATTAGTACACTGCAGTAGCATAGTAACTTATCATTAGTCCACTGCTGCAGTATGGTAACTGAGCATTAGTACATACTGCTGTAGAATGGTAAATGATCATTCGTATACTGCCGTGGTATGGTAACTTATCACTATTGCACTGCAGTAGTAATGTAACTGATCATTAGGCCACACTGCTGTAGTATGGTAACTTATCATTAGTACACTTCTGTAGTATGGTAACTGATCATTAGTACACTGCTGTAGTATGGTAAGTAATCATTAGTACACACTGCTTAGCATGGTAGATGATCATTAGTACACTGCTGTAGTATGGTAACTAATTTAGGACACACTGCTGCAGTATGGTAACTGATCATGAGTACTCTCCTGTAGTATGGTAACTGATCATTAGTACATTACTGTAGTATGGCAATTGATTATTAGTACACTGCTGTAGTATGGTAACTTATCATTAATACACTGCTGTAGTATGGTAACTGATCATTAGTACACACTGCTGTGGTATGGTAACTTATCATTAGTGCACTGCTGTCGTATGGTAAATGATAATTTGTACACTGCTGTAGTATGATAACTGATCATTAGTACATACTGCTGTAGAATGGTAACTGATCATTCGTACTCTGCTGTGGTACGGTAACTGATCATTAGTACACACTGCTGTAGTATGGTAACTGATAATTAGTACACTGCTGCAGTATGGTAACTGATCATTAGTAAACACTGGTACAGTATGGTAACTGATCATTAGTACACACTGCTGTAGCATGGTAAGTTATCATTAGTACACTTCTGTAGTATGCTAACTGGTCATTAGTGCACTGCTGTAGTATGGTAGCCGATCATTAGTACACACTGCTGTAGTATGGTAACTGATCATTAGTACACTGCTGCAGTATGGTAACTGATCATTAGTAAACACTGGTACAGTATGGTAACTGATCATTAGTACACACTGCTGTAGTATGGTAACTGATCATTCGTACACTGCTGCAGTACGGTAACTGATCATTAGTACACACTGCAGTACTATGGCAACTGATCATTAGTAAACACTGCTGTAGTATGGTAACTGATCATTAGTACTCACTGCTGCAGTATGGTAACTGATCATTAGTACACACTGCTTTAGTATGGTAACTGATAATTCATACACACTGCTGTAGTATGGTAACTGATCATTCGTATACTGCTGTGGTATGGTAACTGATCATTATTGCACTGCTGTAGTATGGTAGCTGATCATTAGTACACACTGCTGTAGTATGGTAACTGATCATTAGTACACTGCTGCAGTATGGTAACTGATCATTAAAACATACTGCTGTAGTATGGTAACTGATCATTAGTACACTGCTGTAGTATGGTACCTGATCATTAGTACACACTGTTGTAGTATGGTAACTGATCATAAGTACACTGCTGTAGTATGGTAACTTATCATTAGCACACTGCTGTAGTATAGTAACTGATCATTAGTAGACACTGCTGTAGTAACGTAACTGATAATTTGTACACACTGCTGTGGTATGTAAACTAATCATTAGTATACACTGCTGTGGTGTGGTAATTGATCGTTAGTGCACCGCTGTAGTATGGTAATTGATCATTAGTACACTGCTATAGTATGGTAACTCATCTTTAGTACACACTGATGTGGTATGGTAACTGATCATTAGTGCACTGCTGTAGTATGGTAAGTGATCATTAGTACAACTTATATACTGCTGTAGTATGTCATTAGTACACTTCTGTAGTATGGTAACTGATCATTAGTACACTGCTGCAGTATGGTAACTGATCATTAGTACACAATGCTGTAGTATGGTAACTGATCATTAGTACACACTGCTGTAGTATGGTAACTGATCATTAGTACACTGCTGTAGTATGGTAACTGATCATTAGTACACTGCTGTAGTATGGTAACTGATCATTAGTACACTGCTGTAGTATGGTAACTGATCATTAGTACACTGCTGTAGTATGGTAACTGATCATTAGTACACTGCTGTAGTATGGTAACTGAACATTAGTACACTGCTGTAGTATGGTAACTGATCATTAGTACATACTGCTGTAGTATGGCAACTGATCATTAGTACACTGGAGTAGTATGGTAACTGATCATTAGTACACACTGCTGTAGTATGGTAACTTATCATTTGTACACTTCTGTAGTATGCCAACTGGTCATTAGTATACTGCTGTAGTATGGTAGCTGATCATTAGTACACACTGCTGTAGTATGGTAACTGATCATTAGTACACTGCTGCAGTATGGTAACTTATCATTAGCACACCACTGTAGTATAGTAACTGATCATTAGTAGACACTGCTGTAGTATGGTAACTGATCATTTGTATACTTATGTGGTATGATAACTGATTATTAGTGCACTGCTGTAGTATGGTAACAGATCATTAGTACAACTTACACACTGCTGTAGTATGGTACCTTATCATTAGTACACTTCTGTAGTATGGTAACTGATCATTATATACAATGTTGTAGTATGGTAACTGATCATTAGTACACACTGCTGTAGTATGGTACCTTATCATTAGTACACTTCTGTAGTATGGTAACTGATCATTATATACAATGCTGTAGTATGGTAACTGATCATTAGTATACACTGCTGTGGTATGGTAACTGATCATTAGTGCACTGCTGTAGTATGGTAAATGATCATTAGTACACTGCTGTAGTATGGTAAGTAATCATTAGTATACACTGCTGTAGTATGGTAACTGATCACTAGTACACTGCTGTAGTATGGAAACTAATTTAGAACACACTGCTGCAGTATGGTAACTGATCATAAGTACACTGCTGTAGTATGGAAACTTATCATTAGTACACTGCTGTAGTATGGTAACTGATCATTAGTACACTGCTGTAGTATAGTAACTGATCATTAGTAGACACTGCTGTAGTATGGTAACTGATCATTAGTAGACACTGCTGCAGTATGGTAACTGATCATTAGTACACTGCTGCTGTAGTATGGTAACTGATCATTAGTACACTGCTGTAGTATGGTAACTGATCATTAGTACACACTGCTGTAGTATGGTAACTGATCATTAGTACACTGCTGTAGTATGGTAACTGATCATTAGTACACTGCTGTAGTATGGCAACTGATCATTAGTACACTGCTGTAGTATGGTAGCTGATCATTAGTACACTGCTGTAGTATGGTAACTGATCATTAGTACACATTGCTGTAGTATGGCAACTGATCATAAGTACACTGCTGTAGTATGGTAACTGATTGTTAGTACACTGCTGTAGTATAGTAACTGATCATTTGTAGACACTGCTGTGGTATGGTAACTGATCATTAGTAGACTGCTGTAGTATGGTAACTGATCATTAGTACACACTGCTGTGGTATGGTAACTGATCATTAGTACACTGCTGTAGTATGGTAAATGATCATTAGTACACTGCTGCAGCATGGTAACTGATCATAAGTATACTGCTGCAGTATGGAAACATAATTAGTACACTGCTGTAGTATGGTAACTGATCATTAGTACACTGCTGTAGTATAGTAACTGATCATTAGTAGACACTGCTGTAGTATGGTAACTGATCATTAGTAGACACTGCTGCAGTATGGTAACTGATCATTAGTACACTTCTGTAGTATGGCAACTGATCATTAGTACACTGCTGTAGTATGGTAATTGATCATTAGTACGCACTGCTGTAGTATGGTAACTGAACATTAGTACACTGCTGTAGTATGGTAACTGATCATTAGTACATACTGCTGTAGTATGGTAACTGATCATTAGTACACTGCAGTAGTATGGTAACTGATCATTAGTACACTGCTGTAGTATGGTAACTGATCATTAGTACACTGCTGTAGTATGGTAACTGATCATTAGTACACTGCTGCAGTATGGTAACTGATCATTAGTACACTGATCTAGTATGGTAACTGATCATTAGTACCCCTTG